>NC_080110.1:38825728-39126869 GCF_950005125.1 Chionomys nivalis
ATGACCTACATCCTTATCAAGATTCAGTTCAAAGGTCATGCTCCCTGTGAACTTTATCTGACTCCATCTCTCCAGCCAACCCCTGCCAGGAAAAATCTGCTATTTACACCTTTGTGTGGTCAGTAGTTCCCTACTGCACACACGTGAACGACTGTAATGCTCAGCGCACTGAAGTCTCTCACTACATCCTTAAGCTTCACTTGGACAGATAACTCGTGTGTGCTTCGTCATGACTTCCCAGGCTCCGCAGCTGCCAGCACGCTGTGAGCATTTGGGAAAGGGTGGGAGGAGAGAAGGGATGTAGAAGCGAATGAGAAAATAACAAAGTTGAAAAGTAAACACTGGGTAAAAGAATGACAGTAAGCTCACCCTGCGGAGGAACTTTAATTTTACCCTCTTTGTTATCACTCTTTTAAATGGGGTCATAGCAAGCTCCCTAATTAGACTGGGGGGTGGACCTGGCAGGAGTATGAAAAGCAGTTTTAAAAGTCCTTCATCTACACAAACAAGGAGACAGAAAAGAGATGCAAGAAGAGACGGCTGTAAAGATACTTCAGGGGTGGATCAGCAAACCTTTCTTGATCAGTAAAAATGTGGATGGCTTCAAGGTATCTATCTGTCTTATTAGTGTACACAAATCACTATCTGATATATGAAAAAGCACTATAAAATAGCTCAGTAGTTAGATCTTGGGAGAAATAAGGCCTTTCGGTCTCAGCTTTCTTGACAGAAAGTTAATGACATTTATCTTATATGTATGATCAGAATTCAGTAAGATTATGCATGAGAAGTGGTTAGCACAGGCTAACATAGTAAGTTCTTGCTAGTGTTAACTACTATTTTTCTGTTTAAAATTTCTTGAGTCACTGGAGGCAGCTGTGGGTGAGGGGCATAAGAACGAGGGCCGAGTTTGGAGGGAGGGTGGTGCCAGAGGGCCTTTCCTTCTGCTCCATGGGACTCAAGGAAACTCAGCTCAGGGAAGATAGCAGCCACATAGCCACACTGCCTCTTCATCTCTGTTCACCAGCCTGTCTGCTTCTCCTACCCTTAATGGGCAGAGCACTCTCCTTGGGTCTCCCCACATCTGCTCCCCAATACCTCAGACCCAAAGGAGCCTCATCTTGTACCAGCTTTTGCTTCCTTCTTCCCAAATGTCCTTCATCATAAGAACCGTCTACCTGCTGCTTATTCTTGCTTTTCTAGAACAGGCACGTTCTATATGTACACACACACACACGTGTGTGTGTGTGTGTGTGTGTGTGTGTGTGTGTGTGTGTGTGTGTGTATACAATCACCAATAGTTCTTGTTGATATATTGGTATATATGTATTATACTGATGGGCTGGGAAAATGGCCCAGTGGTTAAGAACATGTCCTTTCAGAGGACCAGAGTTTGAACCCCAGCACCCACATCTAGAAGTTCATAGCTACCTGCAACCCCAGTCTTTTTGGAATCCTGGGGCACCTG
The DNA here is from genome assembly GCF_950005125.1 of Chionomys nivalis. NCBI lineage: Eukaryota > Metazoa > Chordata > Mammalia > Rodentia > Cricetidae > Chionomys > Chionomys nivalis. The sequence continues at coordinate 38,827,197 of NC_080110.1, forward strand.
CATACACACAATACACATGCAGACGAGCAAACATAGACACAAATAAAATAAGTCTTTTAAATACGTAAATAAAGCACAAGGATACTATACTGAGCCAAGAATGGCAGTTCACACCTACAATCCCAGCAGTCAGTAAGCTTGCCAAGTTTGGGGCCAGCCTGGGCAACACGAGGTCTAGGCAAGCCCGAGTTGTACAGCAAGACTGGGAGGAAAAAATACATAAATACACAGCAAACTTAAAGTCATATTTGCAAGTAATCATTGCTAACAGTATGAAAATTTGCGATCAGAAATAGTTCCTGAGGATATATTGGTAAGTGCTCTTTCTAGCAACCTTTCTCTGTATGTACCCATGTACATAAGCGTCTGTTTCACAGCAGCTTTTTCACTTTAAATTCTATCCTGAATATTTTTTCATGTTTTATTTTTAATCCCTGTAACACAATGTTAAAGGAAGTATAAACAGCCTATTATCTAGATGATTCACGTTCAACTTATTGAGTCATCCCTTACTACTGGATCGCTTTCCGTAGTTTTGTTAAGATAAACAGCGCGGAGGAGGAATGCCCCTCCTTCCATCCCTTCCATTTTAGATTGTTAGGGAAGCCGCTGGGAGCAGGACTCTTGCATCCAAGGGCGCCTGCAGCTTTAAATGCTTTAATGCACTCTGCCAAGCGGCTTTCCAGGAAGCTGCGCGAGAATGCATTGCTACTCACTGTCACTCGGCTTTCTTCTCATTTTATTAAGAGGATTTTTTTCATCTAGTAATCAAACATGACATTTCATTGCTTTGTTCTACATTTCTATGATTAAAGGTGAAGTTGGAAAGGACAGGGCTGAGGCTCAGTGACAGAGTAACTAGCCTAGTGTGTGTGAGGCACATGTTGCATGCCCAGAAACATGGGTGGGGACGATTTTCACGCACACGTGCGCACACACACACACCATATACACACACTTATGCTTTTCTTGGTGACGCATTTCTTTATGTTCTTTGTCCACTTAGTCATTAGACTGCTTACATTTTCCTGGATGATTTGATGAGCTCTTTGTAAGTGGAAGGTATTAGGTCTCTTGCAGGGAAGCTAAATATTTTCCTGACTAGCTTTGCTGCTTGTTTCTAAGCTTCGGTGTCTGTAGAGGTGATGGGAACTACAGTGGCATTTTTCTTATTTTCACCTCTGGGATTTCTTCCATTGCTACTAAACTCAGACCCTTCTCCAGCCATATTACCAGTTTCATCCTCAAGACCTTGCTGGAAAGTAGAAATTAAAAGTCTCTTTCTGGTTGGCAGAGGCAGGCAGATCTGAGTTTGAGGCCAGCCTGGTTTACAGAGTGAATTCCAAGATAGCCAGGCCTACACAGAGAAACCCTGTCTCAAGCAAACAATATAGCACAATACAGAAACTTCTCCTTCTCCAGAAATCTGTCGACCAGGAAGTAACACAGATGTACACAGAGCTAAACAGCTTGAAGGAAGACAGCTTATCCTAGGGAAGGGAGGGAAGGTCAAGATGACGTCAGGGGCGACATTTAGCTGAAACAGTTCATCACTTGGTTTTATTGTCTTTTTTTGTGCTGTTTCTAGAACACTTGTGAGAGGAACGTGATGGCTCAAGCTAGCTCATCCATCCCTTCCTCCTGACTCTGAAAGTTACACAGCAACTACTAGTGAACGTCCCCAAAGCGAGCATCCATTCGGTCTTCTCACAAGTCTGTCCAGCGCTGTCTCAGTCTCCTCTATGAAATTCTCAGACCAGTGAAACGGCTCCGTGGATAACGCCCCTTGTGTTCAAGCCCCAGAACATGAGTTCGGTTCCCAGAACCACATGGTGAAAGGAAAGAGTGCTCACTCCTGCAGGCTGCCCTCCGGTCATCATGCCCATGCCTCAGCACACACACACAGATGTGCACAGAACCAACGAATCGAGTAATTTGGAAAAAAAAAAAAGGCTAAGGAAATTCTATTCAGTTTTGGTCTTATTGCCATGTTGCCTGGATTTTAGAAAACACCTCACAAAGAAATAAGTGAATTGAAAAAGTAGAGCAGGAGACAGACAACCTGGGTACAACCACGACAACTGCTACTTAGCGACAGTGACGGAGGTCTCCAAACATCAGTCAGCTCATCTGACAAGGCCGTTGCTTGCTTAGGGAGCCTCCACACCTACGGCTCTGAACTGTGCGTCACGACCCCCACATGGGGTCGCATATCGGACATACTTACATTACAACTCATAACTGTAGCAAAATTACAAAAACAATTTTATGGGTGGGGGACACCACAACGTGGCAGCATTAGGGAGGCTGAGAACCACGCTCCACAGAAATGCTTTCTTTGCAGAGAGCTGGAAATGAAGGGTACAGACTCCCTGCCAAACCTGAGGACTTGAATTTGACCTCCAGGAGGCATATGATGCTATCATGGGAGAACTAGTCCAGAAAGCTGTGCTCAGACCTCAGTGCTAGAGCCATGGCATGCACACACACGCTACACACACACGCTCCTAGAGCCATGGCATGCACACACACGCTACACACACACACGCTCCTAGAGCCATGGCATGCACACACACGCTACACACACACGCTCCACACACAGAGCCGTGGCATGCACACACACGCTACACACACACGCTCCTAGAGCCATGGCATGCACACACACGCTCCACACACACGCTCCTAGAGCCATGGCATGCACACACACGCTCCACACACACGCTCCTAGAGCCATGGCATGCACACACACGCTCCACACACACGCTCCTAGAGCCATGGCATGCACACACACGCTACACACACACGCTCCTAGAGCCATGGCATGCACACACACGCTACACACACACGCTCCTAGAGCCATGGCATGCACACACACGCTACACACACACGCTCCTAGAGCCATGGCATGCACACACACGCTACACACACACGCTCCATACACATACACACATATGGGATAGAACTGGAGCAGGCTTTTTATAAGAATACTTTTTCAGTGTGTTAGGGGATTTTAAAGATGTCTATACTTTTTTTATACAGTAATTCCAATTCTAAAAATCTATTTTAAAGGAATCATTAGAAATATGTGTCCCCAGATGATCCACTACATTCCAAACAATTTCAAAAACAGGAACATTAGTACAGAATTATTGGCAGAATCTGTAATCATACATACATTCCAGGATATTATATGCTCATTAAAATCATTTTTAAAAATATTCTCGTGTCTAATGGTTAAGAATATGCTTCCTGAACCAGGCCGTGGTGGCACACGCCTTAATCCCAGCACTCGGGAGGCAGAGGAAGGCAGATCTTTGTGAGTTTGAGGACAACCTGGTCTACAGAGTGAGTACCATGACAGACTCCAAAGCTGCAGAGAAACCTGTCTTGAAAAACAAAACAAACAAAAAAGAGAAGACTATGCTTCCTACACTGAGCATGGTAATACATACCTTGATATCCCAGCTTTCAGGAGGCTAAGCCAGGGAGATCCTGAGTTCTAGGCTAGCCTAGACTATGTAGTGAGATCCTGCTACAAAACTAAAAATGGGCTGGAGAGATGGTTCAGTGGATAGAAGTTTTTACCCTGCAATCGTGAGGACCCAGGTCTGGATGCCTTCACGCACAAAAGCCGGAGGTTGCTATGACATGCCTGTAACCCCAGGGAGAGGCAGAGGGTAGCAGCTGACAGCTTCTGAAGGCTTCCTAACCAAAACCATGAGCTTCTGGTTCAGGGAGAAGCATTGTCTCAAGGCAATAGAGGAAGATTCTCAAACCATGTTTTGACTTCTGCATGAATACACAAAGGCGTTCACATCTGCATACACACAATACATAATAAAGGGAAACTTATGCTTCCTATATAGTGTTATCTTTTAAGGAAAAATCATCTTACAAAAGAATCATATATACCTAAAATTGTGACAAGTTCTTCAGGAAACACACAAATCTATAGTATGATTACAGATTCTCTTCACATTCTGGATTCTCAAATTGTTCTATGATCCACATGTTCTATAGTAGGTCAGTGGTTTTTTACAGATGTTTGTTCTGTACAATAAAAGACAAATCCTTGCAACTGACTGCAAGTTCACCTACTGTTCCCAGATGCCTTTCCAAAAGACTAGGTGACAGTGACAGGCACAACGTCTACTGAGTCCTTTATGGAAAGGATACAAAGACGTGCCTTTTCTTTTCTTAAGAACTAAACCAAGAACTCGAGGTATAGCTCCATTGGTAGAATGCTTGCTTAGCACACGTGAAGGCCTGGGTTCATTCCTAACACTTCATAAAACTGGACGTGGTGACACACCTATCCCAGCACGAGGGAGGTAGAAGCAGGAAGAGTCAAAAGTTCAAGTAGTCCTCAGATATATAGTGAGTTCAAGGTCAACCTGGGACAGATAAGACCCTATCTAGGTAGGTAGGTAGGTAGGTAGGTAAGTAGATAGAAAAACAGATGGGCAGAAAGACAGACAGATGTGGCACAAATAGTAATTGGTCTTAATAATAAAATCCCAGAGTCAGATATAGGGGTTAATGCTGAAGATCAGAGAAGCAAAAATCCTCCTCAGACTGCACCTTCAGACTGCCCTGAGATCCTGCCTTTTCCCGCCTTATATTCCTCTCTCTGCCCAGCCATACCACTCCTGTCGCCACCTTCCTAGTGCTGGAATTAAAGCGTGGGATCCCAAGTGTTGGGATCACCTTTGAGTGAGCTCTGTTTCTCTTTTAGACAGATTCAATCTCGCGTAGCCCAGGCTGATTTTGAACTAACAGAGATCCCTCTGCCTCTGTCTCCCTAGTCCTGGGATTAAAGGTGTATGCTACCACTGCCTGGCCTCTGGTGGCTTAGCTCTGCACTCTGATCTTCAGGCAAGCTTTATTTTGTTAAAACACAAATCACACTCGGGAGGCAGAGGCAGGCAGATCTCTGAGTTTGAGACCAGCCTGGTCTACACGAGCTAGTTCCAGGATAGGCTCCAAAGCTACAGAGAAACCCTATCTCGGAAGAAAAACAAAAAACAAAAAAACACAAATCACTACTGATAGGTAGGTAGATAGGTGGGTGGGTGGGTAGGTAGGTGGGTAGGTAGGTAGGTTGGTAGGTAGGTTGGTAGGTGGGTGGGTAGGAAGGTAGGTAGGTGGGTGGGTAGGTGGGTAGTAGGTAGGTGTGTGGGTGGGTAGGTAGGTAGGTAGGTGAGTAGATAGGTAGGTGGGTAGGTAGGTAGGTGGGTGTGTGAGTGGGTAGGGGTAGGTTGGTAGGTGAGTTGGTAGGTGGGTGGGTAGGTGGGTAGGTAGGTAGGTGGGTAGGTAGGTAGGTAGGTGGGTAGGTAGGTAGGTGGGTAGGTAGGTAGGTAGGTAGATGGGTAGGTAGGTAGGTAGATGGGTGGGTAGATAGGTAGGTGGGTAGGTAGGTAGGTAGGTGGGTAGGTAGGTGGGTAGGTGGGTGGGTGGGTGGGTGGGTATGTGGGTAGGTAGGTAGGCAGGTAGTTGAGTAGATAGGTAAGTGGGTAGGTAGGTAGGTAGGTGGGTGCGTGGGTGGGTGGGTAGGGGTAGGTTGGTAGGTGAGTTGGTAGGTGGGTGGGTAGGTGGGTAGGTAGGTAGGTGGGTAGGTAGGTCGGTGGGTAGGTAGGTAGATGGGTGGGTAGATAGGTAGGTTGGTAGGTAGGTAGGTGGGTGGGTAGGTAGGTAGGTAGGTTGGTAGGTGGGTAGGTAGGTAGGTGGGTGGGTGGGTAGGTAGACAGAGTAAATGGAGTAAACCAAGTCAGCATGGTTGTACATGCCTATAATCCCAGCACTTTGAAGGCTGAAGCAGAAGGGTATTCAGTTCAGTTCAAGGCCAGTCCAGCCTACACAGTTAATACTTCGTGCTTTGAAAAGTTGAAGCCCGGGTTTTGCATTTAAATTTATCTTCCCCAGTTCACCTCTTTACCTCCAAGTGACCTGAGTCACCAAAAATAAAGGTTTGCCTCCAACCTGACAGCTCATTTCTTCACCAGCCCTCTGCTTGCCAAAAAAACCAGTCCCACCCATCTCAGCAGAAATGGATCTCAGATCCTGGTTCAGCTTTTGCCAGGTGAAGACGTTCCCGTAGGCCAGCACCTGCCGCTCGTGCCACTTGCTCTGATTTTATTACTGATGACTGAATACTGCAAACGGTGTCCCCCGTCTTATTGTCGTGTCGTGGTTGTTTCCGCTGAAGTTGCGGCTCAGGAATTGTGGTCATGACGTTTTCCCTTCCTCTGCCACTCAGGGTGTGTTGAGAGCATCCCATACTTTATTTATCCTTTACTCGTTTTATGTACATATACTAAGCGTCAGCATTTGTTAAGTGTCCCCAGATCTGCGAACTCGCCCACAAACACAGATTCCCAGGGAAACCAGCAAAACAGAAAATGAGGAAGCAAGTGAGATGTCACCAATCTTTGAATTAGGTTATAAGCATCATTTGGTTTTTGTTATCATTTGTTTGGTTTTAACTCATATGGGGTTTTTCAGGGAGCAGGATTTGGAAATTTTGGGGGTTATGGAGTTTTGTTGTTTGGGGAGAGGGGCAATCTTTCTCGTTTCCCTTAGGCTGGGGAAAATAAGTTTGCTACTTCTCCCAGCTTTGCTAGGAACTGAGGCACCCATGGCCAGGTTCAGAGCAGCCCCAAAGCTGCTACTGTGTTCAATCTTACTGGAAACACGGAAGTTCAAACTGCACCAGCTTAGTCCTTGTGCGAAAGAAGTTAGAGATGTTCAAAAATACCATTATTTATTCATTTTCCCTGAAATGGCTGAGTGTGACATAGCTTTACATTTGAAGCTAATATAAACCATCTAAGGATGAGAATTCCTGCTAATAAACTTATCATTTCACTTGTCACTTCACCACTTAAATTATAGCTTCCTCAGCAGTGCGTAAGGGATAATGATATACCATTCACCTGGACTATTCTTCGGATTTTATGAGAAAATACAGAATAAATTCTGATTTTACACTCCTCCAAGAATATATCCTAAGGCTGCCAATGGATTCCTTCACCACGATTAGGACCAAAACCTAAATACACAATATTGCCACATAGTATCAGAGTTAATGTCACAGTTTTTCTTGCCCTGTTGACTCTTCTGCATCAGTATTTTGACAATTTGGAACATTAAATGAAATAACGTTTGAACACAAGCACTGAATATTGTGACAGTCAGTCTGATAACCAAGATAGGTACAAGTGGCTAACTATAGGAGGAGTTTTTCGTCCAGAACAGCAGCTCCCAAATAACCACTTAATATTATGTCTCTGTGTGGGTTATTTGAGCTGGCCAGAGGTCCTGACAAAAAAACTGCACTTACAACTACCTTGAGGGTAGTATACACAGCCTGGATACACTGGACAACAGGATGGTCAGAGTCCTGAGTGAAATAGAGGAAGAGAGGGACCGGTTTCATTTTGCCCCTCATGACATGCACAATTCTAAATTTAGAAACTGTGATTATCTGGAATTTTCCATTTAATATTTTTTTAGCCTATGACTCCACATAACTGTAACCTAGGAAAATGAAACTGTACCAAAGGGAAGAGGGTTGTGTACTCTGTTTAAAAATGCAGAGCTCAGGCCAGCGAGACGGCTCAGAGGGTAAGGACACTTAACCCCAAGTCTAAGGACCTGAGGCTCACACATCACACACCCACACACCCACATACACACTAGAAGAATAAAGCAGAATTTTCTTTAAAAATGAAAAACTCGACAGGCAATGATGGCCCACGCCTTTAATGCCAGCACTCGGGAGGCAGAGGTGAGCGAACATCTGAGTTCAAGACCACCATGGTCTCCAGAGTTTGTCCTAGGACAGGCTTCAAAGCTACACAGAGGAATCATGTCTCAAAAAGCCAAAGATAGATAGATAGATAGATAGATAGATAGATAGATAGATAGATAGATAGATAGATGGATGGATGGATGGATGGATGGATGGATGGATGGATGGATGGATGGATGGATAGATAGACAGATAAGTAGATAGATAGATAGATAGATAGATAGATAGATAGATAGATAGATAGATAGATAGATAGATAGATACATACATACATACATACATACATACATACATACATACATACATACATAAGCAAAACTCTTCATACATCCACCTAATTCTGAGTTTGGGTTTGGGTTTCTATGCATGCACGTATGGAGGTGTTCTCTGCTCACAGCTACTTTGTACATATTCGTGTGGAGGATCAGAGGATTTAAAAAAAATGTTGAAAATTACTCTTCCACATGTTCTTCCAATTATTTATTTATTTATTTTTGAGGTGATAGTCTCCCTTCATAGCCCTAGTTTCTCCTAGAACTAGCTCTATAGACCAGGCTGGCCTCGAACTCACAGAGATTCACCTCCCTCTGCCTCCCACGTGCTGGGGTTAAAGGTGTACACCACCATGCCTAGCTACTTTTATAGATATGTCTTTGACACTTGGATCTTTCCCTAATGGAAAACAATTTCAATGCTCCCTCTTTTCTTCTTCAACTCGAAGCACCCGAAACATTGAAATTGCATGAAGTCTCACATCATCCTGAAGAAGCCAATTGTTCTCGCATGGTATCCTACCTTAGAATATAACAGTTTCCATCTTGGTTTACATAGAAAATTGCAGCTTTCATTACTTTTTCTTTATATAAGTCATGCTTACTTCTTGTTATAGTCTTAAATGTTTTCCTTCAATTTACTCTCAGTTTTCTAAAGCAATGAATTAGAATATTGCCTGGTATTGAACCTCCTCATTGGTTATAAGGTTCCAATTCTATGATTTTTCTGAGGTAAAGCAAACATATAAATATATATTTCCAGTTTACATTTTCATGTACATGTATGTTTAACATACTGTAAATTAGATGTCGGGTATTCACCACTGGCTCTCCTCAAGTAGTAAAACACAGGGCTGCAATGATGGCCCAGCATTAAAAGCATGTGCACTCTTCAGGGTACTCCAGCTGAGTCCCAGCACCCACATGGTGCCTTACAATCATTGGTAACTCGAGTTCTAGGAGACTCAATGCCCTCTGACACACATGGTGAACACACATGCAGGCAAAATACTCAGAAACAAAAACTAGTTTAAGATGTTAACATTTTATTTTATTCATATAAGAAAAATATATGAAAATTCATTGATACAGCCATGGCCTTTTATACTCCTTTCTCTTTTTTAAAGCTATCTTTAATAATAAAATAAAAGATAAAACAAAAACTAACACATTGGACTTGAACAAAACAAACAGAATAAAAAGAGTTCACGAGAAGGCACAAGAAACAGAGACTGTGATTTGAAAGCTCAGGAGCTTCATAAAAACACTAAGCTGGAAGCCATAACATCTGTACAAAGAACCTCATGCAGACCCGTGCAGGCCTCTCTGCATGCTGCCTCAGTCTCTGTGAGTTCACATGATACTCCCCTCTTGAAAAGAGAGAAAACGAGGCTGGAGAGATGGCTCAGCAATTAAGAGCACTGACTGTTCTTGCAGAGGACTCAGGCTCAACTCCCAGCACCCACATTGTGTCTCACACCCATCTGCAAAACCAAGATCTAACACCTTCACACAGACATACACACAGGCAAAACACCAATGCATATAAAATTAAAAATAACTTGATTTAAAAATAAAGATAGATAACTTTTAAGTTAAAAGGCATGAAAGACAGACTGATGAAGCAAAATGTGTCAAATTAAAGTTTCAGAAGAAGAAACCAGCGAGAAAGGCAAATATGAAACCCTACTAGCTGAATGCCCCAAATGATGAGAGGTACCAGCCCCAAAATAAAGTCTAAGGCAATGGTTCTCAACCTGTGGGTTGCCATCCCTTTGAGGTCAAATGACCCTTCTACAGGGGTCACCTAAGACCATTGAAAATATCAGCTATCTACACTACAGTTCATAACAGTAGCAAAATTAGAGTTGCAAAGCAGCAACAAAATAATTTTATGCTTAAAAGGAAGGTTGAGAATCCTGGTCTAAAGAACTTCAAGCAAGTTCTTGAATTTCATTTTTGTTTTAACCTATTTGGAAAACAAATTAAGTAGTTTTTTCTTTCTTTTCTTTTTTCAATGACCAAATAAGTAACTGAGTTCAGAAAATGGATTAAGAAGAATGGTACCTACTGGTGGTTGCATTAGTAATATTTACTTTATTTATTTATCTATTTATTTATTTATTTATTAAAGATTTCTGCCTACTCCCCACCACCACCTCCCATTTCCCTCCCCCTCCCCCAATCAAGTCCCCCTCCCTCATCAGCCCTAAGAGCAATCAGGGTTCCCTGCCCTGTGGGAAGTCCAAGGACCACCCACCTCCATCCGGGTCTAGTAAGGTGAGCATCCAAACTGCCTAGGCTCCCACAAAGCCAGTACGTGCAGCAGGATGCTAACTTTACTTCCTGCAATACACACAAAGCCTGCCCCACAACACCCGTCTTCCTCAGTAGTTCTAGATGTGAAAAATGCTAATCCAAATAGCCCTGAAAATGTAGGTTAAGGTTATGAAAAGCACAGCGTATGTAATCGTCTCCTGTATAAAAGGGGAGAAGCGTGAGAGTTTTAGCTGAGGCCCTGCCTTAATTCTCCAGAACTTCAAAGAAACGAAACCTTGTCCTACTGGCAAAGACACTGGCAGCTGAGACCTTCCTTCACCAAAATAGTCTTTCAACCACAGATACATGACTTGAAGCGGGAACCTGAAGTGCAGGAAATCTTGAATCAAGAATTGAATTCAAAATGAACTACGCTAATCTACAGAAACACAAGAGGAACTAAATCCAAGTATGGTAATAACTTTCCACACAGCCAAAATTTCTCAGAAAGTCATTGGCTTGTGTGACTGTGTTTTGTCTTTAGGATAAATTATATTTCCCCAATACTTCAGAAAGCTTTGATTCAACAAGATGCTATACACCTAAAAAGAGCAAGTTGGATCACAAAACAGCCATTCAACAATTCTTTCCAGAAACTCAAGCACTCAACTGAGCCCCGCACTGAAGTCAGGATTCTGAGAACCAGTGATTAAGGGAAAATTCCAGAGAAGCTAGAGAGCGCAGTGAGAACAAGACAGCCAGCACCAGCCAAGTCTAGGGAAGCATGCCCAAAAAGAAAAAATTAACCCATTCTCTTGATCTTTTGTCGTGGTGGTTTGGGGTTTTTGTTATCGTTGCTTGCTTATTTTTGTTCGTTTGTTTGTTTAACTCTTTCTCATCGTCTCATGATCTTTTTATTCTCCTGTGTTAGGACCATTTTCCTATATTCTTTGCACCCATCATCTGAATATCTTATCTGTATTTTCTTCTATTATGCCTCCCACTTGAGTGTTTTGTTTTGTATCATTTTGTGTTGGTTAGTTGGTTGCTCACTTGCTTGATTTTTGAGACAGAAAGTCTTGTAGTCCAGAGCAGCCTAGAACTCCCTGGATGACCATGAACTGATCCTCCGGTCTTCATCACCCAAGGGCTGGTCTGACATCTGTATACCACATGCCGGATGCTCCCATTCTGTGTGCCGCCTACTGTATTTCTTCTCTCTAGCTCCTGGCTGGCTGATCAGTTAGTTGGTCCGGGATTTTGTTGTTGTTGTTACTTTTTAAATTTTTCCCTTTCTCTATCTTTTCATTTCTGACCCAAAACAGATGTTTCTACTCTTATGAAATATAATGTGCCATAATGTGCATCATTCATCATAGTTGGAGGAGATGATGCTCACACGGGGTGTTAGCTCTCCATCACAACATTCCTCACAAAGTCAGCTTACGGGTGGAGTGATTTATTTCAACTTACGATTTCAGAGATTTTAATTCATGGTGATTTAACTTCATTATTTCTGGAACTATGGTAAGGGGAGGTATCATGATGAGAAAACTGCTCACCTCATGGTATACAAGAAGCACACAGAAAAAGGAAGAGGAATCCTAATGTACCCTTCAGGAGCATGGCCCCACCCACCTGACTTGCTCCTACTTCCTCAAGGTGCCAGCACCTCTGCATAGCACACCATCAGCTGAAGAACGACCAAGCCTTAAACATTAAATCCAAACCACAACATATAGTCCTCAAGCCCTTTTTTATTATTATTTTGAAATGTTAGTCTCATTTTCCTACCATGACCACTCTGTAGTTTTCAAAATACTTTTAATGAGCATTGCTAATCAATTCAAAATTCATTAACAATGACTTATTTGTTCTATTTTATTTTTTAACATAGCAAAACAAAATATAATAAGATAACATGAAAACCATCACATCGAGGCAGAACAAGGCAACCCAACCAAAGGAGTTCCAAGAGCCATTACCGACAAGGTGATTCCTGCTAATTCTCCAGCATGGTGCTCGTTTGTGTCCTCATGTTCCATACTCCATCAGGAATGGGCTGTGTGGTCAGTAGAACATAGCGGAAGTGATGATACACCACTTTCAAGGTCAGATCATAAGATACACTGCAATTTTCCTATAACTTACCTGGTTACTTGCTCAAGTAGCTGTTAGAAGGGGTCATGATAAAGAACCAGGGATCCCTGCCCACAGCCTGACTGAGTGTGACATGCCACTATGCCAGTGTGCAGTATGGAGGCGGGGCCTCCCGCTCAGAACAGTTCCTGATGCTCGCAGCCTTGGTCAATGTCAATGTATTGACTGTGACCTTCTAGCAGATTCCCAGCATAGCCGGGCAGCTAAGCTGCTCCCCAGTTCCTCACAGATTGTGAGGGATAAGATAAAGCTTCTAACAATTTGTTATGACGAGAAAGATAATTAATGCACTTGCCTCTTTTGCATTAAAAAATACATATAGTGTTTCTTTCTACATTCCATTAATAGTAAATATACACACACCAGGTCCAAAAAAGAAATACCTTTTATTTCTGGAACTTTCTTTTTAATTTTCCAGTGTTTCTGGTTTTTTCTCACATAATATATACAGTCTAAAAATAATAATTTAATATATAGAAAAGCCTAAATTGTATAAAGCTATGTTCTTACTAAGTATAGAAGTAGTTCATATGTATACTCCTTGGGAGGCAGAAGCAGGAGAATCAGGAGTTAAAGGTCATCCCAAGCTATATCAAATCCCAGAATATTCAAGGCTAACCTGAGCTATATATCAAAAAATAGTTAGTTAAATAAAGGCTTTTATGACAAAGTATAAGATTACCTAAATAGCATCATCAAAAAAAAAGCAATAAGATGTAAACTAGAAACTAAACCCCACTGTACCATGATAATGCATTGCATTCGTCCTAAGATACTTTCTCTAACTACCCAAAATCTGACACCAAAGAACATCCCTTTTTGACCATCAAAGCATCCCTCCAATCAGAACTGAGCTCCAGTGTGATATCATTTCATCGAATCCCTAGACTCCCTCTGAGTCCGGTTAAGCCATAACTGTGACTCTTTTCTTGCAAAGTATCCTGGTGGATATAATGTCATCATCATTTACATGATCCAAGATTAGGCTGATAATAAAAAGGAATTAGATCAAAATACCAGTCAAGAATCCTTCAGCTTGTGTTTCCCTTATAAAAGAAACACACTGCTAGATTCCCCGTGGCCTGTGAGGATTTTGGTAATCTCTATAGATCAGATGTGGAATGAAATTCATTAACTGATTCAACAAATATTTGTTGAGCCCTGACTATGTGCCAGGCGGCATGACAGAGCTGGGAAGCTGCAGTGAGCTATGGCTGCGGCTTCACTGGCCTCCTGCAGCAATGGCAAAACCAAAAGGGGATGCACCGGGAGGAATTCATAGCTGACGGAAACGAAAGGCTTGCAGGAGAGGTGGAAGCAAAACCTTTGGGTCATAGAATCCTGTACACGTCAAGTCTTTCTGGCAGATGATATATTCTTTTTTTAATACCCCAAATGTGAGACCCAATGAAAGCACAGTCTGATGTTTCTCCACCCTCGTCCATTAGTTTCCACTGTGGTCCACCAGACTTGGTCCTGGCACAGATATGAGTACCTTTTTATGCGGATTCACCCTCTCTTTCGCCCTAACCTCCCAGACCCTCAAGCATCCTGTGGGAAATATCAGGTGTCGTTTGGGTTCGGAAGTTATATCTCATCCCCAGAGATTTTCAACGTATTTTGAAAACCTGCTGTCATTGGGTGTTTGCGAAATGTAAATTTAGAACATTATAGTTCTTTCGCTATCCCACTAAAGATGCATTTTCTACCAATCACACTCTTACATTAAAATATTGGAGTCTGGCCAATTCAAAGATTGAAAAAGCAGCTATGACGCCTGCTGTTTATGGAGTCCTGTTTCCACGTCCTTGACAGTAAAGCAACATGTGACTCTATGCCAGGAAGCTTCCCACCCACACACAGCAGAGACTCTGTCCAGAAAGTGGATGGTTTAACCAAGAACCTATCAGAATCTATCCAGCCCCATCCGTTTCAGAAAACCCTGGTATTCGGATCTAGGAGCTCACCCTCTCTGAAGTCAAAACTGAGTTCTGGCGTGGGGGCCTTTTCCTACCGCCACTCAGGTCCACCCATCGCACCCCGACCACTCAGCTGATGGACACAGGCCCTGCCCTCACTCTCTAACAGCACCAATACAAATGGCCTGCACCAAATATTTTGGGAGTTGGGTAGCTTGAGGGTGGAGAAGGAGAGTGGCGGGCTGCGAGCCGGCCTGCCTTCCCCAGGCTCCGTGCTTGAAGTTCCTGCCAAATCCCTGCCTTTGTCTCAGAAACATTCCGCCCACACCCCAACCCCTCAGGAGCTCTCTTCTGCTCTCCAAACTCTCAGGGTATTTTTCAAAGTAAATACATTTCCCTTTCTGAGAGGAATTCTGATGCCAACTTTAATAAAATAACATTCCTCAGCTTTATCGCATATGATGCACCAAATTTTATTAGGATTTTTTTTTTAATGTTAGAGCAGCTTCCAGCGTTCGAATAGACAGCAGGAGGTTTCCGTGTATTTTAGAGCTCGGGAAAGCCTAACTTTTTCCCAAAAATAAAATCGTTTAAAAACAAAGGGAAACTACAAACAGAAGTGCCTGGAGGAGGGGGCGGGACCGGACGGGATGACGACTAACAATTGGTTTTCCATGTTGGTTCCTAGGGGGCCTTTAGAGGGGCGTGGTTTGTCATCAGGGTTTCCACAGCCAAGTTACATAAAACAGAACACCCCCTTTCACTTTCTAGACGCCCATTGTGTTGGCAGCGAACTGCGATGTGCTTTGGGGACACACACACGCACGCACGCACGCACGTACGCACGCACGCACACGCCCTTTGGTTTGCGGGAACACCGCGGGCTGTGGCGTTGTCTGATCCTCTCTTCATCGAGGGACTGAAGGACTGACACACACGAGATGACATCACGAATTCCTTAAATTTCATTAGAAACAGCCGCTGCTCTGTCACCCCAGGCTGGGCTGTGAGACGTGCTTTTAATATTTTTTTTTCTTGAAGGAAATACAAAATTGTTTCTAAATATAAGTTAGTTTACTGAACCAGCAGGAGCCAGTGCCTCTGAGATATTTTATTTCTGTGATATATTGAAATGTGATTCCTCTGGCTTTCACAATTGAATGTGAGGAAAGTTGAAGGCCTTTTTTTTTCTTTTTTTCTGGAAATGTTTTGTGGAGATATCAGGTTCCTCGCCATTACTTGTTCCTTGGCTCAGTTGGTAATGGGTATATAAACTGCCTTATGCAATTGCAAGGAGCATAATTTCCACATAATTTGGGGAGTGTGCTTATTACTCAAATATTTATATGCAATTATTACAGCTGTCCTTAGAATGAGTTCATCTGCTCTACGTGTTCACATCAAGCCTCCCTGCCTTTCTTAACTCCACTCTTAATTTCTTCTGATTCGCCGTTGCTTTATCGGCACAGTGGTTCTTAATAACATGGTCCCTTCTGCTGTTTCCACAGAAGGGAATACTGATCCAGAAGGAAGAACTGTCAAACCTAATAACTTTTACATCAGTACCAGCTTGCTCCCATTGAGAAACAATGCATCGTGTGTGTTTGTTTGTTTGTTAAAACAGGGTTTCTCTCTGCAGCCCTGGCTCTTTTGGAACTCACTTTTTAGACGTGGCTGGCCTCAAACTCAGATATCCACCTGCCTCTGCCTCCCCATCAGGGGATTAAAGGCATGCAACACCATGCCCAGCTGAACTCAGGAGTTTTAAACCTGCTTTGTATACATCTGCTGTAGCATTGAGCTACAACCCTGGTCCTTAGTGTCCTATTTTTAAAGCAATACGACTTAGCAAATACCCAGTTCATAAGGTTTTCTAGGCTAACAATAGAAATGAGCCTCCAAAGTAATTCTTCCCATGCTTCTGTTTGACCACTGCATTGAAAAGCAAATCACAGGAATGCCACACAGAAGGACCCAAATTGATGGCTTTCCTCACCGGGTCTGTTTTGAGAGCTTCAGTCATCTGATCCCCACAGCTGTGAATCTCTTCAGGCATCCAGGTCCCCTGCCAGCTTCACAAAACTCAGGCTCCCGGGGAAGACCTAGGAACAGTGTGATCTAATCTAGCTAGTGCCATGATTAAAAATAAATAAATAAATAAATAAATAAATAAATAAATAAATAAAGGCATTTGGGTGGGTAGGATACAATTTGGAAAACTACATTGTGAATTTATTTTTAGGGTTATGGAACATTCTAATCAAATTGACCCTTGACAATGCCTTTAAAGAGAGCGCACTGAGTTCCCAGGTTTTTAAAAATAAATGATTTTCAAGAAGGTTCTGGGCCACTGGCAATATACTGAGAACTGTTTGAATATGGATTCTATGTAAAAAAAAAAAAAAAAAAAAAAAAAAAACAAACAGTCATTAAATCCCTGCCTTATACAAGAAATCATGAGGATCACAAGATGAATGTACTAGCCCTCTCCCTTAGGAAACATATGGCCTCAGACAAGATGAAGAGTAATAAAAATAACTCTGACTGATAATTACTGTTTGCTTCACATACATTATATTACGTAAGCTTCATGACACCTGCCGTAAGTAAGGACAATTACTAATTCTCATTTGCAGATGAGAAAAGTGAGGCAGAAAAGTAAAATAATCTTCCCAGGCCAGAAGACAGACCAAGTAGAGAAACCAAGACTTATACTTCAAGAGGCCAGCCGGGCGGTGGTGGCGCACGCCTTAATCCCAGCACTCAGGAGGCAGAGGCAGGCACATCTCTGTGAGTTCGAGACCAGCCTGGTCTACAGAACTAGCTCCAGGACAGGCTCCAAAGCTACAGAGAAACCCTGTCTTGAAAACCGAAAAAAAAAAAAATTTCAAGAGGCTGATGCTGGCCTCCCCCCTCATCTCCCCTGGGCTGCGTCCAGACAGATGATGCCAAAACAGAACTGTGGATAGGGTTTGAGCCATCAAGGAGGACAGAGTCCCAGAGAGACCTGGGAGAGATGCTTTCTTAAAAATAAGACTACCGTAACAATACAAATGAAAATCTTAGAAGACTTTTGCTTTCATGCCCTCCTTTTTAAACTATTTTGTATTTTGTTCTTGCTTTTCTTCAAGCTCCCAATGTCTTTGCCATTATCCTTCTCAGCTCCTAGAGTCTTGGTGTCTTGCTGAGAGACAACAAGCAGAGAAACACTCCCAAGGCACCGTCAACCAACCGCGTCCCTCAGCCACCTCTGTCTCGTTACCCCACACTGGTGTGCTGCTGGAAGAACTCTGCACGCTCTCATCCAGGTTTGCTCCTCCACGCTACACCAGGTTTTAAGATATCTCACTCTATATGCCGGCCTGGTCTAGAACTCTAATTTGAGGCAGTCCTCCTGCCTCAGCATCCTAAATGCTGGGATTATGGGTAATATACTACCACTATGCCCATCTGTTTATTTTCTTTTCAATAATTCCGTGTCTAACCATTGGAGAGCCAAAGTTTGTCCTTCTCTGTTCTTATTCCCTTGATGATCTCATCTGAGCAACTGGCTTTCAATATCCCTTGCATGCAAACAACTAAAATTTGTATCTCAAATATAGATGCATTCTAAATTCCCAAATCATATATCCAATTGCTTCTCTGCTGAATGAGCCCTACTACCCAGCCGTCTAACGGGCATCCAAAAGAAGGGAGTTTCAAAGTGTGATTCCCTCATCTCAAACCACTTATTCTGGCTATCTTCTCCCTCCCTAATCAACAGTAATTTCACTCCTCCAATTGCTCAGGTCAAAATAAGAGAAGTAATTTTTATTCCTTTCCTCACGTGGCAAAGATACATGAAGAAACTGACCATTTCCTACACCTTGATCTCTTCTAGTTGTCTTCCAACAATCATGATGTCACATCTTCATCATGTCACTTACTTCCTCCTTGACATCCCTGTGGTGTTCCCTGCCCTGTGGGCCACTATACAGCTGCTAGCAATCCTTCTATAATCTAAATCAGAGCACAGCACTCCCTGCTGTCACCTCCAAACTGTAACTAGAGACTGTTCATTCATTTTCT
Organism: Chionomys nivalis; assembly: GCF_950005125.1. Lineage (NCBI taxonomy): Eukaryota > Metazoa > Chordata > Mammalia > Rodentia > Cricetidae > Chionomys > Chionomys nivalis. The sequence goes on from NC_080110.1 coordinate 38,845,685, forward strand.
GGCTGCCCAGACCCAAATAATCACACAGAAACTATATTAATTACAACATTGTTTGGCCAATAACTTAGGTGTATTCCTAGCTAGTTCTTACATCTTAAATTAACCCATTTATGTTAATTTATGTGTCATCATTAGGCTGTGGCCCACTGGTAAGATTCCAGTGTCTGTCTTCTTCGGCAGATACATGGTGTCTCCTTGACTCTGCCTACTCTTTCTATATATCTCTGTTCAGATTTCCCACCTTGCTTTATTCTATTTTGTCATAGGCTGAAGTCGCTTCTTTATTAACCAATGGTGATAAAACATATTCACAGCATACAGAGAGGAATCCCACCTCACCAAACAACCTCATCTCATTTGCAGAACAACAAGCAAAATCCTAAGGCCGGCCTACAAGGGACTGCCTCATCTGCTTCCCACATTCCTCTTGAGCTCTCTGCTGTTTCTCTCCATTTTCCTCAAATACTCACTCCCACCACACAGGCCTCCTCGCCAGCCTGTGAACACAGCACACTCCCCTTCCACAGATTTCAAAAGCTCTCCCCACATCACGTCACTTTTCAAATTTAATGTTTGAAGGAAAGCTATACACTCATCTCTTATTCCCCCACAAGTAATACTTTTGTTATGTTCTATTACCTTGCTTTGTTTGGGGTTCTTAGGACTTACCATGGGTGGAGACGGATTGATGATTCATCCTTTGATGTAGACCCCAACAAATCCTTATTGAATTAGTGACATTAAAAGTTGGAGAGGAAGGTGAGCGCCAATGAATTGTGTTCCATGGACACACTATAACAAGGGTTGCCAACTGGATTCCAGAGGGAAAGAAGACAGAGTTAGAGACTGGTTGAAATGTGTCTGCAACTCGGACCAACTAAATCAAGATATTTGCAGTGGTAGCAGAGGAAGAATCCAGTATCCTGTTCTCTGGATCTCTTCCTGCTTGTATTCACTGAACAATACCAGACTGTATTGGTTACTGGGTTCCTGGCAACTGAATAGAGACTTCCTGTTTGCACACTACTGGAACTTTCTCCTACATCTTCTTGCCTCCCCCTGCCCCAACACAACTATACAAGCATCCTACTCATCATTCAAGAAAAGTCTACTTAAACTGACCCCTCTCTGAGGACTCCTCTGCCCTTGTCCTCCTGCCTATGAACTTGATATGTTTGTGCCTTCTGCCTCCCATTTAACATCTCCCACACATGCTGGTCCCTTGTTATGTTCCATGTCCTCCTAGGTTTGATTTCTCTTGTAGTACTGAGGATTGTGCCCTCCATGTTTTACACGTTAGGCAAGTAGTGTATCACTGACCTACACCCCATATTTGCTATTCTTTCTAACTTATTTTTAAATTTCATATATGTGTACTGTGTTTAAAACATTTCTCCCTCCCTCTCCTCTCTCCAACCTCTTCCATAACATCCCCCAATCCCAATCACTCACAAATTCATGGTCCCTTTTCTTTAGTTATTATTGTTACCAATACACACAGTGCATGTGTGAGAGTGTAATATGTAAATACATACACATATATGTCCTGCTGGGTCCATTTAGTATCGTGTGTGTGCGCACGCACACACACACACATATATTATATAATATATATATATAATATATATTATATATATATATATATATATATATATATATATATGGAGTGATCAATGGTACTAGACAACCAATTAAGGGCTTCATCCCTGAAGAACACCAATTCTTTCTCAACAGTTGCTAATTGCTGGAATTCTCCATCTAAGAGTTGGGCATTTCAGCGTGAATGGGAGGAATCTTATTAGCTGTCTAAAGAAACAGTTCTAAATCTTCTAAAACTGCAGCCCCTGTCTTATCACTTCTCAGCATTTCTCATGATATCACCAAATATTGTAAGCGCTTTTTCAAAGATTTCAATTCATCACTAATTGTAAACTAATTAAGAGCACAGACATCCTTGTTCAGACCCCAGAGCTCGCAATGGCATATAACATATATAAACAATCATAATAATAAACAAGAAACTAAAGTTCCTAACATGGAGGGCTGTATCTGATACAAAGACCATAGCACTTCATCCTCAAATCCACTTTATCTGTGCCATTCATTCTCTTTGTGTTATGTCCTTGATGTGGGATATCCTTCTATATGCTCTGAGTATGTGTTGCTTTTATTGATTGATGAATAAAGCTGCTTTGACCTATGGCAGGGCAGAATATAGCTAGGCAGGAAAGTCAAACTAAATACAGGAAAACAGAAGGCAGAATCAGGGGAGACACCAAGAGCCTCCGGAGGAGTAAGACGCCACAGCATTACCAGTAAGCCACGGGCCATGTGGAGATACACAGATTAATAGAAATGGGTTAATATAAATGTAAGAGGTAGCCAATAATAAGCCTGAGCTCCATCGACCAAACAAGTATAGTTAATATTAAGCCTCTGAATGATTATTATTTTGTAAGTGGCTATGGGACTGAGTGGGATACAGAAAAGTCTCCACCTACATGCCCTATATTTAAACTTTTTATTTTAGAGCCAGAGCAATATACTCTACTGTAATTGTGATCGCAAATGCTCGTATGAATTTTGGTCAAAGATATTTTCTCATCCATTTGTTTTTATGCAATTAGCACATATTTGTCAAGTGTCCATACCATGCTGAGGTGAGCAGGATAAGAAAGTCGGTCCTCGAAACACAGGCAAGATCAGACATACCCACTAGTGTTGTCAAGTCAATAAGTCACAGTGAAAATTCAGGAGAGAGAATTCTTTAGAGCTGCTATGAATACAGAATGTTCCAAAAGATCCAAGTGGGACCCTTTAAAAAAAAATTATTCATGACCTGCATAAAACAGCTTGAGAAGCACACAAAGCCAGACTTTGAAACTCGGGGCCTCTGGCTTGAAACCTTTAACTTTGAAGCATCCCCAGCCAGTGATCAGTTATCCTAGCGTTTTAAATGTGAAGATACTGCCTTGACCCTCACCTCCACTATATACACAAACACACACACACACACACACAGAGAGAGAGAGAGAGAGAGAGAGAGAGAGAGAGAGAGAGAGAATTGAAAACATCATTCAAGAATGAAAAGAAACTTAAGCCAGGTGTGGTATGACATTCTTGGACTCTCATCCTTCTTTTTTTTTTTTTAAGTTAGGACAATATTTAGAGATGGAAATCTTGCTAGGTAGCACAGGCCAGTACTGAATTCACTCTACAGCCCAAGCTGGGCTGAATCAACAATCCTCCTGACTCGGTCTCCCAACTGCTAAGATTATAGACATATTCCATCAAGACTAGATTGTCTTGTTTATTTTATCCCAGAGATTTCAGCTGTTTTATATTATAAAATTGTCAAGATGGGACTTTTTTCAAGCAATGGTTTCCTTGTTTATGAGCAGTGTTCTCAACATAGTGAAGGTAGAACAATTAAAGTTTTTTATGAAATTTAATACTGAAAAAGAATGGAGGGTTTTGAAAGTTAATTTAAGCCTTCATTGAATCAACATATGTAGTGGAGAAAAATCTCAAGAGTTTTTTCCATTGATTTAAGTCTCTATAAATGATTTGAGTAAGAAATCAGATTGATTCAGATGGAGACACACAGATAATTAGCTCATGCAAATAACCATATTGGCTCATGACTTAAAGAGAAACAAGATAAAAGAAGAAATGAGGCGTGGCGACAGAAAATTATATCACTAACTGAAGCTAAAGGCTGTCTCCTGCAGCTCAAGCTCAACAATATTCAGTCTTAATATAAACATGTTTTCTCCAATAACAAAGCCGAGGCCATTGCTGTATCCTAAGCTCCTACTTCCTCTTTCCTTCCCTACTCCATCCCAAGAGCAGTCCCCAGCTGTCTCTAGCCACCAGCAGTGTTCGTGGCACCCTATTTGTTTAAGATTTAGACCTTCTGCAGAGAGCTACTGGAAGAGAGAAGCAGGTGTTGAATTAACCTTGTGTTTGCTCATGCAGCGCCACCTCCATGTAGGATCAGAAGCAGATCCAGCAGATCCAGCCTGTGGGCAGGGACTCTCACTTCCTGTGTGGGTACGATGTAATACTGAAACTAACTGCATGGGGACAAATGAAAAGAAAACAAAAGAGAACACTTACTACATAGGAGTGTCATTTGGACGAAGCCAACTTTCTTTAAAAGCCAGTGTCAACGACAGTTGTATCTAAGAACCAGTAGCAACTAGAACTGGGTCTTGTTCTCTTAAGAATTTCTCACATTTGCTGTGATGGAGAATGATATTGATGAGTCTTCTCTAGGCCGTCGTGTGGGGAGGGGGGTGAGAGAGTGAGCGTGTGTGTTAGTGGGGGCGGTGAGAGTGGGGGATGAGAGAGTGGGCATGAGTGTGTGTCTGGGGGGTGTGAGAGTGAGTGTGTGTGTGAGTACGTATGTGTGCTCTCTTAGGTGCACACTTGTGTAGAGACTTACCTGCACCTGTGTGCAGAGGTTGGAGGTCAACCTTGGGTGTCAACTCTTAAGAGCCACCCAGTTAATTTTTAAAATACCGTCCATATGCTTGCTACAAAGGGCTGACAACCTGAGTTCTTCACAGCCCACATAAAAACTCATGCAGTAGCCATACGTCTGTAATCCCAGCTCTGCTGCAAAGATGAGAGACAGAGGCACTCCTGGCCAGCCCATGCAATGGTGAGAACAGAGTTGGGCGTTGATATTGTAACAGGTCCCCGGAACTTAGCACAGCTGATGCCATGATGGCCATTCCATCTGATAGGTAACCTGCACACAGGCAACATTACCTGCCAAAATAAGAACAAAGGCTTAATCCATCCAAGTCACAGTGTTGGGAAAATCCCTAAGTGTGCTAAGCCTGCTTTTTGGCTTCTGTGGTTCCAATTCTGGCTAACTGTTCTTGCTAACTGAGCTATGTCAACCCAGGATGTGGCTTTTGTACTTAAACGCTCACCCTGAGAAAGGCTCAGGGCTATACTAGGATCCTGAACACCCAGTGTAGGTTCTGGCTGCCTAATAAAGACTTTCTATTGGCTTGAACCCGTTTCCGAGCAGCCTTCTCTGGTGGGCACCTCACAGCACTGCCAGGCTCCTGCCCTGAGATCCCTTGGCTTTCTCCGTCAACACAGTTCATTCCACAACAGTGCTTCATGTGCCAGCTATGTATCAGGCCATGTTCTCGATCAGAAAGCCAAGAAAACAATACCTTTGTCTGAAGATGGTTGATGTAGATCAATGACAGAACACTCTCCTAAGTGCTGGGTTCCAGTCCCAACACTGAAAAGAAATACATACAGTATATACATGGTCTCAGACCCGGCTGTTTTAGTTACTGTAGATTTATCAAGAAAATGCTTTTTATATAATGTATAGTTTATAAGGCCATAGAATTTTAATAGCTAAGAAAAAACTAACAAAATAGGGCAAGGGGATAAATAGGAAGCGGCTCTATTGAAGAGAAAAGGAAGGCTCTTAAATATTGTGGTCAGAGAAGGTAACTCTTTTTAAAAATCTGAAAATTCAGGGAGTAAGTCAGGTGACTATCCTCAGAGAGAAGATCCTATCTGATCACAGGGACCTCGGAAGGCAAACCCTAAGGGACAGAGATGTCAGTTTAGGGAACGATACGACCATTACACATCAGCTCTTTAGTTGGTTGAGTTGGCTTTTAAAACTTTATTATTACTGTATGAGTGTGTATAGATGAATGTGCATGATGTGTGCGGGCATACAGGTACACAGAGCTTTTAAACTTTATTATTGTTGTATGACTGTATACGAATGTGTGTACATGATAAATTTGTCCGTACAGCCGGGCGGTGGTGGCGCACGCCTTTAATCCCAGCACTCGGGAGGCAGAGGCAGGCGGATCTCTGTGAGTTCGAGACCAGCCTGGTCTACAAGAGCTAGTTCCAGGACAGGCTCCAAAACCACAGAGAAACCCTGTCTCGAAAAACCAAAAAAAAAAAAAAAAAAAAAAAAAGTTTGTCCGTACAGGTGCACACAAGCTTTTAAACTTTATTATTGTTGTATGACTGTATACAAATATGTGTGCGTCACTGAGACAATGGGGATGTTCTATCGGGAACTCACCAAGGCCAGCTGGACTGGGTCTGAAAAAAGCATGGGATAAAACCAGACTCGCTGAACATAGCGGACAATGAGGACTGCTGAGAAGTCAAGAACAATGGCAATGGGTTTTGATCCTACTGCACGTACTGGCTTTGTGGGAGCCTAGGCTGTTTGGATGCTCACCTTACTAGACCTGGAGGGAGGGGGGAGGACCTTGGACTTCCCACAGGGCAGGGAACCCTGACTGCTCTTCGGGCTGCTGAGGGAGGGGGACTTGATTGGGGGAGGGGGAGGGAAATGGGAGGCGGTGGTGGGAAGGAGGCAGAAATCTTAAATAAATAAATAAATAAATAAATAAATACCATTTGTCTAGACAAGTGTATCCCCTACATGAATAAAAATAAGCAAATAAAAGCTCCAAAAAAAATGTGTGTGCGTGATAAGTTTGTCCGTACAGGTGCACACGAGCTTTTAAACATTATTATTACTGTAATTATGATTTTATGAGTGTGTATGGAAGTGTGTGCATGATGTGACTGTGCACACAGGTGCACATGAGCAGCTGAGAGCCCATGGAGGTCAGAGGACAACTTTTTCACCAGGATGCATCTCAGATTGCCAGACTTATGCAGCAAGCACTTAACCGTGAACTCTGGCTCCAGTCTTCTTTAGATTTTTTGAGATGTGTAACTAGGGCTGTGCTCCAGCTCACTGTGTAGCAGAAGATGGTGTTGACCTTTGGATCCTCCTGTCTTGACCTCTCAATTGCTAGGATTAGTAGTGTACACCACCAGGCCTGGCAAAGTTTTAAAGGTATCTACTAACTTCCTTTTGTTATATGGCTTAACTTCGCTGCTGCTGGAGACCAAACCCAGGGCTTTGTACACACCGAGCCGTGTTTTCCCACTGACCCACAGCTCTGGCTCCATTAAGCATTAGTTTTCTTGCTTATGATTAATTGTTAACTTGGCAGAGACTTTGGGGAAAGCACAGCTTCTCAAAGAGAGTCCTCTGCCAATCTTGTTGAAGGAGCAAACATACAGAGATAACATAATATTATTCAGCCATGGAAACCTTTCCTTAGAAAGCATCTCAGGGGATTAGTGCTGCACAGAACACTCTGGAAAATGCTGCGCCACACCCTGCATTCACTGGGGAGAGGAAACTGGGCTAGGCCCTAGAACGCCAGGCTCTGTGTGAACCCGATGAGGCGCTCTCAGAAGCGCAAAACCCACATCGGACAGCGAGAGACAAGCTGTTTTCCCACCGGGGCCGTTCTTTCCCCTTGTTTTCTGCCAATGGTCTCAAAACATCTTTGGCGGTTTCCCAGCTGCAGCTCCGGTGTTCTCTACGATTTTACCCTGCTTTCCTGGCTGCCAAGTTCTGCTGACCCCCTGAACTTCCCTAGTGCTCTCACTGGGGACGTGGGATAGGAATCTACTCAGAGGACGCTTCTGTCTCTGGTGGGGATAGGGAGACAGACGTGGGGACGGTGTTGCCGGAATAGCGTGGAGTGGGTGGTCTCGTTACACCCTCCCTGAGCTCCAACTGGTCTGCACGAGTCGGAGTCCGGCGGAAAGCACCTGTGGAAGAAGACCCGTGAAGAATGCTTGTGCGTAGACTTGGGAAGGACTCCGAGGTTTTCTGCCGGAGCCAGGAAATGACTAGGAAGCAGCTGGGCCAGGCTGGGCTGAGGGCCCAGAAGCAAACTGGAGTGGGCTGATCCAGAGATGTCAGCAGAGGTCAGCTGGGCCTGTTAGACTAGAGGAGAGGCTGAGAGGCGAGCATCTGGTCAAAGGTGTCACTTGGCAGGTTTGGACAGAGTGGCCTAAGTACCAAAAGCGCTGTCTTGTGACTTTGTTAAAAAAAAAAAAGAAAAAGAGTCAGTTATATGCACAGAAGTTAATTCGCTATGTGTGTGACTCTAAAACACATAAAATTTAAGTGATCAGGCTGAGGGTATAGGTCAGTGATAGATCATTTGTCTAACGTGATCAGAGTGGGTTCGATCTGTACTAAATGAGAAGAAGGAAAGGAAGAAAAGATGGAGAAAAAAGAGAGAAAGAGAGAGAGAGGGAAGAAGGAAGGAAAGAGAAGAAAGGAATGAAGAAAGGAAGAGAGAGAGAGGAGGGAGGGAGGGAGGAAGAGAGGGAGGGAGGAAGGAAGGAAGAACTATTTTAACGGTACTGCTGGGAGTTCGCTGGGTATCATCTTTTACAATGGTCATCACCAGCCATTGTTATTCCTATTTCACAGAAGGCAAAACTGAGATTCAGAAGAACTAAATGACCTGCCCAACGCCAGCAAGCTAGTTAAAGACCCATCAGGGAGGCAGAACCAGATCTCTCTGATTTGAAAGTCAGACTCAGGTTTTTCCCTGTAACACGTTGTTAGCACATAGATTGCACCTTGGTGTAATTAGAGTTGAGTCGCTGAAGTACTAAGAGACTGTTAAATTCCTTCCTTCCACACCCATTCACCCACTAATGAATTAGTATAGTCATTCCATAGAATCCACACATTCCAGGGTCACATGGACACAAAACCCACAAATTTTATTTTTTTAATAAAAGGAATTTATATAATGTAGGATAGGGTTTTCGGTTTAATTATGTGTTTGTGTTTGACTTTGATTTTTTTATTTGAGTTGCTTAGGTTTAGTATGGGGTTGGGTGGGGTTGAGTGGGGATGGGTTGTTTTGGTTTTGAGCCGGGGCCTCAAGCAGGCCAGGATGACCTTGAACTCCTGATCCCCCCACACACACCCTCGCGCCTCTTAAGTACTATGTACTGTAATTATTTACAGGCATGAGCTACCACACCCAGCTATAAAGTAATTTTGTATATAACATACACATATGCTCCTTTACACTTTAAATTGACTCTCGATTGCTTGAGCTCCCTAATTTAATATAAAAAGTTGCCATGCTCCATCATTTGGAGAAAATGTCAAGAAAAATCTATACTTACCCAATCGTTCAATACAGATAAATTTCTTTCAAGTCTTTTCCAGTCACAGTCCATTGAATTCGTGGATGTGGGATTTGTGAATATAGGGACCGACTTTGTTTTATTTCTTTTAAATCTCCTTTATCAGATGTTGGCAAATCAATATTGATGTTGGTTGATCAATAAACATCTGTGTGGTACTTAAGAGAACTAGAAAGCAAATGATTTTTTTTTTTTTTTTAAGAATCATTTTTCCATGACATAAAACCGGCCTGGTCCAGCTCCTCTGAAGTTGCCCAACTGCTAGCAGCTCGGGGTGCTTATGTGAAGAAGCCAGGCCAGACCTTCCTATGCAATGTGAAGACTCCCACAGAGTGCTGGTGCCTCTCGGCATCTCTTGGCATTCTAATTCTCCCCCTCTTCAAACTGCTCTTCCAAGCCGGGCAGTGGGCGCGCAGGCCTTTAATCCCAGCACTCGGGAGGGAGAGGTGGGTGGATCTCTGTGAGTTCGAGGCCAGCTATAGAGGAAACCTTGTCTCAGAAAAAGAAAGAAAAAAAAAGACAAAAAAGAAACTGCTCTTCCATTCTGAGACCCTTTCAGAAGCATGAAAATGCAGTCACTTGATTATCACACTGCACATTGCAGGTCTGTGTGAAGCTCCAGTCGGCCCCCATTCACTTAACCGCTTAGGCCATCCTTTCTTACCCTTCTGAAGCAGAACAAAGTCTTTTTCTAGATTGCTTAAATTATCTAGGTTTTATTAATAAAATTCATCTCTGTAGCTGAGAGGTAAAACTATTTCCCTGGCCTTTTCAGGGTCCTAGATTCAATAGCCAGTACTGTTGAAATTTATCTGAGCCAGGCATAGTGGCTCATGCACTCAGGAGGTAGAGACAGACTATCAGGAGTTCAACACCAGCCTCTGTTACTTAAGGAGATCGTGGCCAGCGTACACAGACCCTGTCTGAAAAATAAAATAAAAGCAAAAAAAGAAAAGAAAAGAAACCCAGCACTGAAGAGGTAGAGGCAGGAGGATGGCATTTGAAACCCAGCACTGAAGAGGTAGAGGCAGGAGGATCAACATTTGAAAGCCTTCATCAGCTGCATGATGAGTTTGAGGCCCTGTCCTGAGAAGAAAGAGTAATGGGGGGGGGGGGGCGGGGGAACCTATGAGAAAAACACCAAAGAGGAAACACGTTTGGTCATAGTTATATGCTATGAAATGTACGGCACTAACAGTCAGATCATACAAAGAATATTGTAAAAAAAAAAATTTTAAAAACACTTTCCTGTAGTTGCATTAACAGTCCCCATATTGTGCCCATAAATTGCAAAATATCTGCAATTAGTTTTCTAAAGGAATATATCTACAATTGAAAGGTAATTTGAGAGACAAAAGTACCTCATTTACATTGAATCCAAGAAGTTAAAAGTATACCTTCTGTAATTTAAAACAATTTTAACTCAACATTAAAGCTACTGCATTAACAACTCCTTTGAAGTAAGGCGACTTTAGTTACTGAGGCTTCCCACCCACTCTTCTCAGCCTTCAAGGGCAAAGGCAAAGGTTCACAAAGCCTGCCCACTTGCATGGAAGTCACACATTACCCCCTCCCCAGGTGCTGGTACCACTGAGTGAGAATAACCACTAGCCAGGACAGTGGCCAGTGGCCATGTCCATACCCAGGCTTCCCAGAGAATGGCCATGAATTACGTTAGTCTGGTGCTCATATGGCAAAACCCGCAAGGCTGACATACTTCCCGCCTGCATCCAATGAGACACAAGCATACATCCTGATGTACTTCCGGCCTGCGTAATGCCCACCTATGTGTGATCAAGCAGATCCTATGCCATTGGGGCAACCCACCTTGTGTACAGAAGTGAAAACACATAGCTTGTCTTCTTACATGAATGACAGCCCCCAGTACTCCAGGAAGTCATCTGTCCCTGGCAAGTGGGGCTTACAGGTTAGAATCATTTCTGTTTTTATAGATCTTTAAACTTAAAGCATGCCTTTAGCTCTCACATCCGGAGCCCAGTCTGAACCTTTCCCCAGTCTGGGTCTGTGTCTCTATTTGAGGTTAGATCTGTTGTGACTTAAAAGTTTGGACTTTCTGGCTGGCTTGTTCCCTACTAGGCCTTCAACTTAAAACTTCACAGTACTTCTGCAATTTCAAATTATTTATTTTAGCATGCGAACCCAAAGCAACATCAATTTTATACACTGCTAGACACATTTATGGTGATCTGAGGGACACTAGAGTAATTTCTGTTTGTCACTAAAACACAAGGACCCCACTACCAAAATATATGCACTTGGAGGGTCATGATATTGCCATCTATTAAAGTGAGAATATTTACTGCCTGTGACACAGCAGAGTCACCTGGAAGGGCTTTAATTTATTAAGACAGATTGCTAAACCCCATGAATATTCCAATGTAAGGTCCCAAATTTGCATTTCAAACAAGTTCCCAGGGAGCACCAACGTTTCATCTTTGGACCACATTTCAAGTACTTAGTGTATGTCAGACACCCACAGCCAGCTATAGCACAGAGAATAAAAGGCTTAGCCCTAAACGGAACACATAGGCTCCATGGTCCTCCAAAGGCTCAGGAGTTGTTGCAGAAGAAGGAATGGAAAGAGAGTAAGAGCCAGAGGCAGTGGTGGCTATGAGGAAGCAGTAACATATCTAAAGGTCTCAGTCCAGGGCAGAGAGAATAAGAGGGACAGTTCTGGGAATCATGGCGGCCGGTGTCCACACTTTGTTGTTTCAAGCCCTTCTCTCCTTCTCAGACTTCGTTTTCTTTCTGATTTTTTTTCTCCTCCCTCCTCCTCTTCGGTTGTGGAATATTAGTTGAAAATGTGTTACATTCATTTATGCTGTGGAATATTTGTTTAATGATGCAGAGATGTTTTACATTCTTTTATGTTTCATTTAACTCTGTGAAGCTGTGTTACTTTGCCTGTCTTTTAAAACACCTGATTGGTCTAAGGTCAATAGCTTGGCAGGAGAGGGACAGGCAGGGCTGGAAAACAGAGAGAATAAACAGAAGGGAGCAAGAAAAGAAGAAATGAAGGGGACCAGTCGGTGAATGAAAACACAGCCAGCCATGAAGAAAGAATGAAAGAAAGATACACAGAAGTAAAGCAAGGAAAAAGCCCAGAGGCAAAAGGTAGACAGGATAAGTTAAGAAAAACCAGCTAGCAGCTCCTTGCTCTTGCTCTTGGAGTGTTCGAGAATGGAGTCCCACGTTAGTGACGCCCACCACAAGCCGAAAAGACCGATGGAGGACCCTTCCTCCGAGAAGCTTCGCGCTCCACCTGTGTCCTGGCGACCTCAGGACGAAATCTGTGAGCCTGTCGTGCTCCACATGGAGACCTGGGTGGCCTAAAGGGATTTTGGCCGAATGCAACCCTCAGTTCCATCCGAGTGGTACGATGGCGAGATTTGGATGACCGTGGACACCGGCGGCTCTGGGAACGTAGCTGAAATCACCATATATGGAGAACCCTCTCTACAGCGTCAAATGAAAAATGTAATCTTGCACTTGGAAGCAAGGCATAAAAATGAAGACTTAAAAAGAGCATGGACAATGAAAGAACTTGAGAAATTCTTGAGGAACCATTCCCCATACTCAAACCGCCCAGCAAGAGTCACTTGCTGACTGAGAGGCAAACCTGCTTTCCGCCCGTGGAGGTGAAGAGAAACAGATTCTTAAAATCTCCCCATTTGTTTCCTTTCCTGCCTTTGTGGATGGATACCTGTTTGTTTTCATTCCTACAAGTAGCAATTTGTAGAACTGTTCAAATATAGAAATGACTTTTTTGGCCTGCTATTTTCATCACACACAATAAAACAAACTTAAAGAAAGAAAGGAAGGAAGGAAGGAAGGAAGGAAGGAAGGAAGGAAGGAAGGAAGGAAGGAAGAAAGAAAGAAAGAAAGAAAGAAAGAAAGAAAGAAAGAAAGAAAGAAAGAAAGAAAGAAAGAGTAAAGAGTTTTGCCTGGCGGTGGTGGCCCATACTTTAATCCCAGCACTCGGGAGGCAGAGGCAAGCAGATCTCTGTGAGTTCGAAGCCAGCCTGGTCTACAGTGCTAGTTCCAGGACAGCCAGAGCTACACAGAGAAACCCTGTCTCAAAAAAATCAAAACAAATAAATATAAATGGAATACCAGAATGGGGTTACAAAAAGTACACACGTGTTAACATGTTAACATTTGCCAAAGTCCTGCTTCTGTCTCCCCCACCTACCCATCCCCCACACCAAACACTGTCATAGTGACAAAGTAATCGCAAAGTTTGCAATGGAATGATAATTCATAGTGATTCACTCACGACAAGAAGCACATTTCAGGTTCAGAAAGCATCCTGCTGCTGACACTGCACGTGGTTATATTTGGAAATGGGCGCACACATCTAAAGCGTGTGGTTCATCTAAAGTCCAAATTCAGTGTCATTTTGTGAATAAGACTATACCCACTTAAATAATGACCTCAATCACTAGCCAAAAGGTATATTTCTATTTTGAATTTTTTTTTTGCCACCCAAATCATCCTTCAAAACAGTGTTCTCACCTGTGGATCGAGACTTTCACAGAGGTTGCCTAAGACCACAAGAAAACAAAGATATTCACATTACAATTCATAACAGTAGCAAAATTACAGTTATGAAGTAGCAACAAAAATATTTTTATGGTTGTGGTCCCCACAACATGAGGAACTGTATTGAAGGGTTGCAGCATTAGGAAGATTGAGAACCACTGTAGAAGAAGGAAGAGGAGAAAGGAAGAGAAGAAAAGAAAATGAAAAGAAGAAGAAATGTCTGTGGTGCCAGCCACATCAATAGCAAAGCAGAGGTACAGTCACATCAATAGCAAAGCAGAGGTACAGTCACAGCAGCAGCAGCAGAGGTACAGTCACATCAACAGCAAAGCAGAGGTACAGTCACATCAACAGCAGAGCAGAGGTACAGTCACATCAACAGCAGAGCAGAGGTACAGTCACATCAACAACAGCAAAGCAGAGGTACAGTCACATCAACAGCAGAGCAGAGGTACAGTCACATCAACAACAGCAAAGCAGAGGTACAGTCACATCAACAGCAGCAGAGGTACAGTCACATCAACAGCAAAGCAGAGGTACAGTCACATCAACAGCAGGAGAGGTACAGTCACATCAACAGCAGCAGAGGTACAGTCTCATCTCCTTCAGGTCATGAGCAGCTCAGACTGTTGTTCATGCCCACCTAATGTTGACAGAGGCACAGAAATGTCCTGACCTAAGTGATCATCCTTCTTAAGTTATTATTAGAGAACCAGGATGGTTTAGCACCAACTATCCATGGTGCACATTTTCAAAATGGAAAAACTGTCACATTTTATGTTTCCAGATGATTTCTCATCCTAGCTGTGACATTGCCAGAGCTAACCTATCTCCATACTGCTTGTATGTTTACAAAATGCATGGTTCATTTTTCTCCACCCTTTCAGTCTTGCTAAAGTGCTAGGCAACAGTAAAGTAGGAGCCCACAGTGCACCGGCTCCTGAGGCCCCTCTTAGCAGTGACCACAGATGCTGTCTCCAGCCTCGGGTTTTATGGCACTGATAAAGGAAGGTAACCTGTGTAAAGCAGTTAGTTAAATGATCCAAAATGTCATTGCAAAACACTGGAAATGCATTAATTTGTAGTCCTATAATTGGGACACAGGATATGAAGCCTTTAGATATTGGTTGGCCATCTGGTCAACCAAATAGCAAACCATTATGGAAGCAAAAGGAAATATAACACAGCTCTTCCGTAAGTGCATTGTAGGGGTTATTTTGCAAATGTTTTCCTCTCTCTGCTCCTCCCCAAACTGGTTTGTTGCAGTTTTTATTTCCTTTCACTCCTAGCTGAAGCATGTTTTGTATGACTGTGTCCTTATAAAATTATCTGTGTTGTAGTTTCTCTGTTTAGCATTAGGAAGCAATGTCTGTGTCTACTTCAGAAAGCAACGCAGCTAATGAGATTGGGGATAGCTTGGTAACACAGTAGCACAGTGAAATGCAAGGGGACTCTAGATCTCCGTATCTTATCCCTGCGACACTATTGGACATCTTATGATCAGTATTCTAAATACTTCACAAACCATCCTAAATGCAGAACACTCAATATATCAGGGGAATCAGTATCTATAGTTAGGGGTTAAGGTTGTGGTGGTTTGAAATAAAATGGTGCCCAAAGGGAGTGGCACTATTAGGAGGTGTGACCTTGATGGAGGAAGTGTGTCACTGTGGGGGCGGGCTTTGAGGTCTCCATTGCTCAAGCTTCCCTCTGTGTGACAGTCAGTGGACTTCCTGTTGGCTCTGAGTCAAGATGTAGGGATCAGCTCCAGCACCACACCTGCCTGCACGCTGCCACGCTCCCCACCATGATGATAATGGACTGAACCTCCCAAACTGTAAGCGAGCCCCCTCAATTAAATGTTTTCTTTATAAGGGTTGCCGTGGTCATGGCATCTCATCATAGCAATAAAACCCTAACTAAGACAAAAGTAAAGAACATTTTGTTTTTCAAAATTACAGAAGTGATATTAGACTATGACTTAAGGAAGGCACTAAAGGTGAGACATTTTTCTGCATGTACTAATCATCATAACCACAATACTGTAAAGACAGAACCAGCTCCGAGTTACCTTCCAACCACCACACACACTTAATGACACATATGAACCCCCATGCGCATGTGCATAAAAATAAATAAGTATAATTTCTTAAAATAAGTGTAACTTATAGGGGTGGTAGTGGTGAACACCTTTAAACCCAGCACTTAGGAAGCAGAGGAAGGTGGATCTCTGGGTTTGAAGCCAGCCTGGACTACAGAGCGAGTTCCAGAATAGCCAGGGCTACACAGAGAAAACCCTATCTCATAAAAAGAATGAAAGAAAGAAAGAAAGAAAGAAAGAAAGAAAGAAAGAAAGAAAGAAAGAAAGAAATGAAGGAAGGAAGAAAACAAAAAAGGAGGAAAAATAAAATGGAAAAAAGTCAGTAACTTTATATTGTCCTAAAGAAAACATATGCAGGATCAAAAACAATGCTTAAATATTGGTGCAGTGAAAATCATACAATTAAAGAGTAAATATGATTATCTTTGAAAATGAGAGAATCCTTGCTTGTGAATAGCTTAGAAAAGTATAATTTACTATGGAAAAGGACTAGCTTTGATTGAGTCCATTCAACTAAATAAAGGTGTAGTGAAACTTGTGTTCTTATATATAAACAAAAAAGGGACCAAACTCACAAGATTCAAAAAGAAAGGGGGGAAAGGGGGAGCAGGGAGAACTTGGTTGAAGCAAAGATGTGGTGAGAAGGCTCTGAAACAGTGGTTCTCAACCTTTGGGGCTCAATGGCCATTTCATTTTATGTATTTTATATTTGTTATATATATTATATATAGTATATATATTTGTTTTATATGTATAATTATATGGTTGGGTCACCACAACATGAGGAACTGTATTAAAGGGTCCCAACATTAGGAAGGTTGAGAACCACTGCCCTGAAATATTGAAAGATTCCCACATCCAAACTAGCAGGGTCCTCCCAGAGATAAGGCAGAAACACAGCTGAAATGGCGTTCTCCTGCCCTTCACACGAGGGACTTTTAACTTCAAGCAGGCATTTGCAGCGGCTAAATCTAACCTGCTAAATTAAATTCTAACCATTGAGCTGTGAGGTGCGGAGAACTCTTCACATTCAGGAAATGACGTCTGTGTTTCTGAACCCTCAGGAGAAGGCAAGGGATTGAGTGAGCATCTTCTAATGACAGTTCAGGCACATACACACTTAATGCATTTCTTGAGGCTCCAAGAAACTTTCCCGAAGGTGGCACACCGGACGTGAATGATCCTTCGTGGAGTCCCCAGGTCGGCTTCATGACATTTATAGTTCAGGCAGAACTGGGAAAAGCTAGGATGAAAATGATCCTAAAGACAGGTTTATGGTGTACTGAGTGACTTGATCCCCAGGTAACTGCTGTGCTATGCACAGGTCTTGGGGGGCGAGAGTGGGAGAAGCCTCAGTAGGCCCATTGTCCCTTGGTCCTCCCTTCCCTGTTACTCTGTCTATTAACCCTGCTAATTAATCTTTAGAAGGGACAATTATCTCCCACCCACTGACAGGCTATAAAATAATTTTGCAGTTTTTATTCTTAAGGACACATCACGCTTTCCTAACAGTACATGTGCAAGGCTTTATGAATTGTTTTTATAGACCACTAAATTATGTATGTTGGGATATTTTATCTCTATGTATATATTAAATATGACTTAGTCTCTAGCTTGTGATGGTATCGAGAAATGAGGGAAACCTTTAAGAGAAATGCCAATAGGACGTAAGGAGCTCACTGGGTCATGCTCTTAAAGAGGGATTTTAGGAACTCAGCCCCACCCCCTCTCTTCCTTCCTTTATTTATTTTTTTCTTTTCTCATTTTACTTCCTCGCTATGAGTAGGATCCTATACCACATACTTCATGATAATACATGGCTCCACCACAGCCCCCAAAGCATCAATGTAACATCAATGGGGAATATGTGTGCATGCTCACACACACTACAGAACATGTGTGGGGATCATAGGACTACTTGAGGGAATAATTTCTCTCCTTCCACAGTGTGGGTTCCAAAGAAAGAATTCAGGCCATTAAGCATGGTAAAAAAGTGCCTTTACTCATGGAACCTTCTCAACAACACCAATTGTGATGTTTCTGTATATTAGATAATAATATATCTCCCTCTGGGGTATTTCTATATTAGTGAATATTTTCCCAAAGACCAATAACTGTTACTCCATAATCGAACCTCACAAACTGTCTCATGGAGATGAGACAGGAGGTTCAAGGGTTAATGTAACCCTTGGCTACATAGGGAGTTCAAGGCCAGTCTGGACTACATAAGATTCTGTCTCAAAAACATCAGAAGAACTTTCAAAGCACAGTATAAGATGGGTCCGTGTAACCAAGCACTAAAGTTTTTTGATTGTTATTAATTTTTATATTAACATGTAATAGGTTTACTATTATTGCTCAAAAGGAATAGTTTAAATTTCAGTTTTACTTTTTTAGTTTAAATTTTCTATGTGATAGCTACTGACAGCTATGTCCATGTAGCTTTTATAAACAAAATTTCTTTGGGGCTTTTAAAAGAAACCTGAAAACAATAACAACCACAAAAAAATTGAAAGTCAACCTCTCATGGAAAAGCAAAACAGGTTGTATTATTTTAGAAAGCTGGAAATGGAATTCATACCTCAATCTTGTTAGACAAATACTCAATCCACTAAGCCAAACCATAGGCCAAGACGCAGGATCCAGACAGAGGGCTTTTCTCATGGGTCCATTGTCCCATGGTCCACTTTCCCTTGTTACTTTCTCCATTAGGCCTGGCAATTGTATTTAGAAGAACCAGCGGCAATCTCGCACCCCCTGACCCTCTTAATCTCTTTCCCCAGAGTATCAACCAGGATGAGGTCATGGTTCCATTGCTAAGGGAAGTTCTGCCTTATTGGATGGGAGCCACCCTTCTCAAAGTCTGGTCTTAACAACAACCACTTTATCTTAACTCTAACACATTGGCCTCCATATTTAAAAAAAAAAAAAAAAAAAAAAAAAAAAAAACTAAGAATTCTGTTGCCTTTTCTGTGACTCTAACCCATGCTTTTCTCCCCTGCTTCATGCTTTTTATTTTATTTGCCAAGCTGTTCAAGTGGAAAGGTGAATCCTGGGAACTCTCCTAGTCGATGAAATTTCACTAGATCATCTCTGCTCATGTTGAACTTTAATGATTGTACTTTCATCACAATGTGTAAACACATTAAAATGAGTAAGTTATTCTGGTACCAATCGATGGGAGCAAACAGAAATTTATATAGATGAGCAAATAATATTCTTAATGAAATAGCCACAGACCTAACTTGGCATGCTATTGAATGTACTAACATATGTGACATGAATATCCTCTTTGTTTTCCAGCTCTTCTTCGGTCAATTCATATTTGAGTTAAATAGATGTCCTCTACCCTGATGACATCATGCCATGTTGGAATCATTTCATTCCTGAGATCCATTGCCATTGTCCTTGAACCTCAAGAGCATTTTCCATTTCTTAGGTGCACTTCAGAATCCTTCTGGCAGATACTGCGATTGACACACACAGCAGCTACTCCAACACACTTCTAGCAGAGTTATGACAAAAGCAACACACACATATACTTTCTTGACACTAGGGCTCTGGATGAACTGAGGTTTCAACTCTCAGGTGCAATCAGGTGGGACATGGTTTGGGAGTGAAGTTAAATACATGAGAAAGGATGAAAGATCCCTGCTTGCTGGTGTAGATGGAGCTGGGTTGGGCTGCTGCAGAGTGAGTGATTCTGGAGCCCAGCCCCCAAGCAACACTCCTGACTGGACAGGTGACTTCCTAATCCTGTAGCAGCTTTGGGAGTTAACCTGATACATTAATTGCTTTCCCTGTTGCTGTCATAAACTAGTCCAGCAAAGGCAAGTTAAGGAGAAAGGGGTTTATATTGGCTTGCAGTTAAAGAGTGGAGTCCATCATGATGGAGGAATCATGGCAACAGGAACTTAAGGCAGCTGGTCCTGTTGTGTCATCAGTCAGAAAAACAGTGGTGAACATCTGCGTTTAGCCTGATTTCCTTTTTATTCAGTTCAAGATCTCAGTATGGTTCATCTTCTCTCCTCAATTATCATAATCTAGACAATTCCTCACAGGTGTTCCCAGATACCTGCCTCCCAACTGATCCTAGATCTTGTCACGTGGACAATATTAACCATCACACCCAGGGAAGTACCGTCTGGGGGCTCATTCTTCGGCTCTCTGTCCCCAATGATTCCATAAGCCATCGTAAATTCTACAGGACAATCCTTTCTGTTTCTGCTGTCTACAGCTGATTCTGTCCTCTCAGTGAGCAAGTCTTCAACTTGAGACATTGGCCATCAGATATGACACTGCACTGGCTGGTTGAAACAACCTAAAACACCCAGAAAGAGAGTCTTAAATAGAAATTATCTAGATCAGCCTGTGGGAACATCACAGGGACTTTCTCTTTTGCTAATTGAAGACCCACCCCATCATGGGTGTCATCATTCCCTAATCAGGGGATGATGGAGGAGGGTCATCTGTCTATGTGTTACTTTCATTGGTTAATAAAGAAACTGCCTTGGCCCTTTGATAGGACAGAAAATTAGGTAGGCAGAGTAAACAGAACAGGATGCTGGGTAGAAGGCAGTGAGGCAGACGCGATGAAGCTCCGGCCCAAGATGGACATAGGCTAGTATCCTTCCTGGTAAGCCACAACCTCATGGTGGTACACAGATTATTAGAAATGGGTTAAGCAAGTTATGAGAGTTATCCAAGAAGAGGCTAGATATAATGGGTCAGGCAGTGTTTAAATGAATACAATTTGTGTGTTATTATTCCAGATGCAAAGCTAGCCATGCAGGAGCTGGGCGAGACGAAAAGCAGGCCTGCTTGCAGCTCCTCACTACTACAAATGACACCCAATGTGGGTGCCTCATCACTACAAATGGTAAGCTAGCCAGGTGGCTGGGAGCCAGGCAATAGGAACAGCCCGCTGCTCCTTCTACAAGGCGGGGGGGGGGGGTCCCTGAACACTTTAAGAGAGAAGAAATCTAGCTGAGAACAAGCCAAACAAAAAAGCTTGTGTGGATATGATGTGACTAGCTGCTTAAGTTCTTCTTCCTTAATTCCCTGAAATGATGGGCTATGTCTTGGAATTTTAAGTTGGGGAAGAAAAGATGAAAAGTCCTTTGTTTCTCTATGTTGCTTCTTCTATCCATCACAGCAACAGAAAGGAAACTAGAGCAGATTCTATATTTACTATATCTTTCTTTACCATAACACAATTCTTGTGCATACAGCTGGCATCATGTAACAGTCTGGTGACATCTTTTAGCTTCCATCTAAGCTTAGAAAATACTTTACCCAAAGTTGATAAGTCAGTGTGGAGCTGGCAATTGTTTCTGGTTTAAGGCTTTAGGTGTTCCAATTTCCTGGGAGATGGACTGACCGTATCCTTTTCTGATTACAGCATCTGCATTGCAGGGAAGCAAAATAGCCTTGCATTTGTTCAAAGCTTTTAGAGTTCTAAAATGCTTCCACATGCATTGCTACCATTATGATTCACAATTGAGAGCAGAAAGGGAAAGAACTATCCACATTAAAAATGAAAGAACTAAACTTCAAAGACACTAAATAGTTTGATTCTTGTGTCACAGATAAAAGGCAGAGGCAAGTCTAGGACGGAGGGCACTGGTAGCTACCTCAGTTCCCTTCCTTGAGAATGCCTCTGAAACTTTATTGAAAATCCCCCAACGTACACAGGATCCTAAGTAGCCTCATATAATTCCCATCTCTTCTTTAAAAATAAATCCTGTTTCATTGGCAATACACTCATTTATTAGATAGTATTTCACATTCTCTCTTAAGGATAGGGAGCGCTGTGTTCCCTTCAAGGATGTATAAGCTAAAGTGTTAAATGGGACCCTCAGAAATGGTGCTAGAAAGAAAGTAGTTCAGCTGGAAGACCTTTTGTTTTTCAACTTTCTATGGTTCTTCCTTTATGCTGCTTGGGATGCAGAAGCCACGGCAAATGTTCAGTTAGCCATAGTAAAGCATGAGGCAACCTGGAGAGTCAGCATCACGTCCAAAGGACAGAGTGGCAAACAAGCAAATAAAAGGATCTCACTCAGTGACATTATGGAGAAGAATGCTATTTCTGAGATTTCTGCCTCGAGACCTTTGTCTTTCCATGCGAGAAGATAAATATCTGTTCTGTTTAAATGCTGTGGTTTGGTGTTTCCCATTTTACGTGACAAATTTCAATCCAATGGGTGCACACACTTTCCCCAAATTGTGTCTATTTTAATGTTATGCTTTTAAAAGTAAATACTAGTGTTAATGAGTAATCAAAAAATGGAATGATGATCTCAAGACAGCAGTCCCTTGTCACAGTTGAATTCTGAGCATCCTATCAGATCCACTTTAATTTTTGAAGGTTGAAGCTTGATTGATGCTCCAATCTTTATGAAGGGGTACTTAAGTTGGGTCTGTATATTTCTTTTGTTGCCTGTCCTCTCAACCTGAGTACAGAAGTGATTGGTGGCTCAGGCAGCCTTGTGTAACAGCCACCCTCGTGGGCCCGCCTGGGCTCAATGCCTGACACAACAGGATAGAACCCCATTTTTGTGGGCCCTGGGCTAGGCTCACATCCCTGGATAAGGGCTGAATTTCTTAGTGTTCTAAGGTTTCTGATTCAGAACCATTAGACTGAGGATGAAGCATCTTTGCTGAAACCTGTAAGAGGAAACAAGCCTCTCTCATGTGATGCTCTGGACATCACACTGTATTGGTCCAGACTTTCCTCTGCCCACACATCTTTCCATCAAGTCCTCAGGAGTCATAACTTATTCTGTGCTGTGCACCCCTTCAGCAGTCTGGTGATCCACTTTCAGAAAAAAAAAATGTTTTTACCTGTAAAAATAAAACACTTGAAATTGCAAACCAATTATATTGAAATACACCTTTCAAAATATCTGTAGAATACATTATAATATGTGTTTTTTTACTAAGACATTCAATTTCAAGATGTCACGGTAGGTCTAATAATTATCATGATCTTAAAGTAGAAATGGGGATGAACGACTTTTTGAGGCATGTAATGACTGTCGAGTTAAAGGAAAATGTGATTTCTACTAAAGATAGAACCAGGGATAATGTTAACTCAACTGTGAATTGTAGTCATCAACATTTTCAGTGAAAGGAAATACTAAATTTCAAGCAGTGATTATGAAAATAAATACAGGATTTTTTCTTCATTGGCCCCTTCAGACCTCTAAACTCTAAGTGCAGATTGACAGATTAAGACCCCTTCTTAAAACATCAAGAATCCCCATGATCCATGCATTCCATCAGAGCCCTCATAGGAGTTCTGCCTAGAACATAATTAGATGCCAAGCCAGACAGAACTCAATTTAGCAACTTTCAGAGTGTAGCAGTCCGGCAAAAGCCATGGTGCACTGGATCTCTAATTCCAGCCATCGCCATCCAGAAAGGCCTGTGTTGTGAAATGAACATGAAAAGTAACCTGAAAGGTTAAGGAAAAAATGAAAACTAGATGTCGTGGCTCGTACCTGTAACTTCCATTCTCCTGAAGTTGCGGCAGAGGGAGTTTGCCATGAGTTTGAGGCCAGCCTGAACTACACTGTGAGATCCTGTATCGAAATAAATAGAAAAGAATACCGTAAGGGGGAAATGAACTATGACCATGAACATCATCTTAGAAGAATAAGACCCAGGGAAACTTCCATGTTTGATTCTGTACATATTAGATTTTGACCAGTCTGGAGATAAAAGGTTTTAGTCTCAAAGGCCCTATATAGAACATCTCTCTGAACACTAAAATCCAATATGAAATTAAAAAATAATAAAATCCAAATTCCTTTGAAATTTCCCCATAAGCATTAAGCTCTGAGCTCTCCCCCAAATCCAATTTAGTGAAAGACATTTGTACAATAAAACAGTGCTTTGTAAGAACAATTTAAGGAAATAGGTCTGGTGTCATTGTCTACTATTAAAGAGACATACACAAATAAAATAAGGTGAAGAGTTTTTCATATAAAATATGTTTTGACTTGTTTTTCTAAGATATTAAAAATAGCCTGATGGTTATTCCTAACAATAGACTGTAGGCCAGGCTTGGAGCCATTTTTGAAGCCTATCTTCAAATCAGATCAGTGAAATTAAGAAAAAGTAAAATAATCCTGAGCTTAAAAATACACTTTCAAGCTAAATTTGAGGATAAGATTATCTTTCCATAGCAAGTAACATTCTAAGCCCAGACAGGGTGATCAATATCTGTAATCCTAGCACTTGGAAGGATGCGGCTAAAAGATCCAGCCTTAGCTACATGAGACCCAGTCCTAAAGTAAAACAAAACAAAACAAGATGCATTCTATTCAGGGAGTAGACTATAAGAGTTTTCACCAGCAGATGTAGGGGTCATACCCGAGGTTTGCAATCGCAACTCTGAACATGTGTTACACCAGAGTTGGGAAGTGGGGGGCGGGGGGAGACTTTAAACCTTTGCTCTGCACATATCCAAATGAGTTACTGAACCTCTCTGATCTTCATCCATGGGCATTGCACCTATATCAATTCTCTTACAAGAATTTAAGGTGGACAGGCGTACATCTTTAATCCCAGCACTAGGGAGGCAGAGGCTGACGGATCTCTGTGAGTTCAATGTTACCATTGTCTACAGAGTGAGTTCCAGGAGAGCCAGGGCTACCATATCTCTAAAAGAAAAAGAAGGGGAGGAAGAGGAAGAAGAAAAATTTAAAGAAATGACTAGACCCAATATACACTAAGCACTTCATCAAAGAATTCTTATAAAGACTAGACGTAATAGACCTACAAGGTTCTTGGCATTGTGCCTTGTATGTACTTAATAAATGGTATCATCAGAAATAGCAGCATCAACATTGACTGATGTCTAAAAATATTGCAAGTCGTGCTGATGATAGCACTAAAGTAATGTTGTTTTTAGTGCATGGGTATTGGTTTTTGGATTTCAGGACTGGTATCACTACATATGGCTTTACGCATGCCCAGATGCCTGTCTGAAAAATGCTGTTGCTCTGAGAAACTTCTGTCCTGCTGTGTTGTTAAGAGGGAAAGAGGCCCGGTACTTAGCATGTGTGGGACTTAGAGTCAAGCCTCACCACTACCAGGAAGAGGAAGAGGCCTAGAAGGAAGTAATGAGGACTGGGAACCAACACATTTCCTGGAGCACATGACAGTCTTGAAAGTGGAACATGAGTCAGCATTTGCAATGGTATGTGCTCACAGCCCCAGACCTACTACCATTCCTCAGCATTCATGTCCTTGCCTGCTGGCCATGCAAAATCTTACCTGACAGCCACACTGCCTCTCTTTGATCCTTGCCACCAGACTGAATGCTTGTAATAACCCGTGTTAGGTTCACTAGAATGGAGGAGCTAGAGAGATGGCTTAGCAGTTAGGGCACTTTCTACTCTTCCAGAAGACTCAACTGTTGTTCCCAGTACCCTCATCAGGTGGCCCATAACCACTCCAGGAAATCGGATGCCCTATTCTAGGCACCCTCCCACATGTGGCGGACATACACACTCGCGCGCACACACGCACATGCACACACACAATAAAATAACATTAAAAAAAGAAAAATCCAAAGGTTCAGGGATTTATAATGAAGAGAAAACTTTTCCATAAAATCCATTATATATGGTGCCAGGGATAAGATTTCCAACTTTCCATAAAATCCATTATATATGGTGCCAGGGATAAGATTTCCAATCTGATATATCCCTGGGAATGGAGAATATTCTGGACGCCACTCATAAGCCACCAGTCAACTATAAGAAAGTCATGGGAAGTGTTCTGATTTCCACACCCACACTAGTTTCTGAGCTAGCTATCTCAGGGTGACCAAAAGCATCATGACTGTATAAACAATGAACTCAGTCACTGTTAACTAAATGCTTGGCACACGCCAAGTATCACTGTTTTACAACTGTGTGAAGAAGCCGTTGTGATCTCCAACTTGTAAGTAAGCAAGCACCAAATTTTTAGTAAACTCACATGAAGTCAACAGGTAACTAAGTAGGAAAGCTAGGAATACATTCAAGCAAACCCAAGACCTCTCTGCTTCAAACGGTTTTTCTATCCCCACTTCAACTATGGCTCCACACACTGTGTTTCATGTGTATGAACTGCTGGGTCTGATTCCTAGTACACACACACCAGGACATTAGAGCTGACGGTGACAAGAAAAAGAGGAATAAAATAAGAACAATAATAGATGGGCACCAAGTGACAGAAAAATTTGGATAGCTGAGAGAGTAAGAGAATCAGGACAGTTGTGGGAAAAGCTGTGCTTGCCACTGGGGTAGTGCGGACTAGAGGTCCAGGCCAGAACAAATGCCAGCTCTCCTTCTCCACCGCCCACTCAGGTACACACATGAACTAGTGACCTGGATAAAGAAGACGGATCATCAGCGAACGGAAGTGTCAATTAGAGCCAAGCATCATCGCACAGAGTAAATGTCACTCATGGCTGGGCACCAACTCAACCGTTCCAGGCACGGGCAGTATTCATGCTCATTTTATGAGAAGTATCCTCTGCCCCAAAATAATTGGGACTGTCCCTGCAAAGACATCTGCAGAGATCATACACACATGAGTGAGCTGTACAATCTCCCCTCTGGGAAAGAGGCACGCCTAAGACTTGAGCACATTTAAAAACCAGCATTTCCAGAGATGTCATAGGGAGAGAAACAAAGAAAGGACAGAAAGGTTGAAGTCCAAGAAAGACTCAGGACACCCGTGAAGTTTCTCATCAGACTCCTACCTCCACTTAGGGCTAACGATGTAGCTCATTTGGTAGAGCACTTGCCTAGCATGCCCAAAGAGTAGGTTCAATTCCCAGCACCGCAGAAACCTGGTACGGTGGCACGTGCCTGTAATCCAAACTCTCAGGAGGTGGAGGCAAGAAGATCAGAAGGTCAAGGTCATCATCAACCACACAGTGAATAATGAGGCCATCCTGGAACACAAGAGACTAGGTCGAGAGAGAGAGAGAGAGAGAGAGAGAGAGAGAGAGAGAGAGAGAGAGAGAGAGAGAGACCTTCTCTTGTGTGTTGCCTCATCTTCTCATGGCACATTTTCTCTCTCCTCCAATCAACCCAAAATTCTGCAGCAGAGATCCAGTAAGAAGGACCTCAGAACCCCACCAGTCACGGCGCACCTCTTCACCCTTCTCAGCCCTCCTTCTCTACCCTTCCTCCTCAGAGTCTTTTCTCTTCGGCTTAAATATTAAAACAAGAAATCCAACTAATCTAACCTATACCAATTATAAAGGAAGGTTTTCTATTTCTGGGAACTCACCAGATCTAAATCCCATAAAAACCGTGTGTTGTGGGAAAATGTCTCTGAGCCATCATCTCCCTCTGTCATACATTGAGCTGTTTCTGAAGAAGTCTCAATGGATGGATGGGTGGGTGGGTGAGTAGATAGACAGATAGGTATAGATAGATGATAGATAGACAGACAGACAGACAGACAGACAGACAGACGGGTGAACAGAAAGAAAGAAAGAAAGAAAGAAAGAAAGAAAGAAAGAAAGAAAGAAAGAAAGAAAGAAGAAAAGAAAGAGAGAGAAAGAAAGAGAGGGGGGAGAAGAAAGAAAAGAAAAGGAAAGAAAAGAAAAGAAAAGAAAAGAAAAGAAAAGAAAAGAAAAGAAAAGAAAAGAAAAAAAGAGTTGCTAGTTGCTTCAGCTGGGAGCAAAAGAAGGAAGAACCAGAAAGCTAGGATTTTCTCAGAAGACAAAAGGCGCAATTATGTAGCTCAACTCTGCCCCTGCCTAGAGTGAGCAGGGGCATTGTGAACCAACTGCTCTCTGCCCTCCCGTATCAGGCCAATGGCCAGGAAGTATCAGAAATCAGAACAGTGACAGTGGAAAACTGGGGTCCGTTCTGCTAAAAGCAAAGCTGTTCTCACTCTGCTCTGGGCGTTGCCTCTGGCATTGTCTGTTGAGAACTGGACTCTAGTTGTTGAAATTGCTTGGTCCGGGCAAGAATTTGATGGAAAGAGAGAACAGCACCTGATTCCTCCCTTTGAAGGGGAGGAGGCAAGCAGTAACTACCTTTCCCCACCAAAACCACTTCTCAGCCTTTTCTTTCTTGCAGAAAAACCCGGGTCCTACAACACGCAGCAGCAGCGGCTTCAAGAGCCTTTAAAAGCCTCCAGAGACATCTCATCTTCTTCAATTTATTTTTCCCATTCTTGACTTTGTCGTAAAAAATAATTACAGTGACACTGACTTGCACCACTGAACCGCGTGCGGTGCCCCCTTCTTATTATGCGGCACAGTGCGGATGGAGGCCATCAAATACGATGTCTGGTTTATAAGGCGTGGCGTTTGCCTGGACCCCTGAACTCTGTTCACACACACTCACACTTCATTCTTTGTCTACTCATGGGAAATTTTTTAAAAATTAGGGAAATCATTAGGAGGCCAAATTCTAGCTCAAACTCTTACCGTAATTAGCCGCGTGAGTTTAGCCAAGCCCCTCAGACTCTTTGCATCTCACTTCCCTGAAACCTAAAGCTCTCTAGTTTATCCTCCAACTCTAAAATTCCTCAAGTTACGGTGCTGCTGCTGCTGAGGGTTCCTCGGCATCTTTAAAATGACCCTTGAAAAGACTTGTCACACAAGCCTTTCTTGCACCCATGCTTTCTTGACTCCATACTTATCCTAAATTTCACAATCATGGTGTGATTTCACCTCTGAACAAGGGAAGCGTGCTAAAGTAACTCATGCTATTCTAGTATTACATTAAAGGAAACTGAGGCCTGGAGTTCCCACTCAGCAGAGCTGGAATTCAAATAGCGAGGCCCTGTTCAGTTGCACGGTTTGTGTTCTCTTGCTTAAAAAAATATTTGTTAGATCAGCCCCACCGTCTCAGTGGGTGGGCGCACCCCTTGCGGTCCTGACTTCCTTGCTCATGTTCTCCCTCCTTCTGCTCCTCATTTGGACCTTGGGAGCTCAGTCCGGTGCTTCAATGTGGGTCTCTGTCTCTATCTCGATCCATCGCCAGATGAAGGTTCTAAGGTGATATGCAAGATATTCATCAGTATGGCTATAGGATAGGGTCATTTCAGGTTCCCTCTCCTCCGCTGCCCAAGGAAGTAACTGGGGACATCTCCATGGACACCTGGGGACCCCTCTAGAGTCCAGTCTCTTGCCAACCCTAAGATGGCTCCCTTGATTAGGATATATGCTTCCCTGCTCCCATATCCACCCTGCCTCCATCCCAACCCTCCCATTCCCCCAAGCTCCCCATCCCCCCTTCTCACTTTTTCCCCATCTCACCAAGGCCAGCTGGACTGGGACTGACGGAGCATGTGATCAAACCGGACTCTGAATATGTCGGACAAGGAGGGCTGCTGAGAAGCCAAGGACAATGGCAATGGGTTTTGATCCTACTGCATGTTCTGGCTTTGTGGGAGCCTAGGCTGTTTGGATGCTCACCTTCCTAGACCTGGATGGAGGGGGGAGGACCTTGGACTTCCCACAGGGCAGGGAACCCTGACTGCTCTTTGGACTGGAGGGGGGGGAAGGGGATGGAGGGAAGGGGATAGGGGAGGGAGGAGGGAAATAGGAGGAGGGGAGAAGGTGGAGATTTTTTTTAAAAAAAAAAAAGAATGTATGCTTCCCCCAACCTGATAGATATCAATGATAAACTTTACAGTACTCATCAGTTAAAAAAATTATTTGTTTTTATTATTCTTAACTATATGTGTATGTGTGTGAGTGAGAGGCTGTGTGTGTGTGTATGAGGGTGTGTGTGTATATGAGAGGGTGTATCTCTGTGGGTGGGTAGGTAGGTGTGTGAGGGTGTGTGTTCCACATGAAAGCATGCATGTGTATGTGAGAGGGTGTGTCTGTGTACATATTTATGAGGGTGAGTGTATGTGTTCTGTATGAGGACATGTATATGAGTGTGTGTGTGTGTGTGTGTGTGTGTGAGGGTATGAGGGTATATGTATGTGTGTAAGGGTGTGTGAGGGTATGTGTGTATATCAGGGTGTGTATGTAAGGGTGTATGTGTAAGGATATGTGTGTGTAAGGATGTGTGAGGGTATGTGTGTATATCAGGGTGTGTGTGTAAGGGTGTGTGTGTAAGGATATGTGTGTGTAAGGATGTGTGAGGGTATGTGTGTATATCAGGGTGTGTGGGTAAGGGTGTGTGGGTAAGGGTGTGTGTAAGGATTGTGAGGGTATGTGTGTCTATCAGGGTGTGTGTGTAAGGGTATGTGAGGGTATGTGTGTCTATCAGGGTGTGTGTGTAAGGGTGTGTGGGTAAGGGTGTGTGTAAGGATTGTGAGGGTATGTGTGTCTATCAGGGTGTGTATGAGGGTGTTGTGTGTGAGGGTGTGTGTATATCAGGGTATTGTGTGAGGGTGTATATCAGGGTGTGTGTGAAGGTATGTGACTGTGTTTGTGTGAGGGTGTATGTATATCAGGGTGTGTATATGAGGGTGTGTGTGTGAGGGTGTATGTGTGAAGGTGTGGGGGATTCTATATCAGGGTGTGTGTACATGAGGGTATTTGTGTATCTGTGTGTGTTTCATCTTCACATTTCTCTTCATTTTTCTTCTCTTCGTCCTTCAGCTAAGCTTCCTTATCAATTGATTTTTTAAATAATCTCTTTCTCATGAAATAAAAATGTAAATGGCTGACAATGTTTCTCGTTACTGAAATCAATTGACAATTTTAATACCTGATAAATTGAAGTTTTCTGATTTATTCTGAAAGTCAAAGATCTTATAGAAGTATTCTGGAGTGATTTATCATCTACATACAGCGGCATCAGTCTAGCGCGGTGTGTGGGCTTTGGATCTGAGCAGATGGTGTCATGCCTCAGCTGCTGTCGCAGACTTCTGTGACCTGGGACACAGGTAGCAAACTTCACCATTAATGGGCTGGCGTGCACCGTAGCACCTGGCTTTTATGTGAGTTTGGGAGTGGTGCCCGGCTTCTTATTGTTGCATGCCAAACACTTTACCAGCTGAGCCCTCCTCCCAGCCCAAAGACGGTTAATCTTCATCACAGCCTTGAGTCGATTTAGAATCACCATGGAAACACATCTCTGGGTATATCTAGGAGGGTTTCCAGAGAGGTGTAGTTGGGGGAGAAAGACCTACCCTAAATGAGGACAGCACTATTCCAAGAACGGGAGTCCTGGTCTGGAGAAAAAGGAGGAAGTGAGCTTAGCGCCCGCTCCACCTTCTCTCTGCTTCCTGACTGCAGGTCACTGTGACAGCCACCCCAGGCTCCTGCCACCACAGCGTCCCCACAACAAACGACTGTGTCCCTTCTTCAGTTGTGACTCAAACCGACCACTGTTTCCTTATGTTGCTTCTTATCCGGTGTTTGCTCAGGGGAAAGTAACTAATCCACGGGTTTACTCTCCAGTTAAACAGAGGCAACAACGGCCTGCTCAGAGGGTAAGCTAAAAAGGACCTAGCGTACATACAGAGAGCTGGAAGAGTAAGGTGGCATTTATAAACTGCTGATTCAGAGCCAGGGAGTACACTGAATATTTCTTCCATTATCTGACTAACTGCATGGGAACCAAGTCTGGCATGATTCCCATTTTACAGATGATAGAACTATGTAGAGCAAGATTTAGTGACTGGCTGGGTCCTCAGGTCGCAAGTGGCTATGCAGTGTAGCTTCCAGGTGCAGTCTGTTGTCCCAAAGGGATGCTCCAAGTCTGGAAGCCAAACTTCAGAAGGATGCATCTCCTTCACCTCTGTCGATGTTTGAAGAGATTTGTGCTGAGATGGAATAATGGTCAGCACCGTTGCTTGCTGAGGTGAATTTAATTTTCGACTTTGGAAGTCATAAATTTCGTACAGAGCGCTGGATCTGGACTCTGGGAAGTGAGCAATGACCCACTTCCCACTGAGAGGCTTTAAATAAGGTCTGTTTTAAATAGCATGCCCTAGAGTGCCTGCCGCAAAAACTGCTAACCATTTGTCAAGTGAGCCATGAGCATGAGGAAGGGGTAGCTCACTGGCCAGTCTGTTCTTTTGACATCTGGTAAATAGCCGATCGCTGATGCCTTTATCTTCAATATCCAATAGCTTCCCATAGACTAGACTGTGCAGCTTGAGAGCACTCTGAAGCCAGATTGGGCCTATTTTTAGGGAGAGGTGTTTAGGCATTTGAGACCCTGCCTGAGTTTCTTCCTTTGTCATCTGATATTTATCAGAAGATGTTAATATTACAAACGAAAGAAAGGGAAACCGTAAGAAGAAAAGGGAGGAAAAAATGGAGAGGGGGAAAGTGAGGGGCGGGGAAGTGATGATCATGGGAAGGGAAGGAGAAAGAAAAGGCTTCAAGCTCAAGCAAGGGGTTAGAACCGGGAGGCAGAGACAGGCAGGTCTCTGTGAGTTCAAGGCCAGCCTTGTCTACAGTGAGTTCCAGGACTGGCTCCAAAAAGCTACAGATAAACCCTGTCTTCAAAAACAAAAACAGAAACATTAATTGCCTCATATGATGTTATGTGCCCATAATCCCAGCACTCAGTAGGCTAAAACAGAAAGATCTCAAGTTCAAGACCAGCCCAAGCTACAGCTACAGAGTAAGACTCTTTCAACAAGGTGGGGAGGGAGGGATAAAAAGAAATGAGACATCTTCCTGAAGGAAGAAGACACTGATCACACACTTGCTGTAAGTACTGAATCTTGTGGGTATACTCTGCGGCTTTCAGGATGAAAGAATAAACCGGCTAGTTCTACAGATGACAGTGGGAAATGAGTGCTTTCACAGGAAACAAAATACACTTAATAGGAAATAAAAAAGGAGTCTACCAGTTTGTGGAGGTGGAAAACCAGATAAGCAGTATGATGTAATGGCATACATGGTGAGACAGGGCTGTCCCTTGTAGGCGAGAATTGACAGTTCTGGGCTTCATTTCAGCCTACAGCTCGAGTTACTATGCGATTTAAGACAAATTAAGTAAACTCTCAGCTGCTTCAGGGACTTGTTCTCAAGAAGGTTCACGCCCACTTTCGATTCTCCAGGACAAATGAAATCACCCAGCTCCAGAGAAAGCCTCGTCCCTCCAGGCAAGCCTGGGAAGGGACAGATACTACATCTCCACACTGGAGAAAAATATTGAGCAAAAGACTAAAGAAAGCATTATGCTGTACACACTCCGTAATGACGTCATTGTTGCCAGAGAATAGCTGTCCGTAAGCCACTGCCGCTCACCCTCCCCGTCTGCCAAAGGCTGTCCTTTGTCTTGTGTCAATTCTTTTCTATATTGTCTTAAAATGAAGATGAGCTGGAATGTGGCTCAGCTGGTAGAATACTTGCTTAGATGCAGGAAACCTTGGCTTAGATCCCCAGTACTACATTAACCAGGCATAATGATGGGGGCTGTAATCCTAGCACTCCAAGGCGGAGACAGGAGGATCAACCACTCAAAGTCTTCTTTGGCTACATAGCATGTTTGAGGCCAGCCTGGGCTACATGAAATTTGTCTAAAAAAAAAAAAAAAAAACCTGTTTTCACAAAGTTAAAAAAATTAAGACTACAATAGGTCTCATGATATATCCACAATAGGCTATGTTGTATATTTACATTTTGTTTTGCCTTGTTTTTATTCTATTTGTTGAGGCACAATCTTGCTCTAAAATCCAGGCTGTTCTTGAACTAGATGTATAACCCAAGCTGGCTTCAAATCTACAACCCTGCCTCCAAACCCAACCTATGTGCTTAAAGTTTCAATTTTTAAAGCAATTTGAATGAAATAACAGTGATGTTTCTACTTGATTTAATTCGCTATCCGTGTGTTTCAGGTAAGCTGACTTAGCATGCATCTCAGCTATGGTAGTTGGCTCAATGTTTAAAGGAAATAACGGATATAGGCAGAGGTTTCCTTATTAATTGATATCTCCTCTTACAGCAATCCTTCATGGTCTAGAACAGTGGTTCTCAATCCCTGGGGAAGGTCAAATGACCCATTCACAGGGGTCACATATCAGATATCCTGCATATCAAATGTTCACATGACAGCTCATAACAGTGGCAAAATTAAAGTTATGAAGTAGCAATGAAAACAATTTTACGGTTGGGGTCACCATAGGATGAGGATCCCAATGTTAAGAAGGTTGAGAACCACTCGTAAAGAAAATTGGGCATGTAAATCTGAACATATTAGGAAAGAATGAACTAGATAATAGTGCAATAGAGCATTTGCCTAGCACATGCCTGGGCCTGGGTTTTTTCCTAGTGCCTCAGGGAACAAAATACAGTCAGTAATTGATGGAGGAAGGTCATTGGTTAAAAAATAAAGAAACTGCTTGGCCCTCATAGGTTAGAACATAGGTGGGTGGAGTAAACAGAACAGAATGCTGGGAGGAAGAGGAAGTGAGCTCAGATGCAGGGCAGCTCCTCTCAGAGGCAGATGCGATGAAGCTCCGACCCAGGATGGACGTAGGCTAGAATCTTCCCGGTAAGTGTACCTTGGGGTGCTACACACATTATTAGAAATGGGCTAGTCCAGGTGCGAGAGTTAGCCGAGAAGAGGCTAATGGGCCAAGCAGTGTTTAAAAGAATACAGTTTGTGTGTTGTTATTTCGGGGCATAAGCTAGCCAGACGACCAGGAGCTGGGGTGGCAGGAACGCAGCCCGCAGCTCCCACTACAAGTAATAAAACAGAAGATCTGGTGAGGCACAGCCTTTATCTTCAATTTGGGCTTGGAGGTTATGTCGTATAGCTTAGGCTGACTGTCGCCTCATGATCCTCCTGCCTCAACCAACTGAGATTATATGCCCTACTTCTCATTTTTGTTTTCTTGACTGAAGTGAGGTATTAATAAGTAAAAACGCTGCTAGGCATGCTGACTCACGTCTACATTTTCTGCACCTGTGAGGCTGAGGCAGGAAGTTCACCATGAGCTGGCAGGCAACTTGGCCAGCACAATAATTTCCAGGCCAGCCTGGCCTATACAAAGTGAGATCCTGTCTCAAAATTAATTCATTAAAATGCTAATTACAGTGAGATTCAATCTCAGGGAGGAGGGGGAAACAAGAAAACCTCATCGCAATTGTATTTTCATTAAAGTCAATTTGCTATTGGCTCAACAATGAAAGCTTCAGAAGAGATAGCTTTGGATAAACGGTGTGTTTTCAGCTCGTCCCGCCACTGCTTCCCACAGTTCCAAGTCAGAACAACAGGGAAGGTTTTCCAAAGGTTAAAGTCACACCCTGGTGCCTCAGTTCTGAGGAACACCTTGACTCGACAACATCACTTGTCACTTTGCCTCCCTCTCCACCTTTGTTCAGCTGTATGACTGAGCTTTATCATCTTAAAACATAGAACATAGCCTTGTACTATTTATTCATTTCAAACTTTTTTGTTTCTTTTTGTTTGTTTTTCTTTGATTTTTGTTGAATTCTACATTTTTCTCTGCTCCCCGCCCTGCCTCTCCCCTCCCCTTCAACCCTCCCCCAAGGTCCCCATGCTCCCAATTTACTCAGGAGATCTTGTTTTTTTCTACCTCCCATGTAGATTAGATCCATGTATGTCTCTCTTAGGGTTCTCAATGGTGTCTAGGTTCTCAAGGATTGTGGTTTGTAGGCTGGTTTTCTTTGTTTTAGGTTTAAAAACCACTTACAGTGAGTACATGTTGTGATTGTCTTTCTGGGTCTAGGTTACCTCACACAAAATAATGTTTTCTAGATCCATCCATTTGCCTGCAAAATTCAAGGTGCCGTTATTTTTTTCTGGTGTGTAATACTGCATTGTGTAAATGTACCACCTTATCCATTCTTCGGTTGAGGGGCATTTAGGTTGTTTCCAGGTTCTGACTATGACAATAATGCTGCTATGAACATAGTTGAGCACATATCCTTGTGACACAATTGAGCATCCTTTGTATATCTACCAAAAAGTGGTATTACTGGGTCTTGAGGAAGGTGGTTTCCTAATTTTCTGAGAAATCACCACACTGACATCCAAAGGGGCTGTACCAGCTTGCATTCCCACTAGCAATGCAGAAGTGTTCCCTTTTCCCCACAACCTCTCCAGCATAAGTTGTCATCAGTGTTTGTGATCTTGGCCATTCTTACAGGCGTAAGATGGAATCTCAGAGTTGTTTTGATTTGCATTTCTCTGATGACTAAGGATGTTAAACATTTCCTTAAGTGTCTTTCAGCCATTTTAGATTCCTCTGTTGAGAGTTCTCTGTTTAGATCTGTACTCTATTTCTTATTGGATTATTTGTTCTTTTGATGGCCAATTTCTTGAGTTCTTTGTATATTTTGGAGATCAGACCTTTGTCTGATGTGGGGTTAGTGAAGATCTTTACCCATTCTGTAGGCTGTTGTTTTGTCTTATTGACCATGTCCTTTGCTTTACAGAAGCTTTTTAGTTTCAGGAGGTCTCATTTATTAATTGTTTCTCTCAGTGTTTGTGCTGCTAGTGTTATATTCAGGAAGTGGTTCCCTGTGCCAAAGCATTCAAGTATACTTCGAACTTTCTCTTCTATGAGGATCAGTCTGGCAGGCTTTATGTTGACGTCTTTGAACCATTTGTACTTGAGTTTTGTGCATGGTGATAGATATGGATTTTCATTCTTCTACATGTTGATATCCATTTATGCCAGCACCATTGGTTAAATATGCTTTCTTTTCTCCATTTGATATTTTTTGCTTCTTTCTCAAAAATCAGATGTTCAAAGGTGTATAGATTAATATCTGGGTCTTCTATTCAGTTCCATTGGTCCTCTTGTCTGTTTTTATGCCAATGCCAGGCTGTTTACAGTTCTGTAGCTCTGTAGTAAAGTTTGAAGTCAGGAATTGTGATACCTCCAGAAGTTCTTTTATTGTACAGGATTGTTTTGGCAATCCTGGTTTTTTGCTTTTCCATATGAAGTTGAGTTCTGTTCTTTTGAGATCTGTGAAGAATTTTGCTGAGATTTTGATGGGCATTGCATTGAATCTGTAGATTGTTTTTGTTTGGTAAGATTGCCATTTTTACTATGTTAATTCTAACTCCCCAAGAACATGGAAGATCTTTCCACTTTCTGGTGTCTTCTTCAATTTTTTTCTTCAAAGATTTAAAGTTTTCATCATATAAGTCTTCCACTTGTTTGATTAAAGTTACTCTGAGTATTTTATGCCATTTGTGGCTATTGTGAAGGGTGATATTTCTCTGATTTCTTTCTCATACCATTTATCATCTTTGAATAGAAGGGATACTGGCTTTTTTTTTTTTTTGAGTTAATCTTGTACCTGCTACATTACTGAAAGTGTTTATGAGTTGTAGAAGTTCCTTGATAGAATTTTTGGGGTCACTTATGTAAACTATCATATCATCAGCAAATAGTGTGAGTTTGACTTCTTTTCTGATTTTTATCCCCTTGAATCTCCCTTTCCTGTCTTATTGCTCTAGCTAGGACCTCAAGAACTATATTGAATAGCTATGGAGAGAGTGGACAACCTTGTCTTGTTCCTGATTTCAGTGGGATCGTTGAGAGTTTCACTCCATTTACTTTGATGTTGGCTGATGGCTTGCTGTATATTGCCTTTATTATGTTTAGGTATGTTCCTTGTATACCTGCTCTCTCCAAGACCTTTATCATGAAGGGGTGTTATATTTTGTTGAAAGCCTTTTCAGTATCTAATAAGATAGATGATCATGTGGTTTTTATTTTTCAGTTTGTTTATAGGGTGGATTATGTTGACAGATTTTTGTATGTTGAACCATCCCTGCATCTCTAGGGTGAAACCAATTTGATCATGGTGGATGATGGTTCTGATCTGTTCTTGGATTCGATTTGCCAGTATAATAAAATACTAAATAAATAGTATTTTTGCATCAATATTCATGAGTGAGTTTGGTCTGTAATTCTCTTTCTTAGTAATGTTTTTATGTGATTTAGGTATCAGGGTAATTATAGCCTCTTAAGAGTTTCGCAATGTTCCTTCTGTTTCTACTGTGTGGAATACTTTGAGGAGTATAGGTATTAGTTCTTCTTTGAAAATCTTGTAGATTTCTGAGCTGAAACCATCTGGTTCTGGACTTTTTTTTCATTGGGAGACTTTTGATAACCGCTTCTATTTCTTTAGCAGTTATAGGTCTATTTAATTTGCTTATCTGGTCTTGACTTAATTTTGTTTGTTTTGTTTTGTTTGTTTTTTGAGACACGGTTTCTCTGTAGCTTTGGAGCCTGTCCTAGAACTAGTTCTTGTAGACCAGGCTGGCCTCAGACTCACAGAGATTTACCTGCCTCTGCCTCCTGAGTGCTGGGATTAAAGGCGTGCGCCACCACTGCCCAGCTTGATTGAATTTTGGTAGGTTATATTTATCCAAAAAGTTGTCCATTTCCTTCATGTTTTCCAGTTTTGTGGGGTACAAGTTTTCAAAATATGAGCTGATGATTCTCTGGATTTCCTCAATGTCTGTGGTGATGTCCCCTTTTTCATTTTTGATTTTATTAAATTGGATATTCTCTCTCTGCCTTTTGGTTAATTTGGATAAAGGTTTGTCTATTTTGTTGATTTTCTCGAAGAACCAACTTTTTGTCTCATTGATTCTTTGTATTGTTTTCTTTGTTACTATTTGGTTGATTTCAGCTCTCAAATTGATTATTTCCTGTCGTCTAGTTCTCTTAGGTGAGTTTGCTTCTTTTTGCTCTAAAGTTTTCAAATGTTCTGTTAATTCATGAGTGTGAGATTTTTCCAGCTTCTTTATGTAGGCATTTGGTGTTTTGAACTTTCCTCTTAACACTGCTTTCATTGTGTCCCATATACTTTGGTATGTTGTGTGGTCATTTTCATTGAATTTTAGGAAGTCTTTAATTTCTCTCTTTGTTTCTTCCTTGACTCATTGATGACTCAGGTGAGCATTGTTTAATTTCCAATTGTTTGTGGGCTTACTGGAATTAGTATTGCTGTTGACTTCTAGTTTTAAACCATGATGATCTGATAAGATAAATGGGGTTATTCCAATTTTTTTTGTATTTGTTGAGGTGTGTTTTGTTATTGAGTATGAGGTCAATTTTTGAGAAGGTTCCAAGAGGTACTGAGAAGAAGGTATAATCTTTTGTGTTTGGATGGAATATTCTATAAATGTCTGTTAAGTCCATTTGAGTCATAACATCTGTTAGTTCCCTTATTTCTCTGTTAATTTTTTTGTCTGATTGATCTGTCCAGTGGTGAGAGTGGAGTGTTGAAGTCTCCCACTATTAGTGTGTGGGGTTTAATGTATGACTTAAGCTTTAGAAGTGTTTCTTTTACATATGAGGGTGCCCTTGTATTTGGAACATAGATATTCAGTATTGAGATTTCCTCTTGATAAATTTTTCCTGTGACTAATATGAAATGTCCTTCTTTGTCTCTTTTGATTGATTTTAGTTTGAAGTTTATTTTGTTAGACATTAGGATAGCTATACCCGCTTGATTCTTAAGTCCATTTGATTGGAATATTTTTCCCAGCCCTTTACTCTGAGATGATGTCTGTCTTTGAGGTTGAGGTGTGTTTCTTATATGAAGAAGAAGGATGGATTCTGTTTTCATATCCAATCTGTTAGCTTGTGCCTTTTTATAGGTGAGTTGAGTCCATTTACATTAAGAAATATTAATGACCAGTGATTGCTATCTCCTGTTAATTTAGTTTTCATTGTTGGTGATGTTAATTTGTGCGTTTTTCACTTCTCTGGAATTTGCTGCTATGAGACCATCAATTGTCTGTGTTTTTGTTGATGTAGCCAACTTCCTTGGGTTGAAGTTTTCCTTATAGTATTTTGTGTAGGGCTGGGTTTGTAGCTAGGTATTGGTTAAATCTGGTTTTGTCATGGAATATCTTATTTTGTCCTTCTATAGTGATTGAAAGTTTTGCTGGATATAGTAGTCTAGGCTGGCATCTGTGATCTCTTAATGCCTACATAACGCTTTACCACAACCTTCTGGCTTTCATTGTCTCCATTGAGAAGTCAGGTGTAATTCTGATAGGTCTGCCTTTATATATTACTTGGTCTTTTTCCTTTGCAGCTCTTAATATTCTTTCTTTACTCTGTATGTTTAGTGTTTTGATTATTATGTGGTGAGGGGACTTTTTTTTTATCCTGTTTGTTTAGTGTTCTGTAAACTTCTTGTATCTTCATATCTTTCTTTAGGTTGGTAAAGTTTTCTTCTATGATTTTGTTAAATATATTTTCTGTGCTTTTGAGTTGAACTTCTCCTTCTTCTATACCTATTATTCTTAGGTTTGGCCTTTTCATGGTGTCCCACATTTCCTGGATATTTTGGGTTAAGCTTTTGTTAGATTTAATGTTTCCTTTGACTGATGAGTCTATTTCCTCTATTGTATCTTCAGCGCTTGAAATTCTCTCTTCTATCTCTTGTATTCTGCCGTTCGTGCTTGCGTTTGTGGTTCCTGATCATTTTCTCATGATTTCTGTCTCTGTAATTCCCTCGACTTGTGTTTTCTTTATTGTGTTGTCTCTATTTCAGTTTTCAGATCTTGAATAGTTTCTTTCATATGTTTGATTGCTTTTTCTTGGTTTTCTTTAAGGAATTTGCTGATGTCTTCCAATTTTTTGTTTGTCTTTTCCTCCATTTCTTCAAGGAAATTTCTCATTTCCTCTTTAAGAGTTTCAAACATTCTCCTAAAGTTATTTTTAGGTCATTTTCTTCTGCTTCATCTATATTTGGTTGTTCAGGTCTTGCTGTTGTAGGGTCTTTAGGTTTTACTGGTGTTGTGTTGCTCTTTGTGGTGTTGTGTGTGCTCTTACCTTATCTACTCATCTTTTCCTCTAATAGGTGTGGTTGGGGCTATCTGTTGATTAATCTTCTAGGTGCCAGTGAATCCAAGGCTCAGATGGTTATTCCTCGTGGTACAGTCTGTGCCATGGTTCTAGTTATCCCGTTGGTCACTCTATGTTCCTGGAGGTTGCTCAGCACTCTCAGGTTTTGCTCCACTCCCTTGGAGTTTGCTGTCTCATGCTTGCTCTAGCCTAGTTTTTGGATCATACCTGTTTCTGTAAATGTCCCTAGTCTGGATTCATTCTTGCAGAGGTCCCTGGCTTGAGGTTGGCCCTCTAAAGGATTCTGGCTCCAATATACTCCCTCAGAGTTCCCAGGCTTGGGTGTGGCCAGACCCACAGAGGACCTGGGTCAGGCTTACTCCCTCAGAGGTCCCAGACTCACACTAGGACCAGCAGAGGCTTCTCGTTCCTGCCTATTCCCTTTGATGTTCCAGACCATCGCCCAGACCCACAGAGATCCTGGCTCAAACCTACTCCCTTTGAGGTTCCAGATTCACGCCCAGACCCGCAGAGGTCCTGGCTCAGGCCTAGTTCCTTGGAGGTCCTAGACTCATGCCCAGACCCGCAGAGGTCCTGGCTTAAGTCTATTCCCTTGAAGGTCCCAGATTCACATCAGGACCCTCAGCGGTCTCTGGCTCTAGCTCACTTGCTCTGCAGTTGCTCCCCTGTACCTGTTCCTGTGGAGTTTGCTGTCTCAGGTCTGCTCTTGACCAGGTTGCTGGCTCAGTACTGCATCCACACATGTCCCTGGACTGGATCTGTTCCCACTGCCGTGGAGCTTGCTTTCTCGGGCCCATTCTGGCCTGGGTAGCTGGTTCAGTCTTACTCCTATGGCATTCACTGTCTCAGGCCTGCTCTGGCCTAAGTCATTGGCCCAGTGCTGCTTCTGCTAATCTCATTTCAAACTCTTTACTAGCTCTTGTTTTGGTTATTTTGTGGTGTGTTCAAACTGGGGGCCCTGAGCATGCTAGGAAGCTGTCAACGGCTGGGCCCTACCCCAGCCACACTGGTTTCTTCTCCATGAACAATGCATAAGGTAGTAAAATTCCTGGGACAGCTTCTTATTTCTCTATTAACAAAAATGAAAACATCTGAAAAAATAAAAAAAAAAATCATCAAACATTGCTCCAGTCACAGAAAGTGAGAAACCTGGTACAGGGGTCAGGATTAATCCTCCATTCCATTTCTCTTGGAAGCCAACTACTTGTCTGTCTTGCTTTGTTCATCTTCTACAGGAGTCTAATCTCCATTGCTAAATCAGAAGCTCCGTGACAGCACTATGTTCCTTCCATCTCTGATTCTCCCCAGATCAACTCCAAATGTCTCGCACACAGTGTCTAGTCAACGAACTCCACTGTTGGATTTGTGTCATTGTCTTCACCAAGACCTAGGATTCAAATCCAGCGTACCTCCAATGCTGGGCGAAGGCTGTGGCACTAAGCCACACCCCCAATACCCTCAGTTTTTTCTTTTCTTTTTTAAGTGTGTGTGTATGCATGTGTGCCTGTGAGTGTGTGTGTGTGCGCGCACACATGTGTGTGTCTGTGTCTGCATGGGTTTGCATACAGAGCCCAGAAGTGAAGGTCAACATCTTCCTCTAGAATTCTCCCTGTTGTTTTATTTTGTTTTTGTTTTCGGAGACATGATTTCTCTGTGTAGCTTTGGAGCCTGTCCTGAAACTCACTCTATAGACCAGGCAAACCTTGAACTCACAGACATCCACCTGCCTCTGCCTTCTGAGTGCTGGGATTCAAGACTTGACCACCACCACCCCGCTCTCCCTTATTGTTTTTACAAGATCTCTCAGTAAACCTGGAGCTTGCTGTTTGGGTTTGGCTACTGGTCAGCAAGTCCCTTTAGCCCCCACTCCCATCTCTGTGCCCCCAGTGGCAGTGTTATAGATACTCACTGCCTCACCGTGCTCTTACACAGTTAGTTACTGAGAATCTGAACTCAGGCCTTCATGTTTATTCAGCAATAATTTTATCCACTGAGCTATTCCTTCCTCATTTTTTTTAATAATTGTCTTCATAGCCAAGTTCATGGAGTCAACCTTGCTGTCCCTCAGTGGAAGAGTGAGACTGTCTATGCTCAATCCATCTTTGATTGTTCCCCAAAATTAACCTTTAGCGTCTTCCACACAGTGTACATTCAGTGTGTTGCTACCATTTTCCTTTTCTTGTCCAGTGGTGGTGGTGGCCACCGTCATCTCGCGGTGCTGGTGACTGGGCACCAGGTCTCACCCTCGTTGTACAAGTGCCCTACCACCAGCACTCTCTTCCCAAGCTTGTTTTCCCTGTGTCCTTTTCTTTAAGAGCTGTTCTCACAGGGCTGGAGAGACGCCTCAATTGCTGACGGAGGATTTGATTTCATTGGTTAAATAAAGAAACTGCCTTAGCCCTTTAATAGGACAGAAAATTAGGTAGGCGGAGTAGACAGAACAGGATGCTGGGAGAAAGAAGCCGAGTCAATGAGTCGCCATGATTCTCCCACTCCAGACAGACGCAGGTTAAGATCTTTCCTGGTAAGCCAGCTCGTGGTACTACACAGAATATTAGAAATGGATTAGATCAATGTGTAAGAGCTAGCCAATAAGAGGCTGGAACTAATGGGCCGGGCAGTGTTTAAAAGAATACAGTTTCCATGTAATTATTTTGGGGCATAAGCCATGTGGGCGGCCGGGTGCCGGGGACGCAGCCCTGCCGCTCATATTACAACAAATTGCTCTTGTGAAGAGTCCTAATTTGTCCCCAGTACACATCAGATGGTTCAAAAACCCCTGTAACTCCTGCTCCAGGGAATCCGAGGGTACACAAGCGTACCCCTATATGTGCATGCAATGTACATGCACACAAACACACAAATAAAATCTTCAAAAAATAAATAAAATAAATTGTCACAGCGAACCCATCATTTTGTCTCCGGCCATACCGTCTTAAAGGGATCTGATCTTTCTGAAATCTATTTTTTGTACAATTAAAATAGATCAATAAAGTACATTTGTTAAAAATAGCCTGGCTTACAAATGAGACAATACAAAAGTAACAAGATATGCCACAAATCACTTGGTAAATGAAAAAAATAATGACCCATAAGGTTGCCCAGTTACGGTCTTTGCCCTCTATAAAATGGGCCAAAAGAGCACCCATTATTAAGCTGCTTTAGCCAAGAGCTTGTATTGGAAGGGACGCAGTTTTGCCTGACTGCCCATGTGACCTTAGGACACTGAGTGTTAAAACCACAAACCTCGCAGCCTCTGTGATCACTGAAAACTTCATTTCCATTTTCTTTAGAAGTGATGGGACCACGGTTGCTGGACACTGTTCAGAGTCTCCACAAGCAAGAGATGCCGGTTGTGTCAAGGAGGATGGGGCTGGGTTTCCTTAACTAGGATTCAGTGAAAGACTTCCAGAGAAGCCCAGGGCAGGCACATACGCAGGCAGGAAGTGGTAGGTGATGACTCACAGTTAGTAGCCCTGATTCTGAGTCATTCTTCACCAAACCCTTCAGGACTGGAATAAGGGATATCCGAGGAGAAGCATCATGGCCCCAGGGAACTGTGAAACTAGCCAAGGCTGCCTCTTCCTCCACCTTCCATCCTCGAGGGCCTTGCCATGCCCCGAGGCTTCCAGATCTAGTTAAAACCATTCTTATCTTCCTCTAACTTCCTCTTCTGATTCTCCAGGTTGACACATTAATTTGATTTCAAATAAACAATGAGCAAAGCGTTTGATTTCAGCACTCAGGAGGTAAAGGAGTTAAAACAAATCTCTGAGTTCAAGGTCAGCCTGGTCTACAGAGCCAGTCCCCGAAAAGTCAGGGTTAAACAG
Source organism: Chionomys nivalis (assembly GCF_950005125.1). Taxonomy (NCBI): domain Eukaryota; kingdom Metazoa; phylum Chordata; class Mammalia; order Rodentia; family Cricetidae; genus Chionomys; species Chionomys nivalis. The sequence goes on from NC_080110.1 coordinate 38,889,989, forward strand.
AGAAACCCTGTCTCAAAAAGACCAAAATAAATAAATAAGCAAATAAATAAGTAAATGTATATAAATAAATAAAAATTAAAAAGGCACTCTTGCTATTGGCTAAATTCAGTTTCTCCCTTCTCAGGTATCGTGTTTGTCTTTTACCACAGTCTGTAAAATTCATGGTCTGCCTTAGTTCCCCAACCCAATGGTACAAAGAGGTTCCATCTTGTGTTCATACCAGCTGACTGGCCAGGGGCCCTGGACTGCAGAGGTAGGCAGTAAAGGTCTCCAGGCCTCCCCTGGGCTCCAGGCGTGGCTACTAGAGGTTTTCATCCCTCACCTCGCAAGAAATTCCTTGAGCAGTAAGAGTCTCCAGACAGCCAGCAGGAAAGGAACAGGGCACATTAGCCCGATAGATACAGCTGGCTGCATCCCTTTAAGTGGTCTCCCGCCAACTGTGTCACGTGACTGTCTGGACGCCATTGAATTCAAGCAGGGTGAGTCTAGGTGGCTGAGCGAGACGCACAGCAAAGGTGGTGTCCTGGGCCACTCTTACTCTGGGTAAGCGTAAAGGTTTGGAGCTGCATCTTCTGGTGCTAACTAGAAATTGACTAACTGTTCACTTTCCTTCCTCCGCGAAGTCTGCAACTTGACACGTTACTTTTCATTGCTTTCTCTGAAGACGATGTTATTTACCGTCACTGACTACCTACCGTGTATGACCAAGCTGATAGACTGCAAGGGTTGAAAAGCAGTCTTGATTTACTATGTAATCACAGAAATATGAAATATTTAAGAAACAATGCTCGTTTCTTGGGGGAAATCATGGTACGAAAGTATTCTACAACGCAGAATTGATGTGCTTCTGAGTAAGTGTAGAACATTCGTTTCCATAAAAACTCTTCTAACTTGCCACTAACTCCTGTTTAATCTGCAGAGGTAATGGAGGCCCTGCTGACAATGGCAAAGTCACTGCTGCCACCACCAAAGGTTTTGTGGCTTCTGCTGAGACTTTAAACGTATCAGGAAAGGGGGTATCCAGCTCCATTGGACCCATCTACAGCACAGCTCCTGCACCTAAAGCCCAGGGGACGTTTTGGAAGATGGAAGGACCAGGGAATCTGCTGTGAGACATCCCCTAGAAATGACAGGGTGGCTTGACACATGATACACAAACCGTATGTCTGCTTAATCAAAACCTGAGGACATACAGAACCAATAGACGAGGTGAGAAGGGGAGGGGAGTCTCACCCGCCGCCACCCATAGGCAGAGAAAGAACACAGTCAGCTAAGGAATACTGAGATGGGAGAAACAGTCTTCTTCCCCAGGGATGAGCCCCCTGATTGTTACACAGTACCAAGTGGTCAGTCCTGAAATCAAATACACAGAAATAACACTGAACAGACTAGGCAGGTGGTATTTATATATTTAGGTGCGTGTGTACGTGTGTGTGAGTATGTGTGTGTGTGACAGTAACAAAGCAAAGAGGCCATGATTTCAGAGAGAATACATGGAAGGGATTGGAGGGAGGAAAGGGAAGGGATAAAAATAATGTAATTAAACTTAAATTTAATTTTTATATTAATAATAATAATTTTTAAAAGATTGTCCCTGGGATACTTGCTCTTCTGGAAGAACCGAGTTAGGTGCCTGGCACCCTTGTCAGGTGGCTACCATCAACTGTAGCTTTCCTGTGGGGATGGTGTGCCTACCTCTGGCCTCCTCAGGCACCCTAGCACACATTAAATAAATAAATAAATAAATAAATAAATAAATAAATAAATAAAATCGATCTTAACCAAGCATGAAGGTGAACAGTTTTAATCCCAGCACTTGGGAGACAGAGACAGGCAGATCTCTGTGAATTCAAGGCCAGCCTCGTCTACACAGTGAGTTCCAAGATAGCCAAGGCTTTGTAGAGAGACCCTGTCTCAAAAAAATAAAGCAAAATAAATCTTAAATATTGTCCCTTTAGAGTTGTGAATCAAAATCACCTTGAGGACTTAGAAGCTCAGGCCTCCACTATGAGAGCTACCATTTTGTCACTATATCAGCTATACAACCACAGGAGACCTCAAGGGCAAAAGGAGAAAACCCAGAAAGCTGAAAAATGTGTCTTCGCTGCCTCATCATTGTAAAAAGACTCTTTGTGAGAGCAGAGGCATGATTATCCTATCATTGCTCTGTCTTTTTGATTTTGAGACTCTTTTAACATACGTAGGTATGTGTGTGCGCGTCTGCATGTGGGTATGTGCAGATGACTAGAGGATTCAGATGCCCCGGAACCGGAATTACATACAGTAAAGTGCCTGACATGAGTGCTGGAAATGGAACTCCAATCTTCTATAACAGCAACAAGTACTCTTAACTGCTGAGCCGTCTCTGCAGCCCCCATTGCTGCTTCTTAAATACCTAGATTAGTGTGGGGGACAGCGCTACTCAAGAACACACTGTTGAATGTGTGGAATGATGGACACGCAGATGGATATGCAAATGAACGCGTGTTGCTCCTTCCAGTCGCCTTCTATTAATACGTGAATATAAAGCAAACAAACTCCCAAGTGGCTTCAGTTTCGGGAGGTTTGACACAGGAAGTCAAAACCAAGTGACAACGTTTTGAAGTGGTACTCAACCTGAAAGTTGTTTTCTTCCTGTCAGAGTAAAGAGCTGCATGACCCCCTAAAAGCAGAGCAAAGAAATTCCTGGGTATTAGCAGGCAGCCGCAGAAATCAATCCTGGGGAAATGTCCCCGGAAAGTAGCTTTCCCTCTTCCAGTACTGCTGAGATCTGTGCAACATCAGACAGGAATAGGCATGGGTAGGCTAAGAGCTGCAGCTCACGGAGACATCTCTGTGTAGATACTGTGACTTAAATTATCTGCGAACCCCAACAAGTGACTCTGCAGCTCAGGATTCAGATCAAGGGTGGACTGTGTGCTGTAGAAGAAATGCAAGGCCCTAAGTTTGATCCCTAGTGCTGGGGGGAAGGGGTCATTCTCTGGGGTGACTTAGCAAGAGAAATGGGGGTGAAATATGAGGTTAGGCATAAAATTCTGAAAACTGTGTGTGCTGGGGAATTCCCGCAATTTCGGCACTTAAGGCTAAGGCTTCAGAACTCAAGTGTAGTGTGGACTATCTAATGAGATCCTGTGTGTGTGTGTGTGTGTGTGTGAGAGAGAGAGAGAGAGAGAGAGAGAGAGAGGAAGAAGAAGAAGAAGAAGAAGGAGGAGGAGGAGGAGGAGGAGGAGAAGGAGTAGGAGGGAGGGAGGGAGGGGGAGGGATGGAGGGAGGGGGAGGGATGAAGGAAGGGGGAGGGAGGGAGGGAGGGAGAGGAAGAGAAAGAGAGAGAAAATATATCTATGAAAATTCCCTAGCCAAGCAGTAGTGACACACACCTTTAGTCCCAGCACTTGAGAGGCAGAGACAGGAGGATCTCTGTGAGTTCGAGGCCAGCCCAATCTACAGGGCAAGTTCTAGGACAGTCTCCAAAAAGTACAGAGAAATCCTGTCTCAAAAGAACAAAGGAAAAAAAACCAGCCAAAAAATGATTTTACAGTGTCAAATTAATATTTTGTTTTCCTTCTCAATTATTTCTGGTATGGTAACTAAATCAACATAATTGACATAGGATAAAGTTGTATTGAAGTGCAATCCACATACTACTCATTTCTAATATTAAGTGCATATTTCAATGGTTTAGCTAGAGATGTAGCTTCGCAAACATTGCTGCAATTCAGGATTTTTGTTTGAAGATTTGGTTTTAACTTTCGTTTTTTGTTTGGTTTTGTTGGGTTGGGAATTTTTATTGGTTGGTTGGTTTTGTTTTGTATTTGTTGTTTTGTTTTGTTTGTTTGTTTGAGACCAGATCTCATATAGCCCAAGATAACCTCAAACTAAATAAATCAAGTTGGCCTTGCCTACCCTTGCCAATGCCAAGAATACAGTCATGTTGCATGGCACCTAGCCAATTTACAATACACTGTCCCATTTTTAAACATTTCTGTCACCCCTTCCCCATTTTTCTTGTTATAATGTGCAGCCCTGGCCCTGGGCAGTCACTCTGCGGCCTTCTACACTCTAGATGTCCCTTTTCTAAGAAAGTCATATACATAGGGTCATATAAGACATGTTTGTGCCTGTTTCTCTTTTGTGGACTAATTTTGAGAGTCACCTATCGTTTGTGTGTGTGTGTGTTTGTGTTTGTGTGTGTGATTTATTTCTTAATACTGCTGGATAATATGCCATTTTGTAACATCACACTATGTCTAACTAATCACTAAGCATTTAGATTATGCCCCCTTTTTAGCCGTTATTGGAATGATTTTTATAAGCATTTTATACAAGTCTTTTCATCAGCAGATATTTTCATGTTTCTTGTGGGGCGATTATCCAGTAATGAATTTCTGGGTCATATGCTAAATTTATGTTTAAGCTTTTTTAAGTAGCAGACTCACAGAAGCAAGTGCTCCTCTACAGAGCTACAACCTTGGTGTTTTGTTTGTTTGGATTTGATTTGATTTTTTGCTTATTTGTTTGTTTATGTTCTTTAGACAAGATTTTGCTGTGCTTACTTGGTACTCTATGCATCCCAGCCTGACATCAAAATCTAAATACTGCCTTAGCTTTCTGAGTACTAGAATTACGGGCATGAACCACTACACCAGTGGTTATCAACCACTTTGGGAGTCAAAGGACCCTTTTTTCATGGGGATCACATATCAGATATCCTACATGTCATATCCTAAAATATCATATTTTACATGATGATTCATAACAATAGTAAAAATTACAGTTATGATGTAGCAACAAAAATAATTTTATGGTTGGAGTATCACCACAGCATGAGGAACTGTGTTAAAGGGTCACAGCATTAGGAAGGTTGAGAACCACTGCACTAGACCCAGCTTACAATGAACTTTTAAAGATCTTGACATCAAGCTGAGCAGTGGTGGTGCACACCTTTAATCCCAGCCTCGAGAGGCAGAGGCAGGTGGATCTCTGAGTTTTAGGCCAGCCTGGTCTATAGAGCAAGTTCCAGGACAAGCTCCAAAGCTACAGAGAGGAACCCCGTCTTGAAAAGAAGGGCGGGGAGATCTTGACATCTAGGAAGGATCCACCTACTGTTGTTTTGATGAAATGGACATGCCGTGTGCCCCCCACACACTCCTCCAGGTTCAGAGAGCTTCGGTGAAGAGGAGGAGGAAAGAATGGAAGAGCCAGAGGAGGGGAAAGTGCCGTGGAATGCGTCTTCTGGATATTACAAGACTGTTGTCCTCAATCACTCACAGCAGCTGCTGTCACCTGCAGAAAGCCTGCAGAAGATCAAGCCAGTCAGCATTCCAGTACGTGCGCGCATGCGTGTGTGCAGGATGGCGCTCATGAGGCCCCACCCCTAGCAGAGGAGCTGTTAGCAATGGCTGGCTGCTAAGAGGGGCTGTGGCTGCTGCAGGCTACCCACGCCCCAGTGGTGGCCACATCCACTCCCTTAAAAGCATCATTATCTGGGCTATGTGGGGTATGCGAGAGGAGGAGGTGAAGGAGAAGGGGCATGGAAGGTGAGAGGTGAAAACATTAGGGGACCCTGGAGAAGGTGAAAAGGAACTTGGGTTGGATTTGATTAAGATACATTCTATATATGAAATTGTTGGTGAGTAAATACACAATAGTCTAACAAGTAAATAAATAAGTGTCTCAACAAACTACTAGTTAGCCAGTGCAAAGTGGCTGTACCAGTTTGCGTTCTCCCCACAAATAAGTATGCACTCCCTATGCTTATAGTGTGGGGATCACAGCCATTCTCCTGCGGGCTTAGTGGATGAGTGATAACGCCTTATGAGTTTTTTTTTTTTAAACAAGTAAGTGATTTCAGGTTTTTTATTTATTTATTATGTATACAATATTCTGTCTGTGTGTATGCCTGCAGGCCAGAAGAGGGCACCAGACCCCATACAGATGGTTGTGAGCCACCATGTGGTTGCTGGGAATTGAACTCAGGACCTCTGGAAGAGCAGGCAATGCTCTTAACCTCTGAGCCATCTCTCCAGCCCCACCTTATGAGTTTTAATTTGCATTTCTTATACCAAGGTCGTGATGTTTTCACATATCTACCAGCCACTCATACCTTCACTGGTAGATCTCTTTCAAATCTTCTATTCATTTTTTTTTCATGTCATATTTATGGTACAGGGACTCAACCTAGGACTGACTATACACATGGTAAAAAGTACCCTACCACTGAGCCACATCCCCAGCTCTGTGTTCGTGTGTGTGTGTGTGTGTGTGTTCACCCATTTTTTTGTCTTAGTATTATTGAGTTATAGTGGGTTTTCTTATTTTCCGGATATAAGTCTTTAATCATATATGAAATTTGTAAATACCTTCCTTTTTGACATTTGATTACATTTCTTTCTTTCTGGTGTGTGACCCATAGATGTCCCAAAGCTCGTGTACACAGGTCAGAGCACAATTTACAAGAACTAATCTTTCCTTCCATCGGTCGTGCCTGGGCTTGAACTTGGGTCCTCAGCCTTGCTGACGAGTGCTTTTATCCACTGGACCATCTTACAAGACCAGCAAATGCCTAATCTGTAGCATGTATTTTCTCTATTTTAATTGTCCCTTTCGAAGAGCAAATGCTTTGAGATTTGAGGAAGTCATATTTATCACAGTTTCTCTAGTGGGTTGTTCCTTACAGTTTCTTTAGTGGGTTGCTCCTCACAGTTTCTTTAGTGGGTTGCTCCTCACAGTTTCTTTAGTGGGTTGTTCCTCACAGTTTCTCTAGTGGGTTGTTCCTTACAGTTTCTCTAGTGGGTTGTTCCTTACAGTTTCTTTAGTGGGTTGCTCCTTACAGTTTCTTTAGTGGGTTGCTCCTTACAGTTTCTTTAGTGGGTTGCTCCTCACAGTTTCTCTAGTGGGTTGTTCCTCACAGTTTCTCTAGTGGGTTGCTCCTTACAGTTTCTTTAGTGGGTTGTTCCTCACAGTTTCTCTAGTGGGTTGTTCCTTACAGTTTCTCTAGTGGGTTGTTCCTTACAATTTCTTTAGTGGGTTGCTCCTCACAGTTTCTTTAGTGGGTTGTTCCTTACAGTTTCTCTAGTGGGTTGCTCCTTTTGGGTTATATTTGTTTTTCCTCCTGTTCTCTGCTTTTGCTTAATAGACCTTCACACGCCTTTTAAAATGTGCCACATCGATACTTACGCTCGTTAACTAAACAAACATCTCATTGTAAAATATTTGCATGATCGCTTCTTCCTTTTTATAAACTCTATGTTTTAAAGGTGTTTTTTTAAGTGAATCCATCCAACGAGATCTGTGAATAGTCTGCTGCCCCAAAAGCCAGACAATAATAGTTATTGATCAACAGCATCCCATCGGCCAGTTGCTGCTTTATGTTCTTTCCTGGTATTAATTCATTTCATATGAAGGGTCTCACGTGGCAGTGCTGTGATTATAACCAGCACAGAGGTAAGCTAACAAAACGAACTACGTATGTTGCCCCAAGAGTGGCTGAGCTGGGATTTAAGCAGCACTCCTTAGACTCCAGGACCGGCAGACCTCACGGAGCCTTCCTCCCAAGCTGCTGGCCCTTGCTCAAGTGTCTCTCTAGGCCTCCCCTGAGACAATTACCTTATCTGACACACTAACCTGTGCTAATGAGAGAGCTATAGGGAACTCAGTCCCTCCTCTCTGTTCAGGTAGCAAGGGCACACGCTGGCGAGGGTTTTTCTGATGACAACGGCACTTTTGTTTCCCTAACCAGGAATGGCTTCAGCAGTGCCATTTCAGGGTAGCTGAGAGAGAGGAAGGAATCTTTCTGGGCAATGGGACCCTTGTGTTTCACTTCCTCTGTGCAGCAGCTTCTTTCCCTTAGCAGAGAGCGAAGAGCCCCACCCCCCTACCCCCCCACCCCACCCCCCCCCCCCCCGCGAGATCCATCGGTGACGTGACGAGAGTAATCCCAAAGTGACTTCGGAGCACTCAGCAGCCGTGAAAGCCATGCCAGCCCCAGTACCATAAACAAACGTGGCAAGGAATTCTGGCTTGGGGTATGTGATCTGAGATCCAAGGCTCAGATTGTGGAATCACGTCACCTTCTCTCCAGGTTCTGGCTCGAAGCACGCGGGCAATTCTGAGCCTGTCCAGTCTTAGAAGTGGACTCACTGATCACAGCAACCTTGTGGGGAAGGGGGCGTTCATCTATACGGTGACTAGCACACTGGCTGGCTAGTTAGTTGCCTTAGCTTTTTCAAGAGGCAGAAGGCCTGCGCTTCTTTCTAACTTTTTCTCTCTCACACACAAATGATTGTCAAGTGGATCATGTGTGTAAGGACTCAACCGAGATGTTTTGCAGTTATTGTTTGGAAAGTACTTCCGTCAGCAGATACGTACCGACCACCCGCTTTCTACTGAAAACCGTGATCCAGGCTAGAGGAAACTCTCCAGTAGCTACCACTTAGGTTACCCAGCAAATAGCATCAAGCAACTGAAAAACTGCCCGAAGCTTCAGAGCATTCAGAAACCAACACTGTTTGTTTTGCTATCTCTCTTTGCACAGTCAATTTCCCAAGCAAAGCAGGGTGCTTTTATAGTTACTCCAATACCTTTATTGTTTCCAGCAAGCTTCATCAACTCACCAGAATGTCGTGTTCATCAGGAACTCGGGATGAGACGCCTTGGTAGCTGAGGTGGATTCAGAAATCACTCTTAGGAACCACATCATTAAGAAATTAAGTAAAGGACAGTAAGATCATATGGCTAGCATTCATTGAGTATGACTGTGGGCAAAGCAGTATTCAAATAATTATAAAAAGAATGTTTTATTAACGTTCATAAGACCATCCGATAGGCTCTATTCTTGTCCTCCTCCCTAACGCCCACTCCTCTGCCTTGCTTTCTTTCTCTTTTTTGGATAGGATCTCATTATGTAGCACTAGCTACCCTAGAAATCAGAGATCACAGAGGTCAGCCTGCCTCTGTCTCTTGAATATCGGGTATTTTTCTTATTGATGGAATATAAGTTTGTTTTGTTTTGTTTTGTTTTTTTAGTTCAAAAAAGCTTTACACATTCTTTGATAAAATGAAAGTTCCATGCTTAGAATTAAGTCATGAGTCTTTAATATTATAAAACTGTTGATTACAAGTGTTAAAAAAAATAGTAACATTTTACCCTTGTTTAAAAAAAGTCATAGAATTCGGATAATAATAATAACTCAGATTCTACATGATTCAAGTATTTTGTCTCAGTAAAGGTTTGGTTAATGTGAAGATAAAACCCCTCTAGACAGGCTGTCCTTGAGTCCTTTCTTGCCACCCCCCGTCAGTTCACACAGCGTGATAACTGGCTGCAGTGGCATCTCCACAGTGGTTGTTCCTGTCCTCGGAGTTATTTTAAGGCAGCCTTCTGTACCCTCTTCAGGACCCCAGATGCTATGACAAGCCAGGATTTGTTGGTCTCTGAATCTGACCCTTCAAATCTGTAGCTGCTTTTGTCTACGGATCTGTTACTTTTCTATTGCTGTGACCATGACCAAGGCAACTTATAAAGGCAAGGGTTTAATTGGGGTTACAGTTTCAGAAGGTTAGAGTCCATAATGTCAGAGCAAAGGCATAGCTTAAGAAACAGCTGAGGGCTGACATCTCAAACTACAAGCAGGAGGCAGAGAGAACCCAAAACTTGGTCCCATCTTTAGGAGCACTCCACTCAGCTCCCAAATAAATACATGGGGACTTATTCTTACTTAAGAATGGCCTTATTTTAGCTTGTTTCTAGCCAACTTTTCTGACTTAAATTATCCCATTTCTCTTTAACTACATTTTGCCTTTGGGCTTTTAACCCTTCTTTATTCTATATGTCTTTCCTTTGTTTCACTTTTTAAAATTGTTTTTATTGAGCTAAACATTTTTCTCCCCTCCCTTTCTCCCCTCTGCCCATGGTCCCCATGTTCCCCATTTACTCAGGAGATCTTGTCTTTTTCTACTTCCCATGTAGATTAATCAGATCCATGTATGTCTCTGTTGTCTAGGTTCTCTGGAATTGTGAATTGTAGGCTGATTTTTCTTTGCTTTATGTCTAAAAAACATTTATGAGTGAGTACATATGATATTTGGGTCTGGGTTACCTCACTCAAAATGATGTTTCCTAGCTCCATCCATTTACCCACAAATTTCAAGATATCATTATTTTTTTCCACTGTGTCGTATTCCATTGTGTAAATGTACCACATTTTTCTTATCCATTCTTTGGTCAAGGGGCATTTAGGTTGTTTCCAGGTTCTGGCTATGACAAACAATGCTGCTATAAACATAGTTGAGCACATGTCCTTGTGGTATGATTGAGCATCCTTTGGGTATATATCCAAAAGTGGTATTGCTGGGTCTTGAGGAAGATTGTTTCCTAATTTTCTGAGAAATCACTATACTGATATCCGAAGTGGCTGAACCAGTTTTCCTTCCTTTTTGCTCTGTGGTTGGCTGTGTAGCTGGGTGACTGGAGAAGGTATCCTCTCCTCCTTTTCTCCCTCCTTGCTCTTCACTCTCCATCTGCCCAGATTTCTCCTTCCATTTATACTCTCTGTCTGACAGCTCTGCCTATCCTTTCTCCTGCCTCGCTATTGGCTGTTGAGTTCTTTATTAGACCAATCAGGAGTTTTAGACAGGCAAAGCAACACAGCTTCACAGAGTTAAACAAATGCAACATGAAAGAATGTGACACATGTTTGCATCATTAAACAAATATTCCACAGCCTAAACAAATGTAACACATATTAAAATAATATTCCACAACAAGACACCTCTTCCAAGAAGACAAAACCTCCTAATCTTTCCCAGTGCTGGCAAGAGGGGACCACGTATTAAACCTACAAACCTCTGGGGACCGTTCTCTCACCATCACATCTCATTCAGCAGATGACCGGCTTGGACGGCTGGAAGGATGCAACGGCTGGAATAATTGCACCACCCACGGGCTCCACACTCACCACCTCCATTACGGGCTCCGCCTACTGAGCAATGTCCGTAAATATGGTGTGTTAGCCATAACAGACCGAATCAGACTTACAAGGCTGCATCCTATGTTTCAAAAGAATGGAAGACTTCTGAAGTCATGCTTCTGCTGTACCTAATGTAACAGAAAGCATAATCCATCCGTCCACCATCACAGTCCTGATTGCCTTGAACCTGAGACCAGCCCACAGAGTAGTCTTTCCTGGACCACTTCGCCAGTCTTCTGAACCATCTGTCCTTCTAGGACCTCACAAGACCCACACTGACCCTGATTCCTTACAGGTTCTCTCTCTAAACCACAGACTTGGTGATCTGACTCAGTAAAGGTTCCCGAACACTCTTCCTTTGTGCTTTGCTGGCAGCCATCCATCACCTGCCTAAACTCTTGGCTGGCATGTCACCAGAGGTCTCTATGGCATGGAGAAGCCATGCTTCCCCTCGCTGGGTTCTCCATGGCGTAGCTGGATCTTTTTTCTTTTCTTTCCTGCGCTGCTGTCATTCATTCTTCCTCATTCAATCCATGTAGTCAGTCTCCTGTGCATGTTCTTCCGGTGCCACGGTGCCTCTAATGTTTGATGAAACAAAAGGCAGACACGAAGACAGAAAGACTTTGTATCTGAAACCCCGGGGACGGCCGCAACTGCACAGGTACACAGCACACCCTCGGCACCAGAAGTTGAGGAGATTCAAGAATTTCACTCGCACCTTTTTTTGAGATGGGTTTCTCCTTCTTACCTTATTTTCTTTCTTAAGACACCTTTCCCATGTGGCCCAAGCTAAATACTGGGATTATACCTATGTGCCACCACGCTCAGCTTTGTTCCCCTCCCCTTAGGCAAAGAAATTCAAAGTTAAAAAGAAAGTAGTGTGAGTTATCACAGCTCTATTATGGAGTTCCCCATTTGAACCTATGTTTCTAGAATCTAAATTTACATATGTATGTGTATGTTCATAAATAATATAAATATATACTAGTATTAATATATTGTATTATATTAGCATGTTAAATATAGATTATATTATACATTATATATCTATATTTATTGTATTTTTATTCCTAAAATTTTTAAATATTTTTCTTATATATTTTTTCTATATTATACATATATGAATTTGTATATATATATGTGTGTGTGTAGTGTGCACGTATACACACACACATGCACACACATAAAACCGATCACATACCTCTTGTGGAGGACAGAGGACAACAGAAGCTAGTTCTCTCCTTCCACCCTGTGGGAACTGAAGATCCAACTCAGATCATCGGGCAAGTTCCAGCCATTGTCAGCTTATCCACTCTGGAGCCCAAAGTCCTAACACAGACATTTTATTTAAAAATTTGGTAAGACAAAAGAAAAGTAACTAATTTGGTTACTTTCAAGCTCACAGTTGGGTGTGGCATTAAGTACGTTCATATTTCTCTACAAAGATTGCCATGCTCCATCTCTGTGCCTGTTGTGGGATACCCCTTTAGGAAGCGATTGTGACTGCAAATAACTAGGGGTTCTTATCAGTCATCTTAGCTAACTACCTGGAGAGCTGCAGGAAGCTGGGGTGGCTCACAGCTTGGCTAATCTAGCTACGTGCAGGCTGGCTCGTGAAACAGAATTTTGCTGGCCAAATATATTTTAAACGCAATTTCCTTCCCTTGAATACCATGATCTTTTGACATTTCTTTTTCTTTTAAGCATTAAGGATGTACCAACTACTAAGGAGTTTAGATAAAGTCAGTTACGAGAGAAAAGGGATCCCAGAGGAAAAAAGTTTGTGGTTCTGAGGTCTGCTGCAAAGCAGGAAGGAAACGTAGAGACACCCTGGTGATGTTCATGTCAGTCTAGGGGGTGGCACCAGCTAGGGCAGGGCACTGTGTACCCTTAAATGGCCAAGTTTTTTCTGCCACTGTTAAAATTATTAAAGCTTTTATCTGAACCTACTGAGTTGTTGTTTTCTTTAACATATTGTCTTAAGCAGAAATAGCCTATTCCCCATAGCTCGTGTGGGCAGGACTCTTTGAACCTGGTGAAGCGCCACCCAGAAGCCTCCCAGAATTAGCCTCCAGCAGTGCTTTTCTCTCCTACTGAGGCAGCCTTCAGTGGCCACTATATCACTCATTTCTGCAGCTTCCTTGCCAGATGGAAGAGCATGAATCTCCCAGAAAGAGGCTGCTCCAACTTCGGCCTCACTCTAATTTGGCTTCCCTCGACTCCTTTTCTAATCTGAAACAGGAGTATTCATTCCCACTCTAAGGGCTTCTGAAAGGCTCACTTCCAATGATTTTTTGTAACACAGTTGATAACTAGCTACATCTCGTCTGGAAATGGAGAATAATTTTCTACTGTCGTGCATATTTTCTCTACATATAGGATGTGTGTATATATGGGGGGAGGGGTTTACTTTCTTACTCTCGACTTCATTGAAATGTGCAGCATAAAAGTTGCCAGTTTTTTTTTTTTTAATTCCAGAATGCTCATGAATGGGATTGACCTGATGTGCCATCATTTGTATAGACTCTGGAAAAACATGAAATTATGCATATCACACACACAAGCATACACACCACACACACACCCCAAACACCACACACACACCACACATACACCACACACACACGACACACCACACACACGCATGCACCACACATACCACACACACACCACACACACACATGACACATATGCACCACAGACACCACACACACCACACACACACGCACCACACACATGTACCATACACACACCACACACACCATACATACCACACACACACCACACACACATACACACACACCACACACACATACACACACATCATACACACCACACATACCAACCACACACCATACACACCACACACACCACACACACACCACATACACATACACACACACCATATACACACATCACACACACACATCATACACACATACACACACACGTACCACACACGTGCCATACACACAGCGCACACACCATACACACCATACACACCACACACACCACACACACACCACACACACATACACACACACCACACACCTTACACACATATCACACACACATACACAAACACCACACACATACACACACACACACACCACAGCTACTCAACAGAGGTAGTAAACAGACTGAAAAGTAGCCAAGAGGAGCAACGATTATGCGAAACATTTCAACTTATTTGTATCATGAGTTAACCAATCAAAGTCACCTTTAAAGTCATCGTGTAATTTTGACTACGGACTAGATATTAGACTGCGTTCAAAAATCATTTTTAACTTTGTTAGATGTAATAGTGGCATGGTATTGTGTGTATCTGCTTGTTTTGCAGGGCTGTTACTGCCCCAGTATGTTACACAGGCTGCTCTCCAGCTCGCAAGTCTCCCAAGGAGCTCAGATTACAGGCAAACACCACTGTGCCCAGCTTCTGCTCACACTTCTTACCTATTCTCATCTGTGAGAGATGAACGCTGAATTACTTACAGGCGGAATGAAATAAGTCCTTGGATGTTCTTTATTCTGAGATTAACAAAATGAAATTAAATGTCGAAGTGGACTGGCGGCAACGTTTATGCGTGTGTGTAGACTTCTGTGATAGAAGGTGTTGTAGGATCGTGACTAGAGGAGTCTAGGGAGATGACTCAGTGATCAAGTACTTGCCTGAGACCTGAGTTCAGATCTCCAGCAGTCAAGTAAAATGCACAGTTTGACCATACATACTGTAACTCCAGAGTGGAACTGGAGGACTATTGTCCCTGGTCTACCAATCAGTGAGTTCCAACTTCCATGAGTAAATTTTTCAAAAAGAAATAAAGATGGAGCGTAACAACCTGATGTTGATCTCTGAACTCCACACACATGCACACATACATGTACACACTATAAACATATTTACATGCATGCACCACATACAGACAAATACAAGAAAATGAAATAATTACACCCAGAGAAAGGATGGAAAGGGAGAGGGAAGTGGAGACATCAATAAACTCAGTCATCCACAGGAAGGGAAACAAGGCATCAGGTTTGAGTGAGCACAGAGGTAGAATCGGTAGCAATTTGACGAATTTGATACAGGGACTAGAGAAGAAGGATTGTCATATTTCTGTGTAGGGAGCTGATGCTGTTTAGTGGTAGGAGGATTCCTGGAGGAAAAGGTCAGCCAGGGTTAGCTTTCCAGGAGGCAACTGGTGCTGTGTATGTGTGGAGGTGAGTTACTGCTTGAGGGGGCAGAGAAAGTCACGGTCAAATTACAAAATTACCCAGGGGAAAAAAAAAAGGTAGTCAAGAGGAGGGTCCAGGAACAGCTTTGAGGGAGCTATAACCCAAAGTGAGAAGGAAGCAGAGTCCAGGAGGCATGCAGGAGAAGGAAGGACACACCAAGAAACCAAGATATCAATAATATAAATACAGAACAGCCATGACTGGGAGAACTCTTAAAACCATGCTTTCAGTATTTATGGGTTAAAAGGGGCCTCACTTTTGAGCTTCCTTGGAAAGATACATTAAGTCATGCATGGTGGTGCTTTAATCCTAGCACTAAGAAGGCAGAGAGAAAGGTGAATCTCTTGTGAGTTCAAGGCCAGCCAAAGTGAGACTCTACCTCAAACAAATAAACAAACAAAGTCTCGTTAGTGAACACACACTGTAAATATCAAGGTACTGTTTCTGATGAATACATAATTCCTAGTCATAGAGTATTGACAAAAAGAAACCACCTTCTCATCTCAGCATGAGAATCTCTAGGTCCAGACCAGCTGAACATGAACCCCAGAACCCACGTAAAAGCTGGGTGCAGCAGTGTGCCTGTAATCCAAGCACGTGGAAGCAGAGACAAAATAATCCATAGAGCTGGCTAGCCTGCCAATCTAGCTAGGCAAATTGGTGAGCTTCAGGGTCACTGAGATACCTGTCTCTAAATTAAGAGTGAGGAAGATATCCAATGTTGACCTATGACCTCCACACACGCATGCACATGTATGCTTGTGCATCCACACTCACACATGCACATACATACAACACGCATGCACACACACATACACAGAATAAACTACAGGATATAAGCAAGTCTTAACTGAAGACTGTCAAAAACAAAGAAAGGGAATGTTTGGCAAGCATTTGTGGGACTCCCACAGCTTGCAGAAAGTGAGCCCTGTGCCAGAGGAGGGAGCAGGAAGCCACATTCACCGAGATCTTCACACGACGGTACCCCTCCTGCAGTGGGCACTGCCTTCTCTGAATTGTTTAATCTCACACCACCCTAGAACACAGCTTCTATTGTTGCTACTTATATCAGAAATAAACAACTACAAACAGACTCCTCAAGATGCCAACACGCACAATGGCTGCAGGGCCGGCCCACCAGACACTGCTCTCGGCTGCTTCCTTCCTTTGTTTAATTTCTTTATTCATTTACTTACTTCAGTATTGGAGCGACCTCAGGGCATCACCGATGGTAGGCCTGTTCTCTGCCACGGGGCTCTACCGTACTTCCATTTTATACCTGACCTTCTATTTCAAACACTGCTTTAAGCCCTATATTTTAAAGCTTAATAGTTAAAAAAAAAAGAAAGTTAAATAACCTCCACAGGTCACAGGCCCACCATGTCTACTTTAGCCAGAATTGGAAACTCCTATAAAATGGCATTAACTTCTTATTTATGGACCCAGCAATATGGTACATACACAGGGTGAGATTTGGTCTCAGAATGGCAGGGACACAAAAGCAGCTCAGGCAGGCAGCGTATAGTGAGCACCAAATGAAAAGTGCAGTAGGAATGAGAGAAATCCAGAGCCCACTGTGCCTTAGGGAGTATCAGACAGACATGAGAGATCCCCGCCCCACACCCTGGCTGAAAAGCCATCTTCAGAAAGGAACACACGGGGCTGCCAGGTGCCAGGAGCAGCAAATAAACTAGAATACAGATTTCAGCTCTGCCAAGTATTTCTATATAGCTTTGGATGATTAAGTTTTGGTTTCTCGTCTGTATGATGGACCATTAAATCCTATCTATAGGACTTGGAGAAACCGGGCACTAGGAAGTAATTATTGTCCGGATGATAAAGTACCAGGACACGTCTGACGCTTAAGCACCTTTCGCGGATTAACTGTTTAAGTCAGGGACAGGCTAGAATCTGTTAGGGCTTACTCCTGGCTTTTGAAGAGTCTCTTAATTTATACTCCTCTCCCCACCCCACCCCCACGCCACCCTGGTGTTAGGAGGCTGAAACACGGGGCCTCACACATGGGATTCAAGCGGTTTTCCTTGGCGCTCCATGCCCAGCTCTTTAAATTGCTTATGAAATTTTCATGACAGTGTATTTCATGAAGTTGGTTTCTGCAGTGGTTTTCTGATGGCTCTCAGAATGTCATTTTCATTTTTATGGCTTTTCTCAGCTAAGGCTCAAGCAGAGGAAATTTTAGGTGTAATCTGTGCTTTATATCATAGACATTAGCAATGACAAGATTACAGAACTGCTAGATTTATTTAATGTGGTATAGGCAGGTTTGTTGGTCAAACCCACAACTGCTGCCGTGGAGTTCATGCACAATTTGAAATATAACTGGAGACAAATAAGCAGTTATTATAGTTGTTATACAAGCTTCATTTTTCTCCCCTGTAAGTACATGGTTTCCCCCAAACAGAAGTCTTAGAGGTACACAAAGTTACCCGAGGAGACTGTGAGTTCTGAGATGCTTCCCACAGTAGCAGAGCCTCATGGGCCCTGACCCGACGACAGAAGGATAAAACAACCACGTAGACTTTGGAATACAATCTCGGACCAAGAGCACAGTGTGAAACTGACTGGGGACTTAAGACCCGATTTTCTTTTTTTCTCTTTTGCATCCAAGAAGTGATTTTTTTTTCTTTTGTTTTGTTTTTTGAGACAGAGTTTCTCTATGTATCCCTAGCTGTCCTGGAACTTGCTCTGTAGACCAGGCTGGCCTCAAACTCCCAGAGATCTGCCTGCCTCTGCCTCCTGAGTGCTGGGATTAAAGGCATGTGCCACTACCACTGGTCTGTTACGTTCCTTTTTAACCACTGCTGAGCTCTGTACTGAGCCAGTTTCGGGAATATGAAACTCACATAGTAAGTAGCCCTTGTACTTAAAAGGGGCTCATGGTTGGTTTAATGTTTTAATGCTACCATGTTGATATTAAAGGGTTTTTATTATTTATTTATTTACTCTACTGAGACAGGCATTTTCATTTGAAACTGACTCAAAAGACATGTAGTCGATCCTGCTTGTGCTTCTCAAATATAACATCTAGACCAAGAAGCATTTCTTACTTTGCCACTGTTGACCCCTGGCATGATGCTAACCAAATAAAAGGCTTTCAAGACACATTTGCTGGTCCATTCTGTTTCTAAAGTGGTGTGGAACAGTGGAAGATACGAGAGCCGGTTCAGTTTCACTGTCTGTGAGTAAAGTGATCCTGGGTAAAATCTGTAACCATGGGGTGTTTTTTCTCTTCTACATGGTGACAGAGGCACAATAGCATTTGCCATATAGAGATAGGGGGTAGAAAGTAGCAAGGCCTCAGCCCCCAGGACAAGAAGATGCTTAAAGCTAGGTTTTCCCCTTTTAGGAAAAGTAAAATTTCAGAGTACTCACCCATAGCCATTGCTATGTTTAGCCTGACACATTATTTCTAATCTTTTATGCCTTTGCTTCCTGTAATTTTTACTTTGACGTCTATACTTACTTTAGCTTCATCTCAAAGCACAGGAAAGTATAAGAAAATAGATTTTATTTTATTTATTATTTATATTTTTGAGACCAGGTCTTGCTATGTAGTTCAGGCTGGCCTCGAACTCACAGTACCCCCTACTAACTTCAGCCTCCTGAGTGACGGATGACAGGCATGAGCCACCACACCTGGCTCAAATACGTAGATTTAAAAGTAAGACCTTTCAGCTAAATGTGGTCATTCCAGCATTCCAGGCTGAGGCAGAAGGACATTGAGTTCCAGGCTCGCTGGAAGCTATATGGCGAGAACCTGACTCTAAGAAAGGGAAAGAGCATGAATGCCCTAACTGTATTATTTTTCTTAATGGTTAATGATCATCAGCCTAAACAAGGCTCATACTATTTAGCTCCCAATCAAACTTGTCAGGAGCATTAATGTGTATTGACCAAGTCTTATTCTGTTACTTCATTCACAAGTGAATACTGAAAAGTGAGCCTTTCAGAACAGTGTGTTGTTGGCTGTTCTCTTGGTATGTCTGTGTGTGTGTATGAATATGAGCATATATACATACATGCATACATATATACACACATATATATTCATGTATTCATATATAATGTATATATATCTATATATAATTCTGCACCTTTGCAACCACCCTCCATGGCAGGAGTTAGAGGTTGACAAAGATAAGAAGACCACTTGTACTGGGTCGGGTGGAATGTGCCTTTAATCCCAGCACTTGGGAGACAGAGGCAGGTAGATCTCTGTGAGTTCAAAGCCAACCTGGTCTACACAGCGAGTTTCAGGACAGGCTCCAAAGCTACACAGAGAAACCCTGTCTCGAAAAACCAAAACAAACAAACAAAACAAAAATATTACTCTGTGACAGATAAAAATTACATGTAAGCCACATTCTAAGGTCAATGAGTAAAGTTTTGGTTTTTTGTTTTTAGATTTAGTTTATGTGTATGAAGGTTTTGCCTGAATGTATGTATGTGTGTTACATGCTTTCCTGATGTCTGTGGAAGTGAGAAGAGGGCTTCTGACCTGGAACCGGAATTATAGATGGTTGTGATCCACCATGTGGGTGCTGGGAATTGAACTTGTGTCCACTGCAAGAGCAAAAAGCTCTTTTAAAGGCTGAACTATCTCTCCAACTCCCACCCACAAGTAAAATTTTATTAAATTAGAATTACATCCATTCTTTGCAATTTTTATATTAACTTATTGTGTGTGTGTGTGTGTGTGTGTGTACTTGTGCTGTGAGTGTAGAGGTCAAAGGGTAAATTGTGGGAGTCAATTCTCTCCTTCCACCACATGGGACCTGGGCTATCAGGTTTGCTCCAGCATTTGTAAGTAAGTAGTGAGTCTTGCTGGCCCTCTTTGTATTGTTTATGGCTGCTTTTGTGTTGCTGTTGCAGAACTGAATAGCTGCTCACTTCAGCAGCTACAACACAGACCCTCTGTTCCAGATATTTACTATCTGGCCCTTGGCAGAAAAAGTTTGCTAACTCCTGTTTGGAGGGAAAGGCGCAGCTCATGAAAGAGAAAGCTGCATTATGGGACTCAAAAGAGAAAGAAACTCGTTTAGGTTGACATAGCAAAGGAAAACGCACTATTTCTTAGAGAAAATAGATGGGCCCTGAGTAGTAAGATGGGATGGGCAGGGGCATTCCGAACACAGGCAATCGCCTACGTCCAACCGAGGAGTGTAAAGGTGCCCCTGTGAGTAAGAAGAGAAGTCCATTTTGACTACAAGGCAGTTCTAAGCAAAAAGGGAAAGTGTGACACAGCTTTGTTCAGGAGAGGAATTGAAGGCTTCTTCAGGAAGGGAGTGACTTACTGAGTATGCTTTAAGATAATTTATCTAGCACCAATGTGTAAAATGGGTCACAGTAGGCAGCTGAAGCTACGAGGCTACAAAGGTCCAGGAATCAGTTGTGTCAACATAAACAAGTGTGGTCTTAGTTGAAATGGACCAGAGGGGCCTGGAAGATCTTGTCCACCTGCTGCTTAATAGATGCACCGGTTGATGGGTTGGTTACTCAAGGGAAGGAAGAGAAAGGTGACAGGTTTGAAGAGTGGATAATTTAAAAGACGGTGACACAATTAGCAAAGGAAAACGAAGCAAAACTGGTTTGGTGACAATGGTAATGAGCATCGGTTTGCACACAAGTTAGAGAGAAGTCGCCAGTAGAAGACGTCCTGGTCTGACATAAAAATAGGACAAGGAGTTCAAATTCAACAGCGAATCCAGGACTACCAGACACAGGGTTTTCCTGTTCTCTATATACCAATCACAATTCAATACAACTTGCATTGACGACCAGCCTAATGAGATGATAAAAGTACTAAAACTTAAAATAAGCAATTCTACAAACCGTGGCTCCACTCCTGCTGAATAAAAGGAAAACAGGAATTGCCCAGATGTCAAAGAATTTTAAAACAACAGGAGGGGGAAGCCAGTTTATTCAACACTCTTGCTCAAAATTTCAGGCTTTCAGACTTGTCAAATTTTCATTCAATAATTGATAAGATAGCAAAATCGAATTTGCAATTTGTTCATTCATAATTGATAACAATTCCAACAGACTGCTCTGAAATTTGCCCTTGAAACTTCCATTAAAAATTGTTCTCAGAAAATGACAATTATTGAAATAGGTAACATGTTTACTTATGAAATACAAACTGTAATGCACGTAGAAAACACTGCTACCAAAAACTGTTTCTGGAACTGGAGGGTGACTCAGTGGGTAAAGTGCTTATTGCACAGGCATGAGAGCCTGGGTTCCCATCTCCAACAGTCACCTAAGAATCCAGGGTGGTGGCCCATGCCTGTGATCCCAGAATCCAATCGGCATGGAGACAGGAGAATCCTTGGGGATTCTTGGTCAGTCATTTGAGCCTAATTGGTGAGGTTCAGTGAGAGATGTCTCAAAAAAATTAAAGAGGAAAGATAAATAGTGTTGACCTCTGGCTTCTCTGTGCCTACACGCGAGCGCGCGCGCACACACACACACACACACACACACACACACACACGTTAATTATGCTGTTTCTCCTTTTACTGCACTAAAGGGCTGACTGCTACCCTTGCACACTGACCAGGCATTGAGCAATATCCCTACCCTCATTTTTTAATTTTTATTTTGAGAGGCTCACAAAACTGTCTAAATTGGCTTTAACTTACTCTGTGTGGCCTCAGCCAGCCTAGAATTTGCTATGAACCTCCTCCCACTCAGCCTATAGAAAAAGAGGTAAGCTCTTACAGGCCTGTGTCCTGAGGCCCAGCCACAATTCATTCGGATCCACTCAGCCTAGGTCATCTTAGTTGTCAATTCTTAAAAAAGAGTGGCCTTATACTCCCCATTTCTCTTCCAGAGTTTGTAAAATTTCCAGAATGATTAGTATAGTGCCCAGCTCAATTGCCTACTTCCCTCCGTGCTTCTTCTCTAATTGTCTTCGCCCATCAGAACCTGTTCAATAACTGGCCTTGGTGGCTCACGCCTTTAATCCCAGCACTCCAGAGGTAGAAGCAGGTGTATCTCCATGAGTTCAAAGCCAACCTGGTCTACATAGCAAGTTCAGGCCAGCCAGAACTACATAATAAGGTGAGACCCTGTTTCAAAAACAAAGAATAGAAACAAACTCTTCAAAGCAAAGCTCTGATGGGGCTGGTTCTCTTATTAAAGGTGGTAGTGTGAAAATATCCTAATGATTAAGTCTATGTAAGTTCTTGTGCTCTTTGGTACTAGACGTTTTTGGCCGCTGCTTTCCGGAGTCACATCATAGATTTACACCTATGAATAATCTATAAAGTCACGAAGGCGCCCCAGGCGTGCACTTCAATGAACCACTTATTTTAATTCTATAAACAGGGTTAATTTAGGTACCGGGTATAAGCATGCTTGGGTATCATCCATTTGTGAACTGCATCTGCAGAGTAATTCGGACAGCTGGCCCTGATTAAGACACGGCAAGCTGAAATACTTGTCAAATCCAAAGAAAGGCCAATTGAAAACTGGTAAGCTGCCCTGGTCGGGCTCTTTCACTGCGCTCTGGGAGTGGGGACTGCAGCTCTGTTACTTCTCCAGCTACTTTCCCCAGCACAAAGGACCACGCGAACACCGACGGCCTGGGGGCGTTGGCGACGGAATTCCAGTGTGCGCTCGGAGGCCCCGCGACCGCTTCGGAGGGTTTCTAAGCCCTGAGCTCCCCATTATCCGCTAGGGTCGAGAGGATGCGCTCCGTGGAGGCTGACTCCCGACTGTGTCGGACAGCCAGCAGGCGGAGGAGAAGCTGATCGGAGCACCCCGAGGGCGCAGGCAGGGACCGGGACTACGGCTGGAGCCGGCCGGCCAGAGACCAGGCGAGGCCCAGGACGAGGACCAGCCCGCCGAGGCCTCGCCTCCTCGGCCCGGGGCCCCGCCCCGGCCCCGCCCCTTCCCGGGCAGCGCTCCTGCGCGCCCCGCCCGCGGGCGGAAGCGAGAGCGAGGCTGAACGCCTGACGTCAAGGCGACACCGCCAAACCTCGCCCAGAGTCAGGCGTGGAAAGCAGCCTGAGCGGCGGAGGCGGCGGCGGGCGGCGGCGGGCGGCGGCGGGCGGCGGCGGCAGAGACCGCCGTGGCGCCGGGAGCAGCGAGCCGAAGGGAACGCGGAGCGACAGCGACGGCGGGGACCCGGTGACAGCGCGAGAGGTTAGCGGAGCGCGTGCGTGGCGGCGGGGCTGGCGCGGGCCGGCTGGAGGGGGCCGATGGGGGGCGGCGCGGGCCGGGCGGGGCGGCCGGAGTCGGGGGGAGCTCGCACGGCGGCGACGGTGGCCCGGGCGCGCGGCAGGTGGCTGCGGGGTCCCCCCCCGCGAACCCCTCGCTTCAGCGGGCGAGCCGCCTCGGAGCGGCCGGGGAGGAACCTCAGCCGCGGCGGGGAGCAGCGCGCTTTGCGGAAGGGGTCAAATGTCTGAAATATGGCGGAGGAAGTGAGCGCCCGAGGAACCCCCAGCCGCCGCCCGCGGCACCGCAGCCTTCCTCGCCGCGCCCCGATCCCCGATCCCCGCCGCGGGGGTGGGTGGAAGTTAGAGCGGAAACCAGAAAGTTGTCCTTTGCTGACACCCGGGGTTTCTCCCAGCCCCGGCCCGGGCGGAGTAGCGTTGACGGGGGTGGGGGGGACCACTCCCCGGCGCCCCGCGGGCTCGAGCCTGACAGGGAAAAAGTTTGCCCGGATCGGGACTGGCTTGCTTCATTTGTTGCGGGAAGTGGCCGAAGGAAGGCAAGAGAGCGAGCCCCACCTAGTCTGGCAGCCGCCACCGTGCAGAGACAGAGAAAAAAATGTTAAAGGGGCCTTTCCCTTCGTCAGCAAGAGGAAATCTTTTTTCTCTCTTGCAGAGAGAAAATCCAGGAAGTCTGTCCTCTTCTCCTTTTTTCGCCATCTCGGTATGTCTGATTCTGAAACTGACTTATCAGCGCCCTGAATTTTCTTTGAAACTACTCCCAGGGAACTGGGCCCTCCGGATTTTCCATGGGGTGGAGGAAGAAAGATCTTCCCTTCAGAGTTTGAGCGGATGGGCTTGCTTTCCTTTCGCTTGCCCCCTCCCACCCTCCCATACTTTAGAAAGACATTTTGGCCCCGCGACCTGACTGGTGTCAATACAAGCACTTCTTTATTACAGAAGTGGGAAATCGCATTTTTACTGAGTTGAAAATTGACATTATGGTGAAGGCTGGACTTTTAATATTTTAAATTAATATTTAAATTGTTGAATGTTTGCTTTGCTGACAGTGTGTATTGATATAGACCGAGTGCTTCTAACTTGTAAATTCATTTTTTCAGTTTTCTTTTGTATAATTAGAACGTTGTTGAGACTTGCCTAAAAGGAATTTATCTTAGCAAGAAGTAACTTAATTGAATGGAGAAATTCTTCTCGTTTAAAGCTCTTATCATTCTAAGAGCTAACTTGGAATCTATGGATTAAGTCCTTATAGAGTCATGGGACTTTTTAAGGGCTGGAAAGGGACTATTTAAATCTGGTCCCACCCTGTCATTTTGTGGAGGAGGAAACTGAGGCCTAGAACAGGTAAGATAACCTGAGTCTGCTGATTTGTAAGGCAGTGGTTTATCCATAAAAGAACCCACAGGACAAAATGTGGCATTCAATGGTGAGTTAAATCTTGCAAATCTTTTTAGTCCTATTATCCGCTCCTCTCCAAGATAGAGCGCCTTGGTTAGCTAAGTGTGGATAATGGCGTGGATGGTGTCATCCCCAGGTTTGGGTTAGAGGAAGTTAATACTCTGGGGAGGAAATAATTTTTACTTAAAGACACGGACTCCCTAATGACTGTCGTGTTTGAGCTTATCCACACTTTTAATCTCTGTAGTGCACTATGTTCCCTTGTACTCTCATGTTGACATTCTCAGTAGTTTAATAACCTTATCTGTGGAAGCCACAAAGTAAATTGCTGAAGGACATAAAGCTATTTGGGTTTAATGTGCCTGGTATCAGAAGACTGCTGAAGGACGCAGGGCTAAGCTGTGGTTCGGGGCGTGGAGATGACGGCCACGTCTTTCCCCTTTTTCTAACTTACCCCTCTTCCTCTCAGTGGCTTGTATCACTTCCTAACTTCTGTTACTGCTGTGTATTTTTATCTATTCTACTAAACTGTAAGGTCCAAGGACAGGATATATTCCTTTGTGTACCTCAAATGACTAGCATGTTGCTGTTTCATAGATTCTCTCAATGGAAGTTAGTGGAGTTAAATGAAAACATCACAAAGATAGGAATTAATTCTGTCGTGTGTATTCTTAGTTCCTCGGATTTTACCTGAGCACTAGTGATGTTCGGAACTTAAATTTAGAGGCTAATGGAAAATTCAGAGAGACTGAAGAGCACAGTGTAACTTTGAAAAAGAATTACTTGTACAATGTGTTTGGGCTCACCCACTTTACAAATTGGTCATCGTTTTATCATTGGTCATTTATAATGATTCCTTTTGACCTACAGATAAAGTGAGCCCTCCCTCGTGAGCCATTTGCAGCTGTAATCCCAGCAGTTCAGAGGTTGAGGCAGAATGATTGCCGTACATTAAAGGCTAGCCTGATCTAATGAAACCTCTATAAGTAAACACATAAATAACTTAATCTACGTTTATGGAGATCTTTGAAAGACTTTGCCTATGCAGAGGTTGATGACATGTAACTGTACGTGCTGTTTTAAGTGTAAAGTCTAAAATTGGGATCGAAATCTCATGTTTAGCTTTCTTTGCTTTTTGTTTAGGCACTTTGATAAATATTTATTGAATGAAATTAACCTGTGAAATTAGATCTGAGAAAATTTAGCCGAGTTTACCTCTCTCCTCCCCCAAAGTGTGGTTTGTATTTGGTGCTTTATTGTTGACTGTCAAGGAGATGTTACTGACTTCACGTGTCCTGCTGTAAATACATTTTCAGGAGTAGATGTTAGTATATAATGTTTAGATTTGAACTGCTACAAGGTTAGTTTAGTGTTTCTGCTCTAAATAGTCAACGGCTATCTCTATAGCAATGATGTCATGTCATCACTGTAGAGTTCATACAACTCCATCTTTCTGCTGGGGATGCGGCTTGGTGATGAGAAGTCCAGTCTCTCACTGAAAATAGCAATTACTCTTTAGTTGTCCAAGGCTTGTTATAAAGTCGTAACTAAATATACTTTGTGTTTTTTGATCTGGTTTGTCTATGAAGGATGTGTGTGTTGTTTTGTTTCTATATTTGTTTTCTTTGTTTTCTCATTTTTGTGGACATAGATTAGGCTGACGTTTGTACTGTTTGTTTGTCTTTTCAAACTGAACTTTTTTTTAATAAGAACAATGTCTTAAATGGTGGCTTGATGCATTGTAATACTAGACAAAATTTTTATTTAGCATTGTGCTGTCTCGTACTGAAAGTTGATCTTTTCAGTAATTGTAGATGTTTTGCACTAGTGTTGAAAGGTTCTGATGAGCAGTTGAGGGCTAAAGTCTTGAAATTAGTTCTTTAGAAATCTCAAGGATACAGTGGAAGCAGTAACTGCAAAGAATAGAATGAAGGGCTGGAGATGGCCAGGGGTCAAGAGTGCTTGCTGCTTTTGACCTGAATTGGATTCCTGCTGCCTCCTGACCACCTCTCTACCTCTAGCTGTTGGGGCTCCACAGCCTCCTTCTGGGCTCACAGATGCCCACCTACCGGTGTACTTCTCACACACCTATGCTCAGGCACACACAGAAGAAAAAGAGAAGCTAGGAGGAACTTACTTACTCATTTATAGTAAAAGTGTGACTTGCTTTATAATATGTTGTTCTTTGTGTGAACTCACTTGACTGGATTCTAAGTCCTTTAGCAGTAGAGTTTCTAGTTTGTAAAGTTAATCAGGATTTTTTCTTTTTTTGCCTCTTTAAAATAACAGAATTTTAGAATTCATGAAGATAAAGGATGTTACTTATTTCCCGCACTTCATGAGTACTGCTGTACTTCTAATGTTCGGATTGAGGGTATACAGCAGCTTATTAAGCTTCCAGAGAGTCCTAAAACTTACAAAGAAAGAAATGAAAGTTTAGGGGTATATGGTTTTAAAATTGCATTTAAATTCTCTAAGAATATTTGCAACAGGAATTGCAAATTTTCATTCTTGTTTTTATTATACAAAAGGATAATAATATTCTGGAATATCATTTGTTGTACTTAAAATTGGTTCCATTCAAGGTGCTTGAATAGTGGACACTTACTCATTTCTAGGTGATGGGTATCATTCTCTAACTACAGCCTGAGTTTGACTTTTTACTGATTCCTAAGGCTTCTGGGTGTTAACTAGTGTTTCATATCTTTATAGTTGTGCTACTTTACAGCAATGAGACTCTTCCGTCTAAGCTAGGTCGGGACTCGGGAGATAACTTCTGGGTGAACTGTTTCAGGGATGGGGGTTACAGATAGATAGCCTGCTGGGGATGTTAGAGGGAGAGAGCATCACAGAGTGATCTAAAATTTATCTCAGCAACTATATATTTATAAAATTTGGTTTTTTTCCAGCTGTGTGTGGTGATCTGTACCTGTAACCCCAGCATTTGAGGAGGCACAGGAAGGGCAATCCTTCTGTCAGCCTTTGCTGCACAGCAAGTTCCAGGCTAACCTGGGCTTGTTTTCCTTTACTCCAGCCATAGCTGTTTTGAAAGTAAAAAGGGAATTGATTGCCTCACTGGTGGGCTCTCTCTCCCACTTGTGGTTTTCCTTGTTGTCTTGTGTGATAGGAAAAAAATAGGAAAGCCGTGTTCTGCCCACTTGTAGTTTCAAGTGGACTTGGGAGGATATAGGAAGCAGTAGCTACAATTGGGCTCTAATTGCCTGTCTTCTGAAGTTCATCCTCACACATTACAATATATTTCTCCTAGTCATCATCATCATCACTATTGGGAGGACTCAAACCTAGGGCTTTGCATGCTGGACAAAGTACTACAGAGCTACATCCCCAGCCCTTTGGAATCACTTTGTAGTAAATTCAGGGATTCTCTAAGCTAATAAAATTAGAGGTCTCGGTAAAAAAGGAACAATATAGACACAAACTACTACTGTGTTACAGATACAACATCTGTGATTTTGAGGTAATGAATTAACTTCTCAGTGATACAACTCTGCATCTCTACTGTACAGGTAGGAAGGGGTCAGGACAAGGTGTATATGGACCTCTACTCTTAGAGTTTCTCTAATTTGGAGATGCTGCACATTTGTGTTGCTAAGAGTTTTCAAGTGTTCGGCTTTACGGGTTTGGTTACAATATTTGCAGTACAGAGGATAAGAAGAACAACACGGTGTGGTGTACAATCTCTGCACTGCTCCGGTGCTCTGGGAAACTCGCCTTTCCACTGAGGCTCTCTTCTCCCTTGCTTTTCCTTGGATGTCGGACTTGAGGGTTAAGTAAAGTCTCGTTTGTAAATGTTTTACAAATCGTAGGACACACTCGTGTCATACGAATTCTTCAGGGCATCTGTTCTCTAGCATTAGTTAACATTCTCCAGGAGATCTGAGTGAAGGGTCGTGGAGCCATTGCTCTGCTTTTGAGAAAAGGTCTTACGGTGTTGCCCGCTCTGTCCTCAAACCTGCCGTCCTCCTGCTTCAGCTTTGAGGTGGCCGAGATGACTTGTGCATCCCAGACTTGAGGAGCTTTCAGTAGGAATCGTTTTGCTCAGTGGTTCTCAGAGTATGATCCAAGAGACTCTGCAGATCTGTAGATGTGCTTGGGAAGTCGGCGGGAACAAAGCTGTTAGTTACATCAATAATGCAAAGACATCCTTTGCCCTTTCTACTGTGTTGACATTTGTTTCTATGATGCCAAGACCAGTGGCAAGCATGGCAGGAGGGAAGCGGATTAGAGCTCTGGCATATCCTTCACTGCCCTGACTGTTTAAAAGGAAGAAAAAGTTCCACCTAAGTGTTCTAAAGATGAATTAGGTCTTCCCTGTGTGCAGGTCTTTTTATTATGACAAATAGAATGTTTGAAACATGAGGGTTTCCCACTGAAGCTAGTGATTGTCCCCAAGAAAAGTGACTCTCACGAGCCAAACCAATTACTTGCTTTTAGATTTACTTTTATTCTGTTTTACCTGCATGTTTGTGTGCAGGCTGCCCTCAGAGGTCAGAAGTGGGTGGGTCTTCTGTAACTGGAGCTGTAGCCGGTTGGTTGTGAGCCGCCACCTGGGTGTTGGGAATTGAACCTGGGTCCTCTGCAGGAGCAATAAGTGCTTTTACTGCTGAGCCATCTCTGCTGTTCCCAGAACCACTCCCTTTTTTTTTTTTCCCGAGACAGGGTTTCTCTGTAGCTTTGAAGCCTGTCCTGGAACTAGCTCTTGTAGACCTCGAACTCACAGACCTCTGTCTCCTGAGTGCTGTGATTAAAGGCGTGCACCACTCACTTTTTAAAGGAAAAAGTTTGGCTTAAAAAAAAATTCCTCATCACGGGAGACAGTCCAGCTGAGAGTTAGGTACAACTTATCTTAAAGCCCAAAGGCTTGACCTACATCTTATATTGTGGAAAATTAAATATGAAACTTTGAATTAAAAAAAAAAGAATGCCTGCAATCTAGGCATTGATGGAACATGCCTTTAATACCAGCAGGCAGGTGGATCTCTTGAGTTCCAGGCCAGCCTATTCTATATATATATATGAGCTGCAATATAGCTAGGGCTGTTAAGCAGAGAAAAAAAACCCTATCTCCCCCCCCAAAAAAAAGGGAAGAAAAGAACAAAAAAAGAATGCTTGATAAATATTCAAATTCAGAGTTAGTATTAAGCTTTTTTTAAAAGATTTTAATTGTGTGTCTGATGTCTGTGTGCCACATGTGTTTAGTACCCATGGTGGCCAGAAGAGGGCACCTGAGACTGAAGTCACAAACCAGTCTGGGTGCTGGGAATTGAAGCCCAGTCCTCTGGAAGGACAGCAGTGCTCGTAACTGTTGAGTCGTTACTCCAGCCCTCTGACATTCTGTTGAAAACAGCAAGCGTGCTTGTTGTCCTAAGGACAATTGTAGCAGTATCTCTGGATGATTATAAATAGCTCTTAAGCAAAAATTGGGATTTTGGAAAGCTTTTCTGGGTACTGGGCCCTTCTTACTTGAGAGCAGCCTCTTAGTACTGTGGGGAACTTCTTTCTTTGAACCTAAGGAACATTTGAAAGAGTACACAGTGGAATGAGTCATTACTTGAAGATTTGTCTAACTATATAGCCAGTGTTTTCAAAGTGACCAGCTCTAGATACTCTAAGAAGTCTTGAGTGCCGTGGCCTTGCTTCTGAATGTTTGCTAATACAGAATCGGGTTAGATGTAGTTTCTTTGCAGGCTTCTCTAGGCAGTCCATTATTTTTGATCACATAAACTTAGATAATTATTTGGTATGTCCAAATTACCTTTTGGAAAAATGCTGTTTCTTTTTCCTGTTTACTTAGGAACAATCATAGCAATCTTGTTAAACAGTGGAAATTTTAGGTTTTTGTAGTAGCCTAGATCTAGCTCTATTAGCTAGTTTCAGACCATGAAAGTAGGTAGAAAGGTGGATGGGTAGGTGGTGGGTGCTCTGTGAGCCAGTCTTCTTAGCCGAAGGTCTAAGGTGGGAGGATCCCGAGATGTCCAGGATCTTCAACTCTCGTCTTAGAGTGGAAGAACAGAGGATGTCTTTGATTTGTAGCCAGCTCACTACCGACTAGCAAGGTGGGCTAGCCTGGGAAAGTTACAGAGAAGATCCTGACCTCTTGCGATCTATTTAAACTACAAAGGAACAGACTGGGATATTCTACCATGCTTTCACAGAAAGTGGTAATCTTGTTTTTTCCACATGAATAATCTTGCCAATGCAAGGCCTCAAAAAAGCTGATTAATAGGGGCAGCAAGATGGTTAAAGCACCGTCTACCAAACCTGATGACTAAGAGACTGGAGCCCGTGTGGTGGGAGGAGAGCACTGACTCCTAGAGGTTGTCCTTAGACCTTCACATGTGCACACGTGTGTGCGTGCACATAAATACACACAAACTAGAATTTAGTAAAAGATGCTCAGCTGATATGTCCGGATATTGGTCATGTAGAGGCACCTAGGTGGGTTCAGTTCCTAGCAGCTGGCAGTGACTCCAGCTTCAGAGGCCTGATGATTTGGCCTGGTCCTCAGACACAAGCACTCATGCACAATACTTCCTCACCACAGACACATAACTAAAAAATAAATTGGTTAAAAACCCTGCCTTGTTCCTTTCCCCGGAACCTTTAGTAGAAGGCAGGTTTCCATGATCTGAAGAGAAACCAAGCTATTGAACAGCACTCTTTAAATGGATGGGGTTGGCTTGTGCGGTGCCCACTTCAGGGGTTAAGTGCTAAAGGACTTCAGCCTACAGGAGCTAATCCCAGCGGGGGAGGAAAGTTCCAGGAGCTTTCTTTGGTGCTTCTCGAATTAAGTAATTAACTGCTCAGCTGTCTTAACGGTTCTGAACTAGGGAACATACTGAGATCATATTTTATGGCCAGGACATCCAAATTCATCACAGGTTGCCACTAAATACTGTCATGCACTTAATAGTTATTAACTAAAAACTGGGTAAAATTTCTTCCGTTTTAGCTAGCTTTTAAGTATTTTTGGTTTTCTTCTCCCCATGAGCTCCCTCACTTGAATCATAGGCTTTAGTGGCTTTTTTATTAGGGTGTGTGTGTGTGTGTGAACGCACGCATGTATGTGCTGTTTACTTTGTTTTTAAGGTTTTGGGGCTTTTGAGGTTTGAGGCAGAGACTGGCCTTAAACTGAAAATCCCCTGCCTTGGCTTCCTGATGGAATTACAGCTGTGTACCACCATGGAAGGCCTTTTGCCAGCTTTTAATGACAGAAAAATAATTTATACTATCTCTCTAGGGTGTGAAATGTTACTGTTTTGGTCGTTTTGTTTTGAGATGGTGAGTAAGAGACTTCACTGACCTTGAATTTATGGCTGTCCTGCCTCAGCCTCCTGAGTGCTCAGGTTATTCGTGTCATTGAGAAGAAAATGATGCCCTTCATCAGCCGTGAAGGGCAGGAGAGGGGCATGGAGTACTAGGAGGAGAGCAGGGTGCGGAAGGCTTGTGTGTGAGCGGGCGGGGCTGCTCTGCCTCAACAGAAGTGGTAGGGCTGCTGGTAACGCCTGCGCTGCTTGGTTTCCCACTGAGGGTCCTGTGCAGATAGTAACTCTCCGCCACCTAAGAAGATGGTGTTGAGTTTATCACTGCACACTAGAGTTGACAGTGCTTTGCTCCCCAGCAGAACCTTCTGGACATTAAACACCCAGGTGTCCACATTGTTCTTTATGTTTTAGATGATTCTTTGGAGTATAAGGAGAAATCAGAGAAGTCACATACTTCCTTTTTGATTATTAAGACTATGGCTCACTGTGTGCCAAAGCCCAGGCTGATCTCCAACTTGTCATCCTCCTGCCTGAGCCCATTCATCGTCATTGCCCCCAGTGCTGCCGTTACAGAAGTGTTGTGTGTCTTAGGTACTTGTCAACCTTTGGTTCTGTCATTTGTTTTTATTGTTAGAGTTTTGGGTTGTGGTCGATTTTTATGTATGGTTTGACAATAGGGCCTTATTCTATAGGCCAGGCTGCCCTTCAATTTGACAGTTTTCCTGCCATGCACATTCCTATGGACTTGGCTACTGTGGTTTAGTGGTGTTGATGTTGATTTGTCTGAGGTTTCAGTTCTCTTGGAACTGTGAATGTTGTTGACCCTTCTCTGGGAGCTTATTTTCCACTGAGGCCTTTTCTGGGCTCTCAAAGGGTTTTTAATGTCGACCAGATCTAATCTTTGTGTTTCAATATTTATATGTATGTGCCTGTGTGTATATGTGTGAACCATGTGTGTGCAGGTGCCACAGATATCAGAAGGGGGGGCAGAGTCCTTTAAGCAGAATTACAGACAGTTGTGAGCCATCCAATGTAGGTGCTGGAACTTAGGTCCTCATTATGTAGCCTTGGGTGGACCTCAGTAGTGAACCAGGCTGACCTTGAACTCACAGAGCTCCTCTTTAGCTTCCTCAGTTCTGGGAATAAAAGTGCATATTGCCACGCCCAACTTGGATGCCTTGTTTCCACACATCTGGCTACGTGTTATTGAGAGCTAATTGTTCACAGTTTTTGCGTGTTAGGATTGAAATAAATAATTTTATACAGAAGGTTTTAGCAAAGGTAGAATATTAATCACGAAAATGTTAACAAATACCCAGTTAGTAATACAAGTGTTTTTGGAGCCAGAATTGGCAGGTCTTAGCTGTTATAGCTAGAGAAGATGGTAGAAATGAAGAGGAATTGAGCACAATATTATAAGGTGAGTAGGTTTTAGATTAGTAGTGAGCCACAGTGAGCAACAATACAGTTTCTCCAACAGGCTTTATGCTGGTGGGTGTTTGTGAAATGGACAGTAGGGTCCAACAAGACAACCTAACTCCTGAAAGTTGTCCTCTGACCTCCATACACAGACACAGTAGTCCAAAGCAAATGAACTGGGTAGATGCTGCCCTGCTCTAATAGACTCTGTGAAATGGGTTGTAAGACGATACTAACCTTCCGCTATAACCCTGTTGGTGGGTATCTTCACATTGAGACGTGGGTGTTTCTTTTCTAGTGCGGTGAGGATGATAAAGCACTGTCCATGTAAGTCACACTTAACGGGTTCAATAAAACGAAGAAATACTCACACCAGTGTTCAGGCAAGTGCAAGGAATTTATAACAAACCAGGTTTTCTACTGGATCAGATATAAGACTCAGTATTCATTCGATTATTTACAGATTCAAAAAATTTTAAGATGGCTTAGAAAGTTTTTGTTAGTAATGTCTTCTCTGAAAAAGATATTAGAATATGGAACTCTTACTTTCAAGCAACTGAAACAGTCGGCTGGAAATTCGGGCTGACTCGAAGTCAGTGGTGGGTGTCTTCCTCAGTCCCTCTCTAGAGAGAAAACCACAGGTCCTCCTGCCTCAGGGAGGACCCCTATGGAGGAAGGTGAGAACCGACTCCTTCCTAAAGTTGTTCTCTGACCTCCACATGAAAATCTTGTTGCATGTGTTCTTGAGGTGCAGTGTGCATGCACGCGCGCACACGCGCGCACACACACACACACACTGTAAGTGTAGTAGAATTTTTCTTAGATCCCCGATGTGGGGCTGGAGAAATGGCTTGGCAGTTAAGAGTGCTTGTTGCTCTTGTTAGAAAACCCATATTTAATTCCCAGTACCCACATGGTAGTTTACAACCATTGATAACTAATTCCAGGGCATCTGATACACTTTTCTGACCCCCTTAGGCACCAGGCATGCAGGTGGTGAAGGCATTATGAAGGCAAACACTTGTGACCATAAATAAGTAAATCTAAAAAAGATTTTATTTTATTAAATCCCTGATGGAACCACCTGGTATAGTGACAGGAAGAAGTAAATAGCTGAAGTGGATACTCTGAAATTCAGCATTGCTAACAGGAAGTGTCTGCCCACTTTTCCTGTTTTCTGTGTGTTCTGCTGGCTGTAATAGACTAATTAACATCTAGACTTTTTACTTGGTAAATACGCTAATATTAAAAATATGCTGACATGTATGCATGTGATTGGGGAGAATAGTAATTTTGTCTCAAATTTAGCAGGAAATGGACACTTTAAAGATACCTTTTAAAAGAGTCATCTCTTTATTTATGTCTGAATGTTTGCTGGCCTGTATGTATGTGCATAGTGTACTGTGTCTGGTGCCCTCGGAAACCAGAAGAGGGAAGCAGATCCTCTAGAAAGGGAGTTACAGATGGTTGGGAGTCACCATGTGGGTGCTGGGAGCCGAGCCTGGTCTTCTGCACTGAGCTGGCTCTCCATCCCCGAGCTGCATTCTGTTATCCTAGTAATTTCGTGAGTAAGCAAGCAGGTGTTGTGTGGCAGCGAAAGAGGAACATTCTTTATGTCCCCAGTGACATACGATGCCCCTTGGTTTCTCTAAGTGCCCTTTACTGAATATAAAAGGCGTCTTGAATAAGCTAGAAATACAGAAGTGTTGCATTTATCAAGCTACTGTGGACAGGAAATGGATAGCATAAGCTGCCGATTAGATGAAATGGTGAAACTAGTAGAAAATCGTGGGGAGTGCTTTTGATTCCTCTGCTTTTTGTTTCTTAGTTTTCTCTTCTGCACTTTTGGCAGATTGAACCAGGGAATTTCCATTAGGAGTATGTTGGTCTTAAAGTTTCCTATGTGGTATGTAATTGTGCAAACATGACTCCACAACCTAAAATCGAGGCATTCTCTTGGCTTCTTGGTGCTTTGGGGGCATTCGTCGTACGAAGCAAGCCATTTGCTCCTAGTTAGGTGGCCATGGGAAATGAAATAATTGTTTGTAGTCTCGTGGAAGATGCTGGTTGTAGTTCTCATTTCAGCCTTATGCTGAAACAGATTATAAATGGTGTTCTTAAAAGTTTATCTATCCTTGTGTGAGGTAAAAACTAGGTATTTATATTAGCAGATTTCGTGTGGTGTTTTCTATTTGCAAAAATTGGGAGTGATTTGTTCAAAGATCCCTACTCCCTACTCTTATAAATATATTAGTGCTGATAGCCTGATGTCCCCTAGGATCTCCAAACTGGATTTAGTAGTTGCTTCAAATATGTGAGTGCACATCTGTTCGCCAATGTTCCGAGGATGTCTTTATGGTGATGAGCAGTTACTCAAAATTCTGCACTTTTGACAGTAGCATTAAATTAGGTACCTCAAGGACTATAATGGGCTTTCTCCCCCCCCTCCCCGCAAGACTTAATGTAAACTTAAATATGAATGGTTATTTAAGTTATGGAAGAACTGATAGGTGGAGATCTGAGGAATTAGGACCACCTCTTTGCAAAGCAAAACGATAGTTCATGCTGTCAGTTGGACAAGTTTCCATCTTGATTTGCAGAAGTTTCCTCCTGTTGTTCCTTTGCCTAAACCGCAGCAGACCTTCCAAGTAAGAGCATACTCTTCCCTCGGTTCCTGTGAGTGTGAATTGCTCTCACACTTGTTCTCATTACTACACTCAGTACATAGACGTTTGAGCTTAACACCAATTTGCCACCACTACAGTGATATGCAGAATCTCCTCTCATCTCGTTCAGGGTCTCACCGCCTGTAAGGCAGTGGTTCTCAACCTGTGGTCGCAAGCCCTTTGGGGGTCACATATTTCAGATATTTACAGTTCATAGCAGTAGCAAAATTATAGTTACAAAGTAGCAACAAAAATAACTTTATAGTTGGGGTCACTACAACATGAGGAACTATATTAAAGAGTCTCAGCATTAGGAAGCTTGAGAGCCACTGCTGTAGGGCCTAAGTCTGGTGAGCCTCGGTAATGGACAGGATAATAATGTAGGCTTTGTTGACATACTCTGTCCTCATCAGGGCCATTCAGTTCTGCCATTTTTGCCTGATGATAACCATAGATGAGACAGTGAATGAGCATGACTGTGTTCCAGTTAAGTTGTTTTTAAACACAGCCAGCAGCTCCTGGAGATGCAGTGCAGAGCAGAGTGCTTACCTAGGATGCGGCAAGTCTTAGGACCCATCCCTAAGTGTCTTTTCTGTTCCAGGCTGTGCTTTAAGTTTTAGTTAGACAGTAATGAACGTGACACATGATCCTAGGCCACAGGCTAGTCACTTAACGTCTTAACTTTGAGTGCATCTGGACAGATTCAAGACACACAGGCTGAAGGAAATTTTATCCAGTATTCAATTCATTCTTTTGTTTATTTGTTTTGTTTGGGCGACAGGGTCTTACTATGTAGTCCTAACTGCCTGGAACTGAAAAAGATCCTCCTGCCTCTGCTTTCTGAATGCTTAGATTAAAAATCATGCACCACCATGGCTAGCCTCCAAGGTAGTTTTTCAGATGAGGTGAGAAAGCCTGCCACTGCCTGTGAGACCTTATGAGTATAGTAGGTGCTGTGGTCTGTGGTGGTGTAACTCACCGCAGCTCAGTGTGCTTTAGCCGTCAGCGTCTGTGTGTCAGGAAAATAGCCTACATGTGTGCATCTGGTGTTGTGTTCTTTGTACACAATAGGCACTCAAGCCAAATAATACTGTTGAATAAAGCTGAAGCACCAGTTTTCTTACGGTTCCTTTTATATGGTATGTTGTTTATGGTACATTACTTTGGTTTTCATCATAAAATGGGTTTTGTTTCCAGCCAAGGCTCACATTAAAAGCAGCCCACATACTAACCTTACTAGGAGCACATATTGCTCTATGTGTGGCTTTCGTGGCCTCCTGTTACTGACAGCTCGGTTTTAAGTGTCTTCCGTTTTCTCAGCATGGCCTCTACCCTCAGATTGTCTAGTGTGTTGCTCCTGAGTCAGAGCCCCTGAGCACTTTTCACAGGGGAATTTTCCTGTCTCCCTGAAAATACTTTGCACTTTGCTGTTTCTTTCCTCTCCCTGTGCATCCTGTGTGCTCTGAAGAGTTCTAATTCCATGTTGGACTTCCTCTGCTACCTTTGTTCTCTTCTAGGCACTGCTAGATCTGTTTCTGATTGAAACACTATAGTTCTTGGTGCTACCTTCTCTTTAAAGCAATTTCTGATTTCCATTTGAACTCTCATCAGATTTTGTGTCTCTCATAATATATGCCCCTCCCTCTTTGGTGGCGCTATAGCTTGAACCCAAAGCCCTAACACTAGCCTATAATGAAGCAGTGAGCCACATCCCCAAACTGTTTTCTGTGTTTCTTGTCTTTTCCTGCAAAGCTTCTTGGGGACAAGTATGTTGTTCCCCTTTATAATTAAGAAATACAAGATGAAGCAAATGCCTATCAAGATTGACTTCCTTTTATGCTGTAGCCATCTTTTCATGTGTCATTGTTAGTGCACTTTCCACAGAAGTGTAACACCCAGTAAGTAGTGGCTGATTGTAGAGGGCACTGGGGCACTCTGGCTTTTAGATTTCTAATGGAATATTTTAGATTCTTGAATGTTCAGATAAAGTACACTTAATCCGTTTACTCTCCCATTTAATGGTCTGTTTACATGTTAGGTATATTCTGGGGGCTTTTCTAGGAAGTGTTGTTCCTCAGAATTCTTAGTTGGGAGCTGCCGGGTGATACTTCAGTCAAGTATGAAGCAGCCAGAAATTTTCCCTTCTTTCTTTCCATGGTGGCTTACTCATTGGCCACAGGCATACAGAGACTGTAAGTGGTGTATAAGAGAATCTGTACCTACTCATTCCTCTGCCTGAATTGCCTTGTATGTGTATCCGTTGTATCAGTCATAAAGTGACAAAGTCAGTTTCACTCCTCACTAGCAGATATATGACGTAGAAAAAAACTAGCTGCTAAAACCTTTGCAGATTATATCAGCAGATAAGACAAAGTTGGGACTAGAGAGAGCTCAGTGGTTAAAAGTACTTGTGGTTCTTGGAGAGGACTTGGGTCTAGTTCCTAACATCCACATGAAAGCTCACAGCTGTCTGTATGTAACTCTTGTTCCAGGGCACCAGAACCCATGTGATGTGCATGTACTCAGGCAAGCAAACATTCACACACACACACATAAAATAATAAATCCTGAAGAAAAAGGGACCAAGAAGGACATGACTGCTCTTAAAAATGTGCTTACTACACCTGGTAGCCTTGTCAGAAGCAGAATCGGCACTGAAATATACTGATCCAAGTGTCCCGACTTATACCTGTAGTCTCAGAGCACCAGAGTGGTTAAGGCAATGAGGATAAGGACTTTAAGGCTAAGGAAGGCATGTGGCTCTGTAAGGGAGGAGAAAAGGTTTGGGCAGTGGTGTTGAACATCTTTAATCTCAGCACTCGAGAGGCAGAGACAGTCTCTTGAGTTCTGAGGCCAGCCTGGTGTACAGAGCAAGTTCCAGGACAGACAAGGCTACATAGAGAAAATCTGTCTCGAAAAAAACAAAAACAAGCCCGGCGGTATTGACACACGCCTTTAATCCCAGCACTCAGGAGGCAAGAAGCAGGCAGATCTCTGAGTTCTAGGTCAGCCTGGTCTATAGAGCTAGTTCCAGGACAGGCCCCAAAGCCACAGAGAAACCCTGTCTCGAAAAACAAAACAAAGAAAAAGAAAAGAAAGGAAGGAAGAGGCAAAAATAAAAAATATTTGTAGTGGTACATGCTTGTCATCCTAGTACTCCAGAGGCTAAAGCAGGAGGATAGAGTGTTTCAAGTCAACTTGTCTCACACAAAAACATTTCATCCTCCTCTGGTCACAGAAATTCAAGTATATAACAGACTCGTGTATTTGTTTAATCTTTCCTCTGTCATTCTTTGTCTGTGGAAAATGAGAAGTGTTTGCAAGATGGTGCAGTGGAGAACATAGAAGATACTGAGGCAAAATGAGTCAGACTCAGTAATGGGAAAAGAGGGAAAAATCAGTGAGAATTACCTCCTTATAGACTAGTTACTTTAGAATTGTATGCTTTTTGTTTTGTTTGTTTCTTGAGATATAATCTAATCCATACTGGCCTCCTGTCTCTGCCTCCTACGTAGGGAAATTACTGGCATGCCACCACATCAGTCGTAGACAAAATAATGTATTTTAAAAATCCATGTATGTTGTGGGTAGTCATGTGTGTGAGTTCAGGCGTGAGTGTGGCACACCTCGACACATGGAGATCGGAGAGCAGCGTTGGGTGTCAGTCCTCACCTCATCTCGTTTGAAACAGATTTCATTGTCAATTGCCACTGCCGGTGCCAGACTAGCTGACCTGCAGTCCTTGCTTCCTCCATCTTGTTATTACAGCACTGAGGTCACAGATGGTAGCAGCTACAACTCCCAGCCTTTGGGTCACACCTAATCACCCACACGCCATCTCCCCAGCTCTGCTTTTAGAGTTCTTAGGTGTTTCAAGTTTCAAGCACTATAAACAGCCATATATAGATAGACTTTTTTTTTCTTTTTCATTTTTCGAGACAGGGTTTCTCAGTAGTTTTGGAGCCAGTCCTGGAACTCACTCTCTAGCCCAGGCTGGCCTTGAACTCAAAGAAATTCTTCTCCCTCTGCTTCCCAAGAGCTGGGATTAAATTAAAGGTGTGCGCCACCACTGCCCAGCTATAGATAGGATTTCTAAAACTGACAAATTAATATTTACCAACTACTTACTTACTGCCTTGTTCACTCGCTTAACATTTTGTGCAGCGCAAGTTATTTCATCTGAAACTTAAAACTCCAGAGAGGAGATTCTGTTAGTCCCATTTTCTGATAAGGAAATGATACACAGAGAAAGGTCAAGTAGCATGGCAGAGGTCATGCCCCATCCAGACAGTCGGGTCTTAACTGTTGCTGCATTGTTTCAGTATATCATACAATTAAGTATATTCCAGTTATCAAAATTATACTCCGCAGATAACATCTTTTGAGGGAATATGCTCGCCTGTAGAATTTACACCTGAGCCTCACAAAAGAAAAAAAAGATTTTTGTTTCTCTCGGTTGGTTTGGTTTTAGTTACTGCCTGGCTTACCTAGCACTCAACTGAGAAGTCCTGTAAGAGACTGGCCTTTTGTATTTGTCAGGTTGCTGATAATTGCTGTGCTCTGGTTAGTGTATTCCTTATGATCACGTACTGATCTAAAAGATGGCTACTGTAATAAAACTGGAAAACGTGTTGATTTTGTTACTGAATATATGTCAGTGGAAAATTTGGCAGGATCGATTGGGATAAGCTTTATTTACTGGAACTATTAATACCCGTGAAAATGGCAGGGGAGACTGTCTCCCCTATTTGAAATATTAAAATGGTCAGAATAGACAGAATGCTATAAGCAGCTTCCTACTGGGTTGTTGCTTTGTTTGTTGTGTTTTTTGTGTTGTGAGGCAACCTCACTCTGCAGCCCACAGGAGCCACAAACTCACACCAGTCCTCCTTGCCTCAGCCTCCCAGGGCTGAGATTTCATGGCTAGAAGTTTTCTTTTTGATGGGAATTTGGGCCTCTTTTTTTCCTTGAAAATAATTTTAAAATCTGCTCAGGTCTGAGTTTTTACTATACCCAGCAGGTTAGGAATAAGACTGTGTTCTACTGTTGAGGTAGAGTCTTTTGGAAGAGAGCGGAGAGCTTGGTGATCATCTGTAACTGATGAGACACTACTTTGGGAGTTGGAGGCGGGAAGAAGTCAGGCTCTTCACTTGCAGACCTTGTTCAGTGGGAGAAGCCCTGTCACTTGACTTCAGGAACTAGTAGTTAAGGGTTTTACATAGCCCTGGTAATTTAAGATCACAGAATTTCAGTTGAGGGAGGAGAGCGAAAACTAAACAGCTTGAGGATAAGAAAACTGCTTGTTACCAGCGTTCTCGGGGAGAAGAGTTTGTCTACGCTGGTGGTAGACTCTTTGACATAGTGTTTTTACTGGGAGAATGTCAGGCCTTTCAAATGTTGCTTTTCAGTGCTGGAGAAATGGCTCAGTAGTTAGGAACACATACTGTTCTTACAGAGGACCTGATTTCAGTTCCCAGCACCCACACCAGGAAGCTCACAACTGCCTTTAACTCCAGCTCCAGGGCATCTGACTTCCTCTGGCCTCATCGAGACACACACATGTTTACATGAATAAACAACAATAGTAAATATTTTTTTAAATGGTTGCTTTTCAGTTTTCAGACTCTCTTCCTGATGCACTTGGGGTATTTATTATTAAAATTTAAGGAGTGAATTTGAATCTAAGGGTTACTGCACATACCTGCAGAACATGAAAGCTGTTGGTTTCAACACTGTTCCTGTTTTAGGGTGTTTCTTTTTCAACTAGACTAATTCCTGGAAGTCAAATGGAAAACCTTTGTATTTAACACCAAGATTTGTGTGATGCTTCTGCAGTTGGGATTCACGGTATCTCTAAATACTAGATGTGAACAAAATGGGAGTTTATCTACTGTAAAGAGAAATAATTGGTTA
This sequence comes from Chionomys nivalis, assembly GCF_950005125.1. Lineage (NCBI taxonomy): Eukaryota > Metazoa > Chordata > Mammalia > Rodentia > Cricetidae > Chionomys > Chionomys nivalis. Next base: position 38,932,069 of record NC_080110.1, read on the forward strand.
ACTTCTCAAAGCCTCAATACAGACTCTTTGTTGGAATTGTTTTGGTTAGGTTGGGTTGGGTTTCTTGGTTGGTTAGTTCTTTTGTTTTATGTTGTTTTGAGACATGCTCACTGAGTGGCTGGCCTGAAACGCTGTTGTGTAGCCCAGGCTGTCCCGCTGAGTGTGTATGTAGGGCGGGCTGAAGAGATAGCTCTAGTGGTTAAGAGCACTGGCTGCTCTTCCAGAGAATCTGGCTTCAATTCTCAGCACCCACACAGAAAATGCAGGAAAAACACCAATAAACATAAAATAATACTAATAATTTTTTTAAAAAAAGAATGTGTATGTATAGGTTCCCATGGAGTCCACAGGGAACTGGAGCTGTAGGTAGTTGTGAGCTGAGCTGCGGTGTGTGGGGGTAGGGACGGAACTGGTCCTCTACAAGAACAGTGCACACTCTTACCCACATCTCTCCAGCCCCCAGTGAAGCGGCCTTAAAAATAGTTTCACATTTTTTTAAACAATATAATCTGATAACTTTTAAATTTCTTAGTTCGCTTTTTCCCCCGTGTTTGAGGGACTTTTCCTTTATTTATTTATTTATTTATTTATTTATTTATTTATTTAGGGTCAAGGTCTCACATAACCAAGGCTGTCCTTGAACTAACTATATAGGGTGAGCTTGAACTTGTGGTCCTCCTCTTTTACCGGCGGAGTGCTAGGATTATGAGCCTGGACCACCGGAAGCCACTTTTCTGGTGTTGTACTTTCCATTTTATATATATATGTAACCTCTTACACAGTCAGTGTCTTCATTTGGGGTGGAAGTTGAAGATAAATGTATTTCCTGAGGAAGCCTCACTGCCCTAATCTGAAATGAGAAGAAGGTCTTTCTCTGTATGAAGCATCCTGGAGATCAGTGGGCTACCAAGCCAAGAGGAAGAAGAACATGTAGACCTTTGTATCTTCCTTTGGTTGGGTACCCAGAAATCTCTATAATATTTGAGAAATATACAAAAGCATATTGGGAAGTGCTTTCAGATAGGCTCTCATTATGTAGCCAGAGCCCACTTGTATTTGTATGCCTAAGTGTGTGTATGTGTGTGCTTGAAAGGCTGAAAGAGTGTCAGATCCCCTGGAACTGGAATTGCTAAGGGTGCTGGGAACTGTACTTGGGTCCTCTTTAAGAACATCACGTGTTCTCAACTACTGAGCCATTTTTCTAACCTCTATTTTAAAAGACATTTTATTCTAATTGTGCTTGTGCCAGTTGTGCTGTCTTGGAACTCTCTGTGTGAACCAAATTGTCCTGCCTGTCTTCTGAGTGTTTGAATAAAAGGTATGCACCCAGCTCAAAAGAGAAAGAACAAATTATTGATGGACACAAGAATTAGATAAATCTGCCTTATTATACCAACGAGCATGACTAAATAGGATTGTGAGTTCAGAGCTAACCTGGCCTATATAGCAAGGGAGTTAGTTAGTTAGTTAGTTAGTTAGTTAGTTGCCATTTTAAATTCTGACTAGTATATCCCTAAGGGAGATTAATAGGTTTCAGTTTGGGGAATATCCCTCACCTGTCTTGGTGCTTTTAACAGCTTTGTTATATAAGGGACTAGCTAGATTGATAGAACTATGGTGTTCTAGAACATGTCTCAACAGATTCCTAAAGTCTGCAGCCCATTTCTGAGGCAGAAGGAAATGTAGCTTTGGCAGTGTTTTCATGACATGAAAATATTACTACAATCAAGAAAAAGTGCCTTGTAATAATTAAATGCTTTAAGTCTTAATGGGGGTATGGATTACATGGATGTTAGCATATAGCAAAATTCATGTAATACTTAAGATCTACATGTTTAGCTGGATATAATATAGTCCCATAAATTAAAATGTCTTGAATGTTTTAAAAAATGAATAAATGTTTTCCTTGAGCTAGGCATGGTGGCTCACACCTCTAATCCACCCAGCATTGAGGAAGCAGAGAATCACCTTTGAGTTCAGGGTCATCCTGGCCTGGAATGAGACCTTACTGCTAATAACCAAAAGAGAAAAGGTGTTTGCTAACAGATTGTGAGGCTCCTTAACAAGCAGATGTTAGAAGACAAAATAATTGCAAGCTGATAACACAATTGTGAGACAGTGGAGTTCGAGCATACCCCCCCCCTTCTGCCTAGACTGGTTATTGCAACAGTGAAGGTTATAGCCTGGGCCTTTGTCTCCATCCATTCATATAGAGTAGTGGATGAAAGCCAGACAGTCTAAGCCAAAACAAAACATGGGAGACAAAACTTTTCACAGAAGTTTAAGTAGCTAAAAAATCAAGCTAATGACAAAAATACTAACCAATTGACACAATTCAAAGTGTTATGCAAAAAAACAGTTGCCATCTGCAAAGGCCTGCTTGGTTACATGTCCTAAGGTAGCGATCCGGCTAGATGAGCTCAAGCAGTCATGGACCTAAGGAACTTGTTGAAATGATGCCACAAGAGTCTTCAGCATGAGAAGGCAGGAAATATCTGAAACAGGAAACATAAACGTGCAATTATTGGTTACTTAAGCACAGAAACTGCCTTCCCTGGGCAGAGCTGACTGCTGATTTTATGATTTGAGGGGAATTATAAAATTTAAAAATTGACAATCTTCCAAAGGTAGGAGTAAGCTAGTGTGGGCTGAAGAAGCACTGTGCCTCAGGTAGAACAGTTGTTGATCGATTGGCATTCAGATGTTTGTTGTGATGTGCACCCCCGTGACACCCACACTCCTGGGCAGGCTTACTACAGTTACCCGTCACCTGTCTTCATGGTTGACTGTGCTGCTGCGGCAGGGAATGACTAGGACCGTACACAAATGAAATTGTTCTGAGTCCTGAGCTTGCAGGGGTGCACTGTCATGCATGGCTGATGTGTTTCCAGTCTCCATTCATTCTTCTAGAACGTTTTCTCAAATGAGAACAGGGATTTTCTCTGTTTATATATTCCTGTACTCAGCTACTTCTAGGTGGCTTGGGATGTTTGCTTCCTCCTCTTGTCTTAAGATGGCTTGAGAAAAGAGGGGTAGATATGTCGTGTTATTGTGTGAATGAATGTGAAAGCCCTTGGTGATGTTTCTCAGCTCTCCTTTTTTTCTTCCTTTTTCTTTGGATATTCTAATAAAAATTACTTACTGTTAGTGGGTACGTCCAGATTCTTGGGCCTTAATCAATGAATTGAAGAAGTGCTCACATGGCAAAGTAGCAAGGGTTGCTTCAGAAGCAAAGCAGCAGTACCAGTCAGATACGCTACCAAAGATGAGTGGACTCTGGGTTAAGCGGTGGTGGCGCACGCCTTTAATCCCAGCACTCGGGAGGCAGAGGCAGGCGGATCTCTGTGAGTTCGAGACAAGCCTGGTCTACAAGAGCTAGTTCCAGGACAGGCTCCAAAACCACAGAGAAACCCTGTCTCGAAAAAACCAAAAAAAAAAAAAAAAAAAAAAGAGGCTCAAGGCAGTTGTCTCCAGCCATGCTTTGTGGGGGCTTGGAGGAAGAGAAAGAAGTGGATTGCAAAGGGAATACCATGGGTGGTTTCTCTGGTTTTGCTTGACAGGCTTAGATTATGTGAGTAATGCAAGCCTGCTCACAGCCCACGTCCATTCTCATAATGCACCCGATTTTAATATGCAATGCCCAGTTACAAGTAAGCATAAGATAGTATTCTAGGAATTCTCTAAAAGTTCACTGAGCACAGTTTGCCTTCCTGCACATGTGCCAAAACTAGTTCAGGCCAGATCTGCCCTCTTTCCCATTCCTGGACATGTGCAGGAATATATTGAAATAGAAACTATCCAGCAAACAAGACTCCTTGATAGTTGTTAGGGGAGATTTAGAAACTCACTCCATTGTTTGTGTGCATGTAGCTATCTGCAAGCAGGGTCCTAGAATGCTGGCTTAATAGTGGATGGGGCTGCATGCCTAGTACCTGCCGGTGAGGTTTATTTCCCAGACAACGTGATGTCACAAACTGATAACCTGTTTGCTAAGACAGAGCTAAAAGTACTGTCTGAAATCTTTATATTTTACTTTGTTACTATTGTGTGTGTGATGTGCATGTGTGGGCACATGGACCATAGGTGACACATGAATGTCAGAGGGCAACTTTGTAGTGGCGGCTGTTACCTTCCACCTTCACATGGATTTGGAGACTCAAGCACAGGTTGCCAGGCATGCACAGCCAGTGCCGCACTGATCTCTCACACTTACTCTTAACTCTAATTCTGTAGGAAATTCATACCGTGATAACCTAGTCTAGTAATAATTTTATATAAGCCTGCTGTTCTGGATGTCTTATAAGAAGCAGGGAAATACCAAGACTTACGTTTTTTTCTTCTTTACCAAGGTACTGAGTGTAACACGTCTGCATCATGCGTGAATATAAGCTCGTCGTTCTTGGCTCAGGAGGTGTTGGAAAGTCAGCTCTGGTAAGTCATTCTTTCTCAAAAAAGTTTTTTATCCTAAGATGTTCATTTCTACTGAGGTATTTTTTGTTTTGTTCTCATATTAGTGTGTAGCCAGTAGAAATCTTGACTTTGAATTTTTAATTCTCCTGCCTCCACCTCCTGGAATGCCGAAGTTATAGCTTTCCAAGGCCATATCCCATTTTTTGTAATGATAGGGCTAGAACTATCATGCAGGTAGCAAAGCTCTCCACCAACTTCTGTTAATGTTTTCTGTTTCCTAAGACAATTTTTTCCAGGTGGAATTTTTGCTAGGCTGGCCCTGACCATGTGACCGTCCTCACTTGTTCTGGGATTATAGGTGTGTGCTACCACATCTAGCTCTTTTAAAGTATGTCTGTACTTAATTGTGTTTATCTGATTAAATTAGCCCATAACTTTATGAGCAATACAAGACTTTTCTTGTTTTAGACAATTGTTAGTTGTGTCTGGATGGTGTTTAAGTTAATGATAACGTAGTTTAGACTTTCCAGAGTAACAGCCTATTTATACAGTTGTATATTTGCATTTTCAGTGCCATACAGAAATCAACTTTTTTTTTAATTTATAAATAGGCATGTACTATATATTTGCAATTAGTCCTTTTCCAAATCTTTGACTATCTAGTTTTGTGTGATTTTAATAGGCATACTCTATTTTCACTAGCAAGAAAGAACAGATTGATGTGAGGACTGGGGAATGGAGAAAGACAGCGTCACCTGGAGTGGTTCAGAAGAACGTAGGTCAAGACAGAGTGGCAGTGTGTGCCTGCACTCCTGCTCAGGGCTGCAGCGAGATCCAGACAAGCTTAGAATGACTTTCTCTTTACCCCAGTGAGAGAAACTGTTTTTCCTACTCATTAAAATCGCTACCTAACGCAGAATTTGACCACACTGAGATCAAACTGAGAAGTGTAATGTGGTGTTTGCTCTGTCTTTTGTATCTGCGGTGATAGGGAGACGTTTATTTTGTTTATGGGTTAAAGTTACAGTGCCAGAGCCTTGCGGTGGTGGAGCAGCTCTCGGGATGGCAAAGGCAGACAGATCTCTGTGATGCCAGCCTGATCTGTAGAGCAAGTGCCAGAATAGCCAAGGCTACACAGAGAAACCAGTCCCCAAAACAAACAAAGAAACAACAACAAAAAAAAAAAAAAAATTGTGATGCCAACAGGACATAGATGCTATTTGAATTGTTTGTTGTGCCGTTTACTGCCATGGATAGTTCCATTGTATAGTTAACAACGACAAAATGTGGTGTGTGCTCAGTATACACACAGTCTGATTTGTCCTTTTCCCCAAATATTTTTGATCCATAGTTGTTTAAATCTGAGGTTATGGAACCCACAGATCCAAATAGTTAATTAGTTTAAAACAACAGATTTAAGCTGGGCTTCGTAATCTAGTACTTGGGTGAAGCCAGGGGGTCACTGCAAGTGCAAGGCCAGCTTGGTCTGCAGACTGAGTTCCAGGCTAACCAGAAATACATAGCCTGTCAATAAATAAATAAATAAATAAATAAACAAAATTTACAGATTTAGGTTTGTTTGTTTTTTTCTTTAGAAATATAACATTGTGATTTTTTTTCCAGACTGTACAGTTTGTTCAAGGAATTTTTGTTGAAAAATATGATCCTACGATAGAAGATTCTTATAGAAAGGTATGTTACTTTCTAAAAGCCTTTTGATTTTAATACAATAGTAAATCCTTTTAGTTTGGAGCTATCAAATGTTTTAGATACACTGATGACGAGGTGCTTGTTAGTTAGAAATGCTCATTCTTGGCATTCCTTGTCCGCTGCCCAGAGACTTGTGAGCATTTACACACACATTTGAAGAACTTTCAGGTTATTCTGACCCCAGAATTGTAATTGGACTGTCACTTCAAGAGGCAGCCCCATTTTCCCAGGCCTCACTCACTGGAAGGAGTGGCCTCCAGCTCTCCTCTCTAGAGATAGCCACAGTGGGTGTCCTGCCCTTGCCGCCCACAGCCACAGCGTGTTGATGAAACAGTGTGCAAACATTTTTGATGTAATGGTGTGAGAGTTGTGTCCGCTTTTCTGTAGCGTCTGGCCCTCCGACTGTGAAGTTACTGTGTTTCCCTCTTTCCGTTTGCACACCACAAAACTGGAAAAGCTTCCTGCACCGCAGCTGTGAGGCAGAAGTAGTCTTTTTCCTTCTGATCTAGTTCTAAGTAAATTTCATTCCTAGGAAATATTAGAAAGAATAACGGGGATATATGCTTTATTTTATAATTAAGACACTGCTTCCTTGTCACCAGAAATTGTGTCTGTTGATGACAAAAAGTGTCTAGGGAGACCGGGTGGTGGTGGCACACACACCTTTAATCCCAGCACTCGGGAAGCAGAGGCAGGCAGATCTCAGTGAGTTTGAAGCCAGCCTGGTCTACAGAGGGAGTTCCAGGACAGCCAGGACTGTTACACAGAGAAACCCTGTCTCAGAGGGGGAAAAAAAGATGTTTAGGGAAATAAAGGCACACCCAAAGCATTATAGGAAAGCTGATAGGAAAAACCATGTTGGAACCGTTGCTTTTCTGCTTAAACTGTTTTGAAGGCATTTCTATTCCAAAGTTAAGTGTTGAGTGTGTCACACTGTGGCTGAGTCTTAGTTACGTCTCAGTACATGCAGTTTGCACCAGACTAGGATGGGGGCTTTGGAACTTCATTACTGTTCAGTTGCTGCAGTAAACACTAGGAGCAAGGCAGCTTGTAGAGCTTGTCCACCATGCGGCAGGTGGCAGTCAGAGAGCAAACTGGGAACAAGCGGTGGCTTTGAAACTCCAAAGCCGGTCCTCTCTGTTATCCTTGCACCGCTCCAAACCTCCCAAACAGCAATGCAAAGTGGGAACCAAGTGCTCAGATGCCATCACCTATGGGGCCGTTCTTATTAAAACCGCCACAGTGACTTAGCTAGTTTTAAGTATTGCTCAATATTACCCTGTAAAGTTGCCATAATCTATATCTCTTCTAATCTTAACTGTTGTGGGTATTTTAAGGTTGTTTTACATGCATGAAAACTAAAGGACTATTTTAACTTTTTCTTCAGCAAGTTGAAGTAGATGCACAGCAGTGTATGCTTGAAATCCTGGACACAGCAGGAACGGTATGTAAGTTAAATTATCAAAGGATATGCAGTGTGCATCAAGTTTTTAAACGGTGCGCTTTATGAATGGAATGGATCAGTTATTGGAGAAATTTTTTTTTTTTACAATATTTATTTATTTATTATGTATACAATATTCTGTCTGTATGTGTGCCCACAGGTCAGAAGAGGGCACCAGACCTCATTACAGATGGTTGTGAACCACCATGTGGTTGCTGGGAATTGAACTCAGGACCTTTGGAAGAACAGGCAATGCTCTTAACCTCTGAGCCATCGCTCCAGCCCCCAGAAATTTTTTTAAATGTAAATGCCAGAGTGGAAAATTTCATGGCCTGTGGTTGTATTGGTCCCTATAAGACAGTATATTATATATTTCAGATAATGTTGACAATGCTTAGATATACATTTATTCTTTGACCATATGAACTGGTTTGATTGGTAGTTGTCCTTGAAGGTACTTTTAAATAACTGCATCAACTCTATTACTGTCCTGAAATGCCTATGGCCAGCTAACTTTATGAATGGAGATTTGTTATGGTTTGTTCTGGAGATGCAAGGTCTAGGAGCAAAATCTGGTAGTGGCTTATTCCTGTCTGTGTTTCCCCTTCCCTTCACCTGTAAGAAGCCACCATATTCAATCCTAACTGCTTCCCAGCAACCTCCCCTCTTCAGTTCATAGAATCAAGTTTCTACCCTCTGGATGCCTCAGAATCAGTGTAAAATTTTGGCACATGAAGACTACTCAGTCTGTATCCAGACCATAACAAGCGATTAGGTTTGTAGGTGTCCAAAAGTAAAGGAAGTGTGGTACACATCAGCTTCTTTCACTCAGATACCCACACCCTAGTAAAGAGGTGTAGGAAAGTGATGAGATCACGATGTGCTGCACGTCTGGGAGAAGACTGGTGCTCAACACTTGATGATACGTTCAAAAATTGCTTTTAGTACTGGATAGTGGTGGTGCACACCTTTAATCCCAACACTTGGGAGGTAGAGGCAGGTGAATCTGTGAGTTCAGGGCCAGCCTGGTCTACAAAGCAAGTTCGAGGACAGCCACAGCTATACAGAGAAACTGTCTCAGAAAACAGAGTTTCTTTTAGAGACAAGATGTCTCTCTTCCAGTTGGGCATGTATTATATATAAATCTATGGTGTCGTTTTTTAAAAGAACTTTGTTATGCAGTTCTCACAGTGTCTTGCTATGATGTGTGATTTTAAGGACTGTTATATAATACTCCAATATTCTTCAATAAGCTGTTCAGTGTAGGTTTGAGAATTATCTAATTTGTATCAAAATACATCCTTGTCTTTTAATCTTTCTTCTGTAGGAACAATTTACAGCAATGAGAGATTTGTACATGAAGAATGGCCAGGGCTTCGCTTTGGTTTACTCGATCACGGCGCAGTCCACGTTTAATGACTTACAAGACCTGAGAGAGCAGATTCTTCGGGTTAAAGACACTGACGATGTAAGCAGACTTCTATGGTAGATGCCATCATTTCCTGCACTTCTGTAGCTGAGAACTTGTGAGGTTCTGTTTTTCTGTCAGAGTAAAGTATTTATTTAAAAAAAAAAAAATAAGTTTCTTTTAGAAACCTAGATTGTTTTCCTTGTTTGACTTTCCCTATACTGCTCTTTGAAAACTAGAAACATTAGAGAGATACAAACAGCATGATGCCACTAATAAGTATGTTGACTTCTACTAAGTTGATTTATTTAATCATAGATATGAAAGTGAGAGGTTCCAGCTTAGACTGTGAGAAGCTGAAGTTTCTGCTATAGGAGCCTCCTTAATTTCTCTTTTTTGTGTTGTGCGATTCATTAAATGTATGTCAGAAACTAAAGTTGATTCACACCGTTAAACATTTTTAAGTGTTGAAATATGCTGGCTTTTCAGGGTAGGACCCTTTGTGCTTCCCCTTTAAAAGGGTGTTTTTGATTGCTGTGATTCAGTCCATCGTGGCATAATTTTCCCTCTTTCGTAAGCAGTTTAGAGTGGGTCTTTATCGCTGTCTCTGTTTTACCCTCACCAATGTCTTTGTAGGTTCCGATGATTCTTGTGGGCAATAAATGTGACTTGGAAGACGAAAGAGTTGTAGGGAAGGAACAAGGTCAAAACCTAGCAAGACAATGGAACAACTGTGCATTCTTAGAATCTTCTGCAAAATCAAAAATAAACGTTAATGAGGTATGTGCGCATGGAGTTAGGGAGCTTTTTATATTTAGTGTAACATTTTAAATTACTGGAAAGGGGCCTGGCTGAGTATTTGAGAGAGCTTACTGTTACAGAGAAGCCTAGGTGTAGTTCCCATACCTACATAACAACATTATCATGAGGACACACGTGTAACAGAATCTTAGAGAATGTTCAGTTAATGGGAAAACACTACAGGAGAGCTCCAGGTTAGTGTGTGCTCTTGCAGGAAGGAGATCAGCCTTGAGAGCAAGTGCATGGAAAGAAGTAGCAGCGTTGCAGTTCTTTGTGATGTGCATGCAGTGCAGTTACTGTTAAAGGGAAAGTCGAGCGGAAGGCCAATGTGGGAACACACTGAATTCATTGAGTATTGGAGGGAAAAGGCAGAAAGACACACATGGTTCTTGAAGGGAGTGAAGCTATTTAGAGCAGAGGCATACAGAAAGATCTGAGACAGTGAAGAGGCTTTTTTTCTCTTTTCTTTTTTGTAGGATAGGAAAGCTCTAACTGAATTGAGTAGAATTCTGCAGCTCCTTCAACTAAGTTTTTACTTTAAGGAAATTAGTTTTAAATTTCTCAGAAATAAGAACTTGGTACTTGTGAAACACGGGCTTTACTCGCTCTGCGAAGGAGCACTGGCTTCTGGGGTTTCCTGATAGCCATAGGGATTGCCGGGAGATTTTGTTTGCTTTTACTTCACTTTTTATTTTTGGGTTTTGAGCTTGTTTTTCCCTTTTAAAAATAACAACAGTAATAATAATAATAATAATAATAATAATGTATTTGCAGATCTTTTATGACCTAGTGCGGCAAATTAACAGAAAAACTCCAGTGCCTGGCAAGGCCCGCAAAAAGTCGTCATGCCAGCTGCTTTAATGTCCTGGGTGTGTTGTAGCTCTGAGCCAGGTATGTTACGTTCCTTTGTTTTTTTTCTTTTTCTTTTTTTTTAAATTTATTTATTTATTATGTATACAGTGTTCTGCTTGCACACCAGAAAGAGCACCAGATCTCATTACAGATGGTTGTGAGCCACCATGTGGTTACTGGGAATTGAACTCAGGACCTTTGGAAAAGCAGCCAGTGCTCTTAACCTCTGAGCCATCTCTCCAGCCCTGTCACGTTCTTCTCACTGCTAACTTTATTCCAAGGACTACCGTAAAAGCAAGCAAATGATGTTGGTCCTTAAAAATAGATACCATGACTTAGCATGATAATCCTAGAAACTAAAATTATATTTCTTTCATCTGTATAACTTATTTAACTTTATGTGCATTGGTGTGAAGGTGTCAGATCTCCTGGATCTGGAGTTACAGGAAGCTGTGAGTTGCCATATGGATGCTGGGAATTGAGCCCGGGTCCTCTGGAAGAGCAGCCAGTGCCATTAACCACTGAGCCATCATTCCAGTCCCCTAAAATTATATTTCTTTACCTATCATCAGAACTCAGATAATTGAGATGTAATAGAAGAGAGAGACAGTTTTACAATGTGTGTGGTATGGCAACTTAAGCTTGTGATGCCTCCACTCACCCAGGAGCAGGGAAGACACTTCAGAACAAGCCTTTGAGGCAAAACAGATGAAGAGCCTGGCACTGAAGAGTCACTTGTTGGGCTGGAGAGATGGCTCAGTGGTTAAGAGCATTGCCTGAATTTCAGGATTTCAGTAGATTGCCAGCTTCTGACTTTGTGGTTTCTGCCATGCTGTTCTGGTTTCTCTAGAGTCACATGAGCCCAGGCGCCAGGCTGGTTTTTTAACTAAGAGTTTAGGGAAAGCCTGTCAGAATTGGAATACAAGAAAGGGCAAGTAGAAGTCAGCATTGCTGGAGGAAGGGTCCTCAGCAGAGAGAATGACCACAACCTTGGAGTCTAACCAAAGAAAGACTAACTTATAACTTATAACTTTATAAGTTATAAAAACAGACATTGAGTAAGATCAGTGCTTATAATGTGAGATCAGTGTCTGTCACACGGTAAGCACTGTCTACTCTCTCGTTTGCCCATGGTAATTATCTCCTATTTAGTGAGCATTAAAGCACAGTGCCATTATATCTTTACCTTGCAAAGTTTTGTTGTTTGGTTGCTTGGTTGGTTTTTGGTTTTGTTTGTTTGTTTGGTTGCTTGGTTGGTTGGTTTTTGAGATGGGGTTTCTCTTTCTTTATTACATAGCTCTGGCTGTTCTAGAACTGGCTATGCAGACCAGGCTGGCCTCAAACTCCCACAGATTGGCCTTCCTGGGATTAAAGGCACCACCACCACAGTTGGCTCCATTTTGAGTTACGTCTTACTTGCTGAGTTCCTCCAGCACTCAGGATGCTGAGGCAGGAAAGGTTGCCAAGTTCAGGGCAGCCTGTACTATATATCAAGTGCTCATCTCAAGTGAATAAAAGGAAAAAAATATTTCAGCGTAGGCGTGTGTTTATAGAGTCACACAAGTAAGCAGATTTTGGCCTGCTCCTTTTTTGTTTGTTTTGGTTTTGGTTTTTTGAGACAGGGTTTCTCTATGTAGCTTTGGAACCTGTCCTGGAACTTGCTCTGTAAACCTGCCTCTGCCTCCCAAGTGCTGGGATTAAAGGCCACCTTCTGTTTTTTGTGTACAAGTGTTTTGCCTGCTGTATATATGAGTACTGTATGCATGCCTGGTGTCCAAGGAGACCAGAAGAGGGTGTCGGATACCCTGGAATTGGAGTTACAGGCAGTTGTAAGCAGCCATGTGGGTGCAGGGTCCTCTGGAAGAGCAGCCAGTACTCTTTACCATTGAGATGTCTCTCCAGCCTCCAATTTGTTTTTCTTTTTAATCTTTGGAAAGTAATATGCAGAAAGTTACACAGAGCATTTTCCTTCTTTTGGCCTAGAATTTCCATTTGTGTGGCTTCCAGGGGGGCAGTGGTGTAGACTGCCATCCTTTTTGGAATAAAGATATAAAAATATCTTACCCGTCATTAATGTCATGACTAGAATCAGAGCCTTTGTCTATTGCTTCCTTAATTCCTTGTTGCACGGTTTCAGTTAGTGTATTTATTGTTTTCTCTTCCACAGGTCTGAAGAACTGTTGCCCAATTCAACAGTGCCAGCATTCCAACTTTGTAAACCTACCAACGTTTTCACTGGACTTTCCTGTGGTGGTGCCCTTGAGAGGCGGATGAAAGCCACTGTATCAGTTTGCACATTCTATCACTTTCCAGTATCACGACAGATTTTTACTTCTATACTAGGTTCTAGAGTATGCAGCTGGTCAGACCAGAGGCTACATCCAGTATTACTGCTAAGAGACATTCTTCATCCACCAATGTTGTACATGTAAGAAAATGGTGTACTGTATACTTTACCACACCCCATACTTTGTATTGGAGAGTACAATAATGTAAATCCTAAAAGCACCACTATTTTAGCATAATAAAAGAAAGTCCAAAGAGCTCCTATATAGACTACTCCAGATAACTTCGCTTCTTTGATACTTGTAGCTTATTGTAATTTTTTTTAAATTCAAGGTCATTATCATTGTATTATACAAAAATAAGCGCTTTGATTAACACAGCTATATAGTTTTTTTAATTTTTCAAAATCCTGTGGAGACAGTGATCTTGTCTTTAAAATAGGATAGTCCTTTCAGTATAATGTCCTGGATTAAAGACGTTGCCTTTAATATCTGTTGGGAAGGAAATGTCCAGACTTTTCAAATCTCCTTATTATGTTTCCTTTTTTGTTTACATAGGGAACAATGTTTATAGTTGTGTGTACAGTGGGGGTCTACAACAAGAAGTGTATATTTTCAAACAATTTTTTAATGATTTAACAATTTTGTAAATCATTTCCAGGCTTCTGCAGCTGTAGATTCTCACTGTGACTCCCTTGCTTGCTCATGCCTACGTGTGTCTGCAATACCAAATACACAGGGGTAGTGCTTTTGCCTGTTAGTGATTGTTTCTCATGTGTAACGTTTTGGTTGAGATGTTAAATGGTGGACGAGTACTGTGGATGTGAATGTGGGAAGTAATTTTAATCATGTGTAATTGGTCACAAGGCCTAACTGCAGTAACTCTTGCTGTTTTATTTAACAATGCCTTGTTGCTTTGTGTGCATTAACGTTTGGGTGTAAAGATTGTGTGTCCATCCAACAGGGAGCCACAGTATTTAAGTTGACCAACCTGATGTTACGAGGACTTTGAGGTGGCCAAATGTGAACTAAAGCCTTAATTACAGTGGTGCAATTTTGTATAACTTAGCATCCGTAGTTCAATAAATTTGATTGCCGTGCAAGGGCTTGCATTATAATTACTTGCCACTTGAATGTGTTTTGTGTAATGTTTAACAGTGCTAGTAAATAAATATGGGTTTACCTTTTTAAATGTAATAGGTGTTATTTTACACAATGTGATTTCATAATTTATAACTTACAGGTAAACCAGACTCTTAAATCCAAGATATCAGGATTTGGTTTGTTTGGGTTTGGGGCGTTTTTTCCTAGATTTGTTTGGCTGTCCACATAAAACTACCCTTTGAACTTTTCCTTGAGAAAGAATGTTGTAATTCAAGCAGTATTACACGTGAACAGATGCCTTTGGCTGGTGTTCAGTGGCTCTTTGGGAAGGATTAAATAGTTTGGGAACTACACTGGGTTTTTTTATGCAGAATGCAAATCTTTGGGAACACAGAAGTTTGCACCAATTATGCTTAAAATATTAATAAGGTTATAAAATTTTTTGATGTTGACTCATGCTACTTTTCCTTTATATAACAGTGTTTGTCTCCTGTGTGCTATCATTGAATTCTGTGAAATTTGTAAAGAAGCTCTTACACTTTCTCGTAGCATTTACCAGCTGCTGGAGCATCCACTTAAGTGGTACCTTCTGACTTGCAGGTATGCCAGTCCTCAACACATGCTGTTTGAAATGGGACATTAAAGGCTTTCATTTTAAGACAGTCTTACTTGTTATGTATTAAATCACCAAGTTCCACCCCTGAGAGGCCTAAAGTAAATGTTCGTAGAGATACTCTTAGTTTGTTATCCTTGAGAGACATGTTTTAGTAAAGCTTGTTATCTTTATAATCACTTGGGGATGCCCTCAAAACTGGGACACTAAAATTATTTCAGTGTACCATTCTGTTGATCCATTGAAGGTACCACTGTCCGTCATGAGCAGTGAGTACTCCTTCAGCAGAAAACTTAAGTGTCAAGAACTGTTTTAAGATGGGTGGTGGTGGCGCACGCCTTTAATCCCAGCACTCGGGAGGCAGAGGCAGGCGGATCTCTTGAGTTTGAGGCCAGCCTGGTCTACAAGAGCTAGTTCCAGGACAGGCTCCAAAACCACAGAGAAACCCTGTCTCGAGAAACCAAAAAAAAAAAAAAAAAAAACTATTCTAGGGTTTTCTAGGATCGCAGATATAGCAACAACCAAGATCAACTGAAGTGCTGCCCTGCTAGAGTCCATTCTGTAAAATTTCTTAGCCCTGCTACTGTTGACATTTGGTGCCAGGTACTCTATTGGGGGGGGGAGGGGTTAGCCCTATGTATCACCAAGTTTTAAGCTAACATCCCTGGGTATCTGCCCACTAGAGGTGATAACACCTCCCACTCCCAGGTTATAGTGAATAAAGGCATCCAGACATCAGTTCTGCTTACCCAGAAATCACTGTGGTTTAGAACTGCTCCAGGAGTACATGACCACTTTAATATAGTGAGAGTATGGAATCAAGAGCCAGCGCTAGGTTTTCCGGGTGTCTAATCCTACTGTTCTGATTCCCTTCTGTGTGACCATGCGTGGTTAGGTGCCTTTTCTCTCAAACCCAGGGCTTCATGCATTCCACAGTCTGGGCTACACTCCCAGCCTTCCTTTGCTAAATGAGGGTGCTAACAGCATGCACAGGAATTAATGCTCATATAGTCCTGTGGGTCAGTTTTGCTTTTTTTTTTTTTTTGTAAGATTTGTTTATTTATTATGTATACAGTGTTCTGTCTGCAGGCCAGAAGAGGGTACCAGATCTCATTTCAGATGGTTGTGAGCCATCAGGTGGTTGTTGGGTATTCAACTCAGGATCTCTGGAAGAGCAACCAGTGCTCTTAACCGCTGAGCCATCTCCAGCCCTCTAGGTTGGTTTTATCCAGCTGCTTAATTCTAGTAGGCTGTGGTTGTATAAAGAGCCATTTCTCTTACACAAAAGAAAAGCTGCACCCACGGTATGAAAATAACATGTAGATGGGCTTCTCTGGTAGTTGAATGGAATAATAGAAAGAACAAGGAACAGCGTCCCTGGTCGTGCTCCCAAGAGCAGCTGGGAAAGCTGGGCTCTAGGAAACACTTTTTCATGTGCTTTTATAAGAATGTTAAAAACTTGTGGGTTTTGTTTTTCTGCATGCGTGTGCATGGTATGTAATGCATGTTTGCATGTGTATGGAAGCACATGGTGTGTCCCAGTATGTGTGGAAGCCAGAGATTTATGTCCCCAAAATCATTCCATAGCTTACATTATCAAGCCAAAGCTCACAGGTCCTGCTGGCGAGCTAGCTCATCTGCAAGCACCGAATTAAAGTCAGCCACCGCAGCTGCCTGGAAGCCCTGCACCTCCTCCTGAGCTCTCCTTTCAGGCCCTAAGCAGCTGTGTGGGTTTACGTTGTTTCAGGGGTTTCTTCCCTATTACATGTAAACATAGACTGTTTACTGTGAATTGACATTAAAAATTCCATTGGGAAATTAAGTTTTACTTTCTTTAATCTTCTCCTCTTAGATGTGGATGACAAACATGTCATTGGTACAAGTGTTCTTTTTAGCTACTTTACTGTGTCTTCATTGAATGCAAACCCCAAGGCTGGAGGTGTGTTGCGGTGTGCTTGACTAGCATGTACAAAGACTGGCAAGTGGGAATGGATTTTATAATTAATATTCCTACTACCTTAAAAATTGTCGTTTATCAATTTGTCTCTCAAACTGTCAGTGTGCTTTAACTTTGTGGTTTATAGGAGAAGTTTATTTTAAAAATCAATTATAATGTTATGGTGCACCTGTGATGGACCTGGGTTAGCCTTGTCTTCCTCACTGTTGTTCACGAGTGAGGTAATTGTCCGTCTGCAGCCTTTAGCCCTGCAGCATCTTCAGCATCTTCAGCGTTTGACTTCTCTGGAAACTACACACTCATCTTGAGGATTTCTGTGTGAGTGATGCTGAAGACAAAAGGTTACAGCGGCTTTAAATAGGCCGAGAACAAGAGGCCTTTCGTGGTTTTGCAAACAGTCGCTGTCAAACTTAGAATGTGCTCTAGGTCTGGGGAAGAAATGATAAGGTAAAGCTGGTATCTGCTGACAGGTTTAGTGGGAAGGACCAGTCAGAGTATTGAGCATGCTGCAGAGAAGCAGTCGCCCCAGAGCTGAGTTCAACTTAACCCTGAAGTAACTTAGGAATACTGTTCTGGTAGGAGGAGAAACCCAGAGAAAACAGAGTGGCTGGAGAATTGGTAACCATTAACCAACTGGGTCTCGACCTTCCTAATGCTGCACCCTTTAATACAGTTCCTCATGTTGTGAGGACTCCCACCCATAACATTATTTTCATTGCTACTTCATAATTAACTTTGCTGCTGTTGTGAATCATAATTAAATATTTTTGGAGATAGGTTTGTGATTGAGAACCACTGGAATAGATATTTGAACAGTTGCCTTTACTACTAGTAAATGTGGGTGAAGTTTATTTTCATAAGAGCTAAATGTGAAAACCTGGTATAAACAGACTTTGGATGGTAAGGACTGGATTACACAGGTGGATTGATGGGCAGAGGAGGTGGCAATTGTGAATGTCATTTCTCTCCATACACATCACACCGTTTCTGCTCATATACTTCCTGTGAGGAACTGACTGCTAACCCAAGGAAATAATGGGACCGGTTATTGTGCCCCAGGGCTACTGTTAGCAAGCATTCAAGTTGAGCTATGTCACATCTGCCAGTACAAGCCACTAGCACAGATGTGGCACTGCAGGCCTCTCCCACACGCCTTCCCAATAATGGACACACTTTATTCTTTTTTTTCTTTTTCTTTCTTTTTTTTTTTTTTTTTTTTTTTTTTTTTTTTTTGGTTTTTCGAGACAGGGTTTCTCTGTGGCTTTGGAGCCTGTCCTGGAACTAGCTCTGTAGACCAGGCTGGTCTCGAATTTACAGAGATCCGCCTGCCTCTGCCTCCCAAGTGCTGGGATTAAAGGCGTGCGCCACCATCGCCCGGCGACACACTTTATTCTTAAATGATACTTTGGTCCAGTGTCAGAAATGTTTTAGAGATAGATCGTTAACTGGGTTTTCCTAGTGAACCATACCATACCTAATTCTCTGGAAAAGATGTATTTGTGTCCTAAACAGTAGGGGTGTTCTAATAGATGTGACTAAAGCCAGAGAAGTGCACTCTCGTGTTCCCAAATCAGCCTTCAGCCGGATTGCACACTCGCTAGAGGCACTAGCAGAGCGCCCATGCTTGGCCGTTTAAAGATATTTGTGATGTCATTCAAAGTCCGTCTGGATAATCCGGGGTAATTTGCCAAACCTCAATTGCATCTGCAGGTGCTGTGTTTTAGTTGAAGGTAACATCAAAGGTTTGAGATTTGGGGTGCCAGCATATCTTTTGGGGGCCATTGTCAGCAGACCTCCCTAAAGGTCAGGAGCGGCTTAGGCAGTCCTGTATTTAAACTGCTCTGCAGGTGTTCTGAGCAAGCCTAGGATGAGGTAAAACATCCATGAGTCACTACCCTCCCAGACATTTGATCCACAGAAGAAAAGGGCTTCTAAGCCTAAACAGTGGTGTTTATTTGCAAGGTTTTAATTCTACCCTGTCCTGCTGCCTGCGTAGAGGTTTATTTTAAGAAATGAGATAATACGGGTATGGTGACAGGTGCCTAAAATTTTAGTGTTCAGGAAGGGGGAGAGGGGACACCAGCCTTGACTACATCAAAACCTGTCTCAAAGGAGAAAGGGCATTATGGGTGGGGTTCCATGGTAAAACTTTTGTCCAAGACTATACGATTGATCTTCAGTAAATACTCGGGGGCCGGGCATGGTAAGGAGGGAGTGAAAATTAAATGATCTCAGCTTTGGGCTCTTTCCTCAGCTTACAGCCCACTTTGATTCTCAGGAGGTTTTTTGTTGTTTTTATTTTTTAGCACTCATTCTTTTGTGTCTTTTGCATTATGTATCTCCATCCCTTCATATCCACCCTCTGCTCTTGCAACTTCCCCCCAAAATAAAATTTAAGAGAAAAAAGAAAAAAAGCAGTCTTCTCATGGAAGCTGTAGCATTACTCAGTGTTATTCAGTAAATCCTTTTATACATATATACATATATGTACAAGTGTTCATTGCAAAGACTCATTGGTCTGGTTTGAGGCCTCCGGTTTCTGCTACACTGTGATCCTGGGCCCCCACTTGGACTCCTTGGTTATCCTGATGGTGCCCTGTGTTGTGGAGACCCTGCAGCTTTGGGTCTGCAGGACTGGTCCCTTCACGTGCCCCAGTGGATCATAAGCAAGATGGATGTTGGGGTGGCTCAACTCAACCCTGCTTCTGGACCTGCTTAGTTGCAGAGTTGGTCAGCCACCAGCTCTCCCTTGTCTCACCGCCAGGGTGAGCTCTCCTGCACTGTCCTGGCTAGTTGCCCCCTTGCAGCAATGAGCAAAGGGTGGGGCCAGTTCTCAGGCTTTCACAAAGTGCTGCCCAGGTGAGGGACAGGTCCAGCAGCTGGGGGGGCAGGGGTGGGAGGTAGAAGCAGCTCGCGGTGGTGGCGGGGGAGTAGAAGCAGCTCTCCCACCTGCCTCAGGCGTTGGTGGGCGGAGGAGGGGTATCTTTTCTTAATAATCTCTTTTCTATGCCTGACTTAAAAGGCATAACTTTTCCTCCATCTCTGCTAGCAAGTGCCAGGATTTTCAGCTACCCCTCACTATATTTTTTTCTTAAACTAATAAAATTGTCCTTTAGCTGGGAAAAAAAATGAAATGATCTCATCTGGTGGGTTTTATATAGTTTATTAATAAAGCACTTTCCTAGCATGTGTGAGCCCTTGAGTTTGATCCTTAGCACCATGAATATTTGGACGAGTTCAGATTAATTCAACCCACTGATGAGGAGGCATGTACATTCAATATTAGGTGTAGGGCTTCTGCTTTTATAGCCACTTCTGGAATGACCCTTAATCCTCCAGTTAATGGTATGTTTCCCCCAATTGTTGGATTCAGACATTATCAGCTAGTATAGAAAAGCTTTTTGCATCTTTACTGAATATTTAGACTCCAGGAAAACATGGCATGGACTTAATAAAATCTAAACTGGAATCCGATATGTTAGGGCACACCTTTAATCCCAGCAAAAAAAAAAGAAAAAGAAAAAAAGGCAGGCTAGAGAGATCTCAGCAGTTAAATTCCCAGCAACCGCATGGTGTCTTACAGTCCTCTACACTGGGATCTGATGCCATCTCCTAGCATAGAGGTGTGCATGGGCCTTTAATCCCAGTAATCCCAGCATTTGGGAGGCAGAGGCAGGTAGATCTCTTGAGTTCGAGGCCAGCCTGGTCTACAGTGTGAGTTCCAGGACAGTTAGGGATGTTACACAGAGAAACCCTGTCTCAAAACAAGGTATGCATGAAGATAGAGTACTCATACATAAATAAATAAATCAAATGGATATCTTTAATACTGTTAGCCACTAGAGCGCTTGCTCAGAAGAGGAAGTGGTACCCACCACGCATTTCCCCCCCTTGCTCTGAAGCAGTACAGGATACTCTAGCCTGGGCATCTAGACAGGATGTGGCTAATGACAGGTGCAGACTTAGGGGCTTGGTTGCCCCAGGCCCTTGTTTAAAGGAAAAGAAAGCACTGGTCTCAGGATGCATTAAAACTAGTGGATGTAATACCAAGCATGTCAGCCCTGGAAAGTCAATACATTTCCAGCACCACCTTCTCCACCTCCAGAGATTCCTGGGAAATCACAGGTCCTCAGAACAGGTGGAAGACTGAAGACAGTAGATTCTGATGTCCAAAGGAGCAAACCAGCAAGAAGGGGAAGTCAGCAGACACGCCCCACGGCCTCTTCCAAGGATTTGGTATCTAGGCCGGGGTGCCACCCTCATAGCAGACAATGTAAAGGTGAAGTTGTGATGCTGCAGATGTTAGGGAACAATGGAGGGCAGAGGTCAGCTCCTGGTGATGCTCAGGGGGTAAAAACATTAATTTCTCTATATTAATGTAATGCGTTTCAACTCTGATCTTTAAATAAGTGGAAAAAAACAGTATTAATCAGCAGAGAAGAGAAAGTCTGAAGTAAATTTGGTTACAATATGACACAAACTGGCACCAAACACAAAAATCCACCTAAAAATTCAAGACAGCAAGTAAAGGCTGCATGAGCTGGGTTCGATGCCCTGCACTCTTGGAGTAGGGAGAACCAAATAGTCCTCTGCAGTAAATGTGCACCACACACACAATAAAAATGCAAAACGGAAATCTATCATGAGGCTGGAGAGATGGCTCAGAGGTTAAGAGCATTGCCTGCTTTATAGAGGTCCTGAATTCAATTCCCAACAACCACACGGTGGCTCACAACCATCTGTAATGAGATCTGGTGCCCTCTTCTGGCCTGCAGGCATGCATGTACGCAGAATACGGTATACACAATAAATAAATAAATCTTTTTGAAAAAAAAATATCTATCATAAAAAATGACTTTCCAAATTTATTTAAGCAATAAAAATCTTGGAAGTCTATGAGGTTGAGAGGTAGAGGTAGAGGTAAAATATTTAGATAAAATATATAAACCTTAAGTAAAATATATTGCAAAGTCAGATCTAGGGTAATAAACTACAAAATAAAAAGGTGAATAGCTGTAAAATATTAAGAGTTCTTAGGTTCTTTTAAAGGGTTGACAAACAGCTGTCTGTTACACCAGATGGAGGGGACCTAACACATATATACACGTAGGCAAAACACTTATACACATAAGTAAATTGAAAAAAAAAACAAACACAAAACAAATTCACTTGGCCCATACACAGGTGTTTTGCCTCATAGCTGTAGAAATAGAAAGTCAACATAAATACTCAAGAGCGTATTGTATGAGGTTAGAACCCGAGAAAGAAGTTACCCTCCTGGTGGAAGTGTGAGAAAAACTTTAGGGAAGCCAGAAATCAGAAACTATCTGCAAATATTTAAATTTGAACATAGTTAGATTCAATAAATTTGCAACTCAAAATATACTCACAAGGTATTTTTAAGTCAACTTCTGTTCTTGATTTATGAACTAAATTGACTTGGATTGAAGCCAGGTTATGAAACTGCGCTATGCCGCTGAACTGTGACCTCAGCCCTTAAGAGTGCGTCCTTATGTATTATCTAGAAGGCATAATCTAAACCCTGAGCCCCTAAGAATACATCTTCATGAATTCTCTAGAAGGTATTTTGCTACTGACAGAGACAACCATATGTGTATAGTAACATCGACTATTCAAAGTATTTGTTACATTGTTTCTCAAAATAATTACTATCACCTGGCAGTGGGGGGGCGCCTTAATCCC
The DNA here is from genome assembly GCF_950005125.1 of Chionomys nivalis. Lineage (NCBI taxonomy): Eukaryota > Metazoa > Chordata > Mammalia > Rodentia > Cricetidae > Chionomys > Chionomys nivalis. The sequence goes on from NC_080110.1 coordinate 38,954,356, forward strand.
AGCAGAGCCAGACCTCTGTGAATTCAAGGCCAGCCTTAATCTACACAGAGTGAATTCCAGGACAGGCTCCAAAGCTACAGAGAAACCCTGTCTTGAAAAACAAACAAACAAAATAAGTTACTGTCCAGAGGCCTGGAAGGATAGGTGGCAGGTAAAAAAGAAAGAGAGCTGGCTGCTTTCCCAGACGACCCAGGTTCAATTCTCAGCACCTATGAACCGCCTATGACTCCAGTTCCAGGGGATCTGACTCCAGTTCCAGGGGATCTGACTCTCCCTTCTGGCCTCCACAGGGACCTGAACACATGTGTGCATGCACACCACACATAAAAAAGATCTTTTTGAAGTTATCAATCATATCACTTACTCAGGCATTAATGTGTGTTCGGTCTCCTTTTGCACCTCACTCCCAATCCATCTCGCCCAGCCCGTGCCTCTGAGGCCTGGCTGTGGATCTCCATTGCGATCCTTTGAGTTGAATCTCCTGAGATGAGAAACCTATCTCACAAGTGCAAGTGTTTTAGGATGCCCTCATCATGCAGCTGAGGCTGGCTTTGAACTTGTGACCATCGTACCTCAGCCTCCGGAGTGCTGAGATGTCAAACCTATGCCACCACTCTGGCTTCACCTGTGGTTTTGTTGTTCTTGTTTTCTGTTTTGTTCATGTATTTTTTTTTTTTTTTTTTTTTTTTTTTTTTTTTTGGTTTTTCGAGACAGGGTTTCTCTGTGGTTTTGGAGCCTGTCCTGGAACTAGCTCTTGTAGACCAGGCTGGCCTCAACTCACAGAGATTCACCTGCCTCTGCCTCCCAAGTGCTAGGATTAAAGGCGTGCGCCACCACCGCCCGGCAGTTCATGTATTTTTTGAGATAGGATCTCATTGTACCCCCTGGTTGGCCTGGAACTTGCTGTGTCATCGAGGCTGGCCTTAAACTCACGGAGATCCTCCTGCCTCTGCCTCTTGAACACTGGCATTAAAGGCATCTGCCACCATGACCAGCTTCACCTATATTCTTAAGAGAACAGGAAAGAACCCTCTAGCTTCTGCTACAAGTACCAGAGGAGAGATACCCCTTCAACACTCCCCTACCCATCAAACCAGGCAGAATGAGGGTGTAGAAACACTGGAGACTAGAGGCCAAAGAAATATGTGACTTCTTTTATTTCCTGATCAAATTTGTATAAAGATAATGCCAGCCATCTTCACAGAATACAATCTAAATGAAATAAAAGTCATCCTACTTAAAGAGAACAGCCAAGCTATTTTTTAATAAAGCACCCAAAGAAATGTGAGCATGTATTGAGTGAAGGATGTCTGCATCTGCAAAGAGGAACGTGAAGACAAGAACGGCACTAAGCTGCAGGAATGGTTTGTGGTTTAGCCAGAGTGTCCTGTGTAAACCGGGCATAACAATTTTAGTCTCTCAGTTGCTCCTAAGATCATTTCCAGGGCTGGAGAGATGGCTCAGTGGTTAAGAGCATTGCCTGATCTTCCAAAGGTCCTGAGTTCAATTCCCAGCGACCACATCTTGGCTCACAACCATCTGTAATGGGGTCTGGTGCCCTCTTCTGGCCTGCAGGCATATACACAGACAGAACATTGTACACATAATACATAAATGAATGTAAATATAAAATAGAGATCATTTCCACTATTGATGATGGCTGCAGTGTCTGTAGAGAGGAGTCACTGCAAATGATTCACTTGTGTGGCGAGGCTTTGCACTTCCTTAAAAATGTCACCCCAAATACACCGCGCTGAAGGCACTAGCGGAGAGGCACAAGCACGGTGAAAAGGGACAGTGCCGGGCTGGCCACCGACCGAATGGCTCCAAGTGCTTCTGACAACTTAAATACAATCTCAGGAACCTCCAGTGAGAAACCTAACTCTGAAGATTGTTGTCTGACCTCCACACATGTGCCATGGCATTGCTTATGCATACATTCACATACACACACATGCCAATAATAGACTGAAAAGTGCCTATATTGAAAAACATCAGACTGAATTCATGGTTAAGTCTAAGAAGCATTCTCATATTTATTATTCCATGTTAAAAGTCTATCAGACATTGTCCTAGTTTGGTCTCTGTTGCTGTGATAAAACACTGATCAAAAGCAGCTGGAGGAGGAAAGGTATCCTCGTTAGGGTTGCTATTGCTGTGACAAAACACCACGACCAAATATGAATTGAGAAGAAAGGGTTTATTTGTATCACACACCCACATCATAGGCCACTGCTGAAGGAAGTCAGGACAGGAACTCAAGCAGGCCTGGAACCTGGAGGCAGGAGCTGATGCAGAGGCCATGGAGGGGTGATGATTTGCTCCCCATAGCTTGCTCAGTCTGCTTTCTTACAGCGCCCAGTACCACCTGCACAAGGACTTCCCCCATCAATCACTAATTAAGAAAATGCCTTACTGCCAGGTCTTCTGGAGGCATTTTCTCAATTGCAGTTCCCTCCTTTCAGCTGACACAAAACTAACCACGAAAGGTTTGTTTCAGCTTCCAGTCTATGATTCAGGACGTCAAGGCAGGTACCTGGAGACAGGAGACTGAAGCAGAGACCATGGAGAAACACTGCGCACAATTGGCTCCTCTCTTTTACAGTTAAATGTTATTTTGTATTTGTTGATTATGTGTGTGGGTGAGTGTAGTGCCTCCCACAAGAGAGTGTTGGATCCCCCTGGAACTGAAGTTACAAGTGATTTTGAGCCACCTGGTGCAGTGCTAAAAATCAGACTCTAATCCTCTACAGAAGCAGTCTGTGCTTCCTTTCCTCCACGCCCCGATAAGCGTGTGCGTTCTTAGCCAGTGAGCCTACCACTCTAGCCCTCTTACACCTTCTGAGACTACCTGCCTGGGGGTGGGACTACCTCCCACATCCACCAGTCAAGAAAATGCCCGCCCCAGACTTGTCCACAGGCCAGTCTGACAGAGGCGGTCCCTTAGCTTGATGTTTCCTTTTCCTAGAGATGTCCACATTTGTGTCAAGTTGACAAAATCTTGATCAGCACAAATATCAGTTGTTTTTATACACACACACACACACACACACACACATAATGTTTATTGACATTTTGTTTGTTTTCGAGATGGTTTCTCTGTAGCTTTGGAGCTGTCCTGGAACTAGCTCTTATAGACCAGGCTGGCCTCGAACTCACAGAGATCCTCCCACATCTGCCACCCGAGTGCTGGGATTAAAGCTGTGTATCACCACCACCCGGCGTTTATTAACATTTTAAAACTATTTTGATTCAGGGTATGGTGACAGTCTTGTAATCCTGGCGTTAAGGAGGCTGAGACAGGAGATAGCTACACATTTGAGGAAGATGTGGTGATGCTCAGCTGGTAAAGTAATTGTCTTGCAAGCCTAAAGACTTGAATGCTGGCCCTAGCACCCTGGAGCAGAGAGGAGCTGTAGCCCATCTGTGACCCCAGAGCTGGGGAGGAAGACAGGAAGACTTCTAGGGTTCGCTGTCCTGTGGTCTAGCCTGACGGCTCAGCTCTAAGCATTAGAAAACCCCGTGTCAAAGGAGAAGGTGGGCTACCTGCAGTCTCTAGCCTCAATACACATGCACACATTTACACATGCATACACATACAATGTACATACATACACCTTTCGTTTTTTTCTTTTTCTTTTCTATACACTTTTTTTTTTAAAGTTGAGGTGGGCGAAGATGACTCAGTGGTCAAGAGTAAGTGCTGATCCTGCAGAGGACCCAGACTTGGTTCCCAGCCTCACATGGTGGCTAACAGCCATCTAAAACTCCAGTTCCAGAGAATCTGATGCCCTCTTCTGGCCTTGGCACTAGGTATGTATGTGGCACACATACATACATGCAAATGAGACACTTATACATATAAAAATAAATCTTATAATAATAAATAAAAGAGAAAAATAATGAAATCTTTTAAAGTTGAGACAAAGTCTCACTGAGTAGCTGAGGCTGACCTTGGTTATTGCAATCCACCTGCTTCATCCTCCTAGTCACAAGGATTGTGAGCATATGCCACCAGAGCCAGCTATTTTGGGTTTTTTTCTTTCTTTTTTTTCATTATTTTTTAAATTTATTTTTGAGGGGTCTGCTGTAGTCCAAGCTGATGTAAAATTTATATTCCTTTTACTTCAGCCTTCTGATAATTGGAATTATAGGTATGTGCTCCAAGCCAGGCCTGAATTACTTAAAAGTAAAAATATTAAAGTTATACATATTAATCGAGAACCATGTATGTTTCTTTCTTTTCCATTTTTTAGATATGGAATCATTGTATGCCAGGAGAGCTAGTAAGTCACATCGCCACTCAAGCTGGTCTTGAACTTGTGGCAATTCACCTGCCTCATCCTCCTAAGGGCTAGGATTGAAGACATGAGCCATCACACCTAGCTTGAGTAATGCTTCAATACATGCTTATGTTGTGCAGCATTTAAACCAGTTTGTACATACAACTCTGTACTAGGCAGGGTGGTCTTTAAATCAGGTTCTCAACATGTGGGCTGCGACCCCTTAGAGGTGAAACAACCCTTTCACAGGGGTTGCCTAAGACTATCAGAAAACACAGATATTTACATTGCAATTCATAACAGTAGCACGAGATAGTTCCACGGGTAAAGGACTTGTCAGGCAAGCCTGAAGATCAGAGTTTAATTCCCCAAAATGGATTCCACAAAGTTGTCCTCTTGCTGCTCAACCTGGAAGGTGACTGATGCTCAGGGCGGCATCGCTAGAGCCCTTGAGTTCAGCTCGAGGGCTGTAATGAGCTGGGGCTAAACAACAGCAATGAAACACATCTTCGAGATTTGGTAACAAAAGAGAGAAAACCAGTCTGTTGACACCTGGGTAGAGCCCTAGACAGAACCTCTGCCCCTCAGGGACTTGCGGTCCTACTGAGGTTACATCACAGACTACGGGGACCTGACCATCTGTCAAAATGGAAACTATGGGGGAGGTAGGTTTGCCATTATGTTGTCTGGTGACTATGTGCAATATGTCCAAATGGGCAGCTGTGTGTGAGTTTGGAAAACAAAATCAAGGGCATTATCTGGAGATTGTGGTGGTTAAAGGCGAAGATAGCAGAGAGTTGAAGAAGGCTTGGTGCTTGTCTGGAAAGGAGAATTTAAGGGAAAGGCAGACTTCCCCAGACTGCAGAGGAAACAAGCCAAGAGTAACCTGGGCAGCAGGAAAGGCCACTAGGCAATCATGGTTTCTCACCACAGAAGTAGGCAGAATGGCCAACGTGGTGTTGGCTCCGCAGGGAGGAAGGCAGAGAAAGCTGCAGAACCTCTTGGTGACCCCCTCTAGAACAGTCTCCACTCACAGTATAGGGGGTGAAGAAATGGAAATGGAAACCAGAGGAATCAGCCCAGTCACCAGAGATGTAGCTGAATGCTTCCGAGATGAAAAGATGCTCATGTTAATTGAATAGAAGGCTTGTGAAACGATGTACAATGTATCGCTGCTGTTTGTTTTCACTACATAAAAAAACACACAAAATGTGCTGGCATAAATAATAATTAATTCTGTCAGTTAATAATTCTTCTGCATTCAAATGACGGGCTTTTATTTTATTTTTGAGACAGGGACTCACAACATTGCCTAGAAATTGCAATTTTCCTGCCTATCCCTCCTAAGTGATGGAATTACAGAGTGTCCTACCATGCCTGACTTTGGGTGATTTCCAGCAGGATATCTCCTGAAATTATAGTCAGAGAGAACTAAAGAAAGTGTGGGACTCTTTCATCAGCAGGACTCCCCTGCTTGTGTGTATTTTCCTAGTTTTCTATGAGAGAGAAGTGTTTTTCAAGTCAGATGTACTCCAGGACTTAGTAAAGGGAAAAAATTAGACAGATAGGGAGGCAACAGAAGACGACAGCTGCAGAGACTGCGCACCTCAGACAGAGCAGCCCCTGAGTGGCCGAATGAGGACTTTAGTGAGGAGGAATGGCCCTACAGGACTTTGGGCTCGAGACACTTCCCAAAGCAGCTGCTGAGCAGAAGCAGGTCAGAGAACGGCGCCGAGTACATCTGGCTACTGAAGCAGCGCTCTGCCCACCTGAGAGGCAGCCACAGTGACAGCACTGTAATTCCCCCCCTTGCTTACGCTGTGCACCCAGGTGTCCGATTCTGGGGTGTACCGGGGGGCGGGGGGGAGGAGAAGAGTTCCCCCTCGCTATGTCTAAAACATTTGACCATGGACACAAGGATTGATTATTCCTGAGTGTCGCACGCTTTTGCTGTAAAAAATAGCAGGCTGCTCTCTGCCTTTGCCATGTCCACCTTGCTGAGGAAGGCTTTGCAGCCACTGCCAGCTAAATCCTCCTTCCTGCTGCCTTGGTCACAGCCCAAGCCTGGGAACTCTGCTTACAGGCACCTGCCCCGGCAGGTAGCGACTGACTGAAGCGAGGAGGGCCCTGGAGATGCCGGAGTCCAATTCCAAACAGCCTTCCCGAGCTGCTTGCAAGTCTCACAGAGAACAACTACCCCCAGCTCCCAGACCGCAGCTGTGGAAAGCTTGGGGTACAGCAATGCCCAAGCAGAGCCGGTTTTGGTGGCGCACGCTGGTCAGAAGGCAGGGCAGCAATGGTAAATGAGCTGGGCAGCCTACTTAAAGGGACATGGGCCAGATGGCAGAAAAGCTTCTTCTTACCAGGACTAAGAAGATCAAAGAAGAAATCTTCTCGAGGTTTGGCCTGCTCAAGGTAATCGAGGTTGATGGTAAAACTGCCTTGTTGCTCAGAAAAGTCAGGGCATAGGTAAGACTGGGAAAAATTACATTGTACATACAGACCCCAGAGTTCAGGACAGGTAAAAAGGATAAATAAAACCAGATTAGCCTTTGGAATCTGGCACTAGAGACTGGGTACAGCTCCTTCCCCTAGCCCTGTTCTGTGTGCGAAACACCCCGTCTCAGCTTGGACTAACCCCCTATAAGATCCAATATAGGGGACCTCCCCCTTGGTTTCCTAAGGCCCCTCATGACCCATTTGCTCACAAACCCGATCTGCAGGTGCGGCTGAAGGCTCTCCAGATCTCCGAGCCCAAGCATAGAGACCCCTGGCCACCCTGACACCTGGAAATCTCGCAGTTGTTCCAGAATTGACGCCTGGGGTATATCCGGAGGGACATGAGAAAAGCTGCAGCACCCCACAGCCAGAACAGCAGCTGCCTGCTCATACCTGCAATCCACGCCTCCTCAAGCCCTTGCTTTGATACCCCTGCCCTCACCCCTGATTTCTGTCAACTAGTGGCAGGGCTAGCCTCCTGGGATATCCGAGATACCTCCCCCACACCTGCCCCTGGAGGCTGGCAGAAAATTTTCCCCTGGAAAAAATATTTAGACACAGGGGTGCAGAACATAGATGCCACTTAAAAGAGCTAGATTTTTATACTTCCCCAAAACAATGCTCCATGTGGAGCACAGGGACCTGTGACAGCTCCCCCACTTGTCTCCCAGGGGCGAGCAGTGGGACTGTCTCCATGGGTGTCGGGAAGGACTTGGGGCATGAAATGGTATTTAGCTGACCAGAGCCTGCTACTGCCGGCCGGACTAGACCCTCCCTAAAGGGGCCCTAGCTATCCCTGCTGCTGCCCGCTGGACTAAGCTACTCTCCCTGCTTCTTTGCTGGCACCTCCCAACACCAGCCCGGGCACCCGGAAATCTCACACCCGTTCCAGGTTGGCGATTTTGTGTACATTCGGAGACACCGGTCCCAGAACCTTGAACCTCGCTAAAAGGGACCCTACACCTACTGCCTGCAAAGTGGACGGTATTGCAGCCTGGATCCATGCGTCTCATGTCAAGCCTGAATCTCCACAGGATGACCCAGGACCTCTCAAATGAAAGTTTCAGCACACCCAAAATCCTCTCAAGGAGGCCTGATTCTGCCAGACTTGCTGATCTTTGCCCTGATGTTTATACCACAGGACTTAACCTGGACCCTGACTAACTTTGATACTGGGTGAGCCTTAAGGAGTTCATCCCCTAAATACGTGGATCCCCAAGCTAACTTGTGACCTGTGTGTTTTAGCAAAAGCCTCTTGGGAGGATACTGAGTAAACCCCTGGAAACTTTTATCCTGTATGCAAATATTCTAAATGATATATTTGTCAGAGGGGGGGAAGCAAACTCTGCAGTATGGGGGGGCCTAAAGTATTTTATTATGCTGCCTGAGGATGTAAAACCAATGTCAATGTCTCCTGATTGAGGGTTAACAAAAAGAACTTAGTCTCTTTCACCTGTACCACACCAGAAAAAAAACCTAAAATCACAATCACTTTCACTAAGGACAGGCAATACTTGGGGTTTATGGTTGTATGATCCAAAAAAAAAAAAAAAAAAAAAAGACATAGGGATTCTCTTCACCCTGGGAGTTGTAACTCCAATGACCATAGTACGAGGGCCCAACCCGGTATTGCCTGACCAGGGCCAGCGAGCCCCTGCTGAGGTAGCGCCCCTTGCCAGGGCCCTGGGCCCCACTCCTAGTCCTAAAAACTCTTCTGCAACCCCTGCTTCACTACTGGCAAGCTCTAATACAGGCCAGCAATTGTTTAATCTGATAGTGGAAGCCTTTTCTTTGCTAAATAGTACTGACCCCAGCTTGACACTATCTTGCTGGCTATGCTTGTCAGCAGGACCTCCCTAGTACGAGGAAATAGCCCCATCTGGCAGTTTCAACCATATCAGCTCTTGTACGTCCTGTAATTGGGGACAAACCTAACTCACCCAAGTCCCAGGATGACAGGACCTGGTGCCTTCTATTGATCTATGATGGGCCTACAACACTGGTTTGTTAATTTCTGTGTACAGATCCAATTAGTCCCCCAAATTTACTAATATCTCAAGATTGAGATATTTGACCAAATAAGAGGAGGGAATGTAAGACTTTAAGACAATTCTGAAGCCATTTTGACAATTCTGAATCCTCTCAGCCTCTGTGCCATAGTGCTTCCCCTCCTCCCCTGGGAACCAAGGACCTGACAGCTACACTCGCACGTACTCAGTTCCTGAACAATTACCCATATACGTATGTTTTGGTTCAGTCCCCTGGGAAACGGGGTCAAAATGACCTATTACCTCACCTGATCTGGCAACAGCTCTCCAATCAATTATTGGTAATAGCCCTTTGAATAAGCCAATCAAAATAGTCAAAGAACAACCCCCCTTGCTTCTGTGGCCCCTTTAAAAGTAGACTGTACCAGCTATTTGGGGTCCCTCGGCTTCCCGAATGCTGGGGGACCCTGTCATGACAGAATTAATAAAATCCTCATGCTTTTGCATCGGCTGTGGTGTATGAAGTGGTCTCTGGGGGCGACTCCTCGGTGTTTGGACACTAGAGTCCAACAGCTTCAAACTCATGGTGATCCTCCTGCCTCAGCCTCCCAAATGCTGGTATTTATTATAGGAGTAAGCTTATGCATTGCTTTTCGATTTTTAAAAAGACGGCTGGTTCCATAAAGGAAAAATAAATAACTATGACAGGAAACAGCTTCAAAATCCGTTCACTGAGAGTACACCACAAGCCCCCGAAATAGGCCCGCTCCTGTGGAATGTCGCGGAACTCCAAGGAACGCCAAGGCGGACTCTCCACTAGAATCCAGGCCACCGGCTTCTAGCTTCCTAGCAGGACGCCCCACCCACACCACGCCCATAAATGCCTCCCGGGTCAACGCGCCAAGCCCCGCTCCTTCCCGCCCAGCCGGCACCGCCCAGCCACGCAGTCACACACTGGCACTTCTGCGCCTGCGCCCACTGGGCCTGCGGCTGTGGACGGAAATCGCGCAGGCGCCAAGTGGGAACGCTGTTTCTGCCTCCCCACTACTTTCCGCAGGGGCTGGCTTATCAAGGGCATGCTTCCGGTTCGAAGGGTCTGCTTCCGGAGGGCGGGAAGGCTGAAACGTGCTGGCCGGGTTGCAGTCGAGTTTGCAAGGTTCTAGGTGGAGGAGGTCGCAGCCATGGACAGGTCAGTCCTGGTAGGGACGCCTGGGCCAAGACTTGTGGCTCTCGCCTGTTGGCGGGACGACGTAGGTGAAACCAGCTCCGCGGGGAGCGGAGGAGGAGCCGAGGGATGTCCATTCTCTCCTTCCTTCTCCCGGCCGGGGATCTGGTTTCTCCTGGACCGAAAGGCCGCTAGGAGTGGGGGGAACCCGGATGCTGAAGTGCAGGTCCCCCACGTTCCACGCCCGGGGTTCCGGGGTCTGTGCGGCGCTCTCTCCCAGCGGTACAGCGTTCGAAATGCGAAGTGAGCAGTCCGAGGTCACAGCCAGTAGTCAGCAATGCTTGACATCTCAGTACAGATTTTGTGGTTATTAATTTATATAGATTTTACATAGGTAGATGTCACTGTGATCAGCCTAGACTTTTAAGGGCCAGCCCCAGGTAGTTGATTTTCTCATGTGATCACCCGATAATTATGCTCGCCTGCGACAAAGATGGGTTATTCAAATCCCTTGGCCTCGGGGAGTTGATCGGGTAGTGAAGACGCTGTGTTATATTGTACTGCGAGAAAATAAGCGAAAGGGACGTTAAATTCTCCTGGCACGGGAGAATCAGGGAAACCTGTCAGAGGTAACTTGCTAGCTGGTCATTTGACTAAAAATTATTAATACTGAAAACATTGTGCTAGATTTATTTTGCTGTTTTCCTTAAGATTTAAATAGTTCATTTTGTTTTGCTGGAATGTCCAGCTCATCCCTGCTTGATCGGGCCACTCCTCCCTCTCCAAACCTGGTCCTCTGAGGAAAATCGCCAAGCGGCAACTACTCCCCTGAGAATGCCAGGCCCCCAATTCCTGCCCAAAGAGTTTTAATTGGGCTTAAACCCAGCTTGTGGAGGACACGTCACCACCCCGGCTCCTACAGAATATTTAAGCCCCCTCCTTCAGAAAGGCTATGTGATTTCTCTTGTGCCCCCTTCTTCATCTCTGGGTGCTGGAAGTTCCCCTTGGAGTGCTTTGCCCAGTAAACCTGGTCTTTTACTTTTAATTTGGCTTGATTGCAGTCCTGTGAGGGCCTGCACTGCCATCCTTTTGTCAGAACAGTGAGCCTGGAAGAGATTAAGGACCCAAGTTACCGGGCTGGGCATGTAACTCAGTGGTCTCACTCTGTATCCAGGTTGGCCTGGAACTTCCTACGTAGTTCAGTTTAGACTGCAGGTGCGAGTCTGACCTAACACCTACCCGTGGTCACGCAGCTAACTCAGCACTGTTTTAGAGACTGCACAATCTTTGCAGAGAATTCTTCAGTTAAGCAGCTCTTTGATCTATGGGAGGAAAGATTTGCCTTCATGAAGCAGATACTGTAGTACAGATTTCAGGTTCTGAAATAACTGCCTAGGAAACAGACCATTGTGGTACTAGAAAGTGAAGGAGGGGGTTCATAGCTGAGCATTGAGTGGGATTTGGTAGAGTGATCAAGACTTAGAAATAGGGTATTCCTGCTAAAACATTTAAGGCTTGACTGATGGAGTGACCTGTCCCCTGACTGACCCAGGATCCTTTGCTCTAACTGTAGTGATAAAGGTTTTGTAAATACTGCCTAAGAGCTTAATTATACCATTTTAGGAGTATCTTCGGGGAGATGTCGTCCCCTGTGATCCGGGAGGCAGAAGTGACACGGACTGCAAGGAAGCAAAGTGCTCAAAAAAGAGTCTTAAGTATCCTTGGTATTTTAAGAATTATACAGAGTGCAGAATGCTTTCACTCAGTGTTGCAGGATTTTGTTTGAGGCATTAAAACTTAACTGTGGTAAAATCGGTGATAGCCCTTCACGGGTGTTTTACTTGATGGCTTTATGCTCTCAGTGGACTTAGTGCATTAGGGTTTCTGTTTCTCTGAAAGCGTGTTCGGGTTTCTTACTAGTACGTCATTGTAGCCAACTAATAGTCGGTACATGTTAATCTCATTCCAACCTGGGAATTTAATGGCAGAGGGAATTAATAGCTGTGTACACAGGAGAGGTGGTAGCGATAAAATTCTTTGTTCTTGAAGAAAGGTATTCATGCATCTTGTGTAGTAAAGCTTTGGTTACCATTACTGATTTTTTCCCTCCACATAAAAAATTTTCCTTAATTCTTCCTAAGTTCAGGCTAACCAAGATGAAAACTTTGGTAACACTACACCAAGAAGCCAAATGATTCCTCGAACTCCAAGCTCATTTCGACAGCCTTGTAAGATTCTTGTTTTTGCTTTTAAATTATTTAATAATCATAATACCAGCTAACATTTATATAATTTACATAATAAGATATGTAGCTACAGTATCAAGAAGCAAATAATAATTACAATTATCTGAACTCTTGTGAGCAAGGACTGTATTTGTTGTTGTTGTTTTTTCAAGACAGGGTTTCTCTGTGGTTTTGGAGCCTGTCCTGGAACTAGCTCTTGTAGACCAGGCTGGCCTCGAACTCACAGAGATCCGCCTGCCTCTGCCTCCCGAGTGCTGGGATTAAAGGCATGCGCCATCGCTGCCTGGCCGCAAGGACTGTATTTTATATCAATACATAGTAATAACATATTGTTACCTGCTTTTCCCAGCTAGAAGGTGGACTGGAGAAGCCAGTGTGAGAGGGCGCTGTTACTAAACAAAGAAAACAGCTCAGACATCAGGCGGTTTGCTCTGAAGTCCAGGCCCTCTACACTGCATACCTCGCTGTGCTCTCTGAAGTCAGGCGAGGAAGGACCTGCTGACTGGTACCTCCTCGGTTTTTCTAATTTTAAGTCTGTGCAGTTACATTCATATTGAAAATACCTTTTATTTTTATGTATAGGTGTTTTGTGTTTATGTAATATAGGTGCATGTATATATGCATGTTCCTGTGTTTGTCTGGGGGAGTATGTGTGCCTGTGGTTGAACCTTGGATATTATTCCCCAGGAGCTAGCCAGCCCCTTTTTTTTGGAACAAGCTCTTGTAGACCAAGCTGACTTCGAACTCACAGAGATCCACCTGCCTCTGCCTCCCGAGTGCTGGGATTAAAGGCATGTACCACCGCCTGGCTTGATTTATTGCTTTTATTTTCCACTTTTTTCTTTTTTGGTTTTTCTTTTTTTTTTTTGGATTTTCGAGACAGGGTTTCTCTGTGGTTTTGGAGCCTGTCCTGGAACTAGCTCTTGTAGACCAGGCTGGTCTCGAACTCACAGAGATCCGCCTGCCTCTGCCTCCCAAGTGCTGGGATTAAAGGCGTGCGCCACCACCGCCCGGCTCTTTTTTGGTTTTTCTAGACAGGGTTTCTCTGTGTAATAGCTCTGACTGTCCTGTGACTCACTATGTAGACCAGGTTGGCCTCAAACTCACAGAGATCCACCTGCCTCTGCCTCCCAAATGCTGGGGTTAAAGCTGTGTGCCGCCGCCCCCCCCCCCCCCCCTGATTTATCTAGACTGTCTGGCTGGAACTCTGGGTCTTCCTGTTTCCTCTCCCAACCTTACCTGGGTGCTAAGGATCACACTCAGGCCCTCAGCACTTTACTGACTGAGCCCCTTGAAAAGGATATTTTGTTGCTCATTTCCTTGTTTGTGTTGATGGTATCCTGACCTATCCCTTGTAGTTACTCCACCAAGCCGAAGCTTACTAAAACACCCGGATATTTCCTGCATTCTTGGAACAGACGGGAGGTCGCCCCGGCACACACAGTCTTCTGGGTTCTTGGGAAATCTGTCCATGGTATGTGTAAATAAATGTACTTTAATACTTGGCTTAAAAGCCTTTTAATGAAAGTTGAAGTTATATTCATCAGGAAAGGTTGTGTGATGTGGCATAATTGGGTTGACATTTGAACAAAATCAAATGTTGGGCTATGTCATTTTCCAGAAGGAAATGGCAGCAGTGACATTTAGAAATAGGTGAAATGCCTGAATCCGGCTGTTTGCTTGCCAGATGAAATGTGTCTAAAACTGTTGATGGCAGTTTAAAGCCAAACCCTGTCTTGTTGGTTGGTGGTTTTGTTATTCTAAGACAGCTCTCACAAAAATGTTTGTTTAACAACAGGGTTTTTTTGGGGGCGGGGATGGGTTAGGGGATGAGACGGTTTTTCTGTAGCTTTGAAGCCTGTCCTGGAACTAGCTCTTGTAGACCAGGCTGGCCTTGAACTCAGAGATCCACTTGCCTCTGCACCCCAGTGCTGGGAGTAAAGGTGTGCGCCTGGCTGTTTTAAATTACAAAGAAGCTTGAAGAGGTGGTTCAGTGGGATAATAACTGCTTGCCTCACAAGCTTAGGACCTGAGTTCAGATCCCCAGCACTATTGTAAAAGCTGTGTGTGCCAACACCGCAACCCTAGAACTGGAGGCTTTAGGGTATGGGTGCATGGGAAGAGACAGTGGAACCTGGAATCCACTGCCAACCAGTCTGGCTAAAACAGTGAGCTGCAGATTTAGTGAGAGACCCTATCTTAAAATGAGGTGACGAGCCAGGGGATGGTGGTCATGCCTTTAATCCCAGACTGGAGACAGACAGCTGCAGAGTGAGTTCCAGGACAGCAGGTCTACACAGAGAAACTCTATCTCAAAACAAAACGAAACAAAACCCAAAACAGGAAAGTGACTATTACAAGATGAGAGACATCATAAGGAAGAAGAAGGATCCGCCTGTGGGCTCGGACGGTAGGCAGTTTCTGAATTGAACTGAATTAGTGAACCCCCACCTGTGTCTGCCTCTGAATTGGTTCTTGACTTTTGTCAAGAAAACCCACTTCTCCACATTTGGTGACCGGAGGAGTGGTCTGTGTTGTGAAAGTACAAGAGGAGCTAAGCTGTTGTTTTCTGTTCAAGACAGGAGAGCACTTTAGGGAAGGACGAGACAGTGTCTAGGAATCACTCTGGCACAGTATGGAAACAGCAAAAGACATGTTATATACGCTGTAATGTGTGGTGGCTTCTCCTAGTTATTGAATATACCAGCTAGGGAAATATGCATTGTGCTGAAAAAGAAAACAAAAACTATGCTATATTAGTGGACTCTCAATGCATATTTAATTACAAAATCAAAAATGGTTCTATCTTTGGCATTGTAGTTTATTAAGCAGGCATGGAGATTTTTATACACATAGGAAGTTTCTGGACTAGTTATTTCCTGAAGGGTAGTTTTTGCCTTTTAACTTTTCTTTGTTAGAAGTTAAACTCATCTCCTCCCCACCCCACCCCCTTTTGGGAATCAGAGCCGGGGTCTCAATGGTGGTGTATGCCTGATATCCCAGCGCTTTGGGGGATAGAGTCAGGAGGGTCAGAAGTTCAAGGTCATCCTCAGCAAATAGTGCTTGGAGGTGGGCTTGAGCTACCTCAGACCTGTTGTTATGGCAAGGCAGGTGGTGCACACCTTCAGTCCTAGCACTAGGCAGAGGCAGGTGGATCTTTGTGAATTCAAGGCCAGCCTGGTCTACAAGAGCTAGTTCCAGAACAGGCTCCAAAGCTACAGAAAAACCGTCTCACCCCCTAACCCCCCCCACACCCCTCAAAAAACCCTGTTGTTAAACGAACATTTTTTAAAAGCTAAAAGAATTATCCTCAGATATTGGTATAGGGATGAAAGTGGTGTATAGACATGCGTGCAGGCAAAACATCCAAACACATAAAATAGAAAGTAAAGAAAACTTGTAGTTTCTTTAATAAGATTATAGTCTTTTAAAGTTAAAAACATGTAACGTGGGAGGGGACTATATTCATTATTATTTGCTTATTTGGTGACAGTAGGCTTATTCCTTATTCCTTTATTTGTTTAATTTTTAAGGTAACTAATCTGGATGACAGTAACTGGGCAGCAGCATTCTCATCCCAGCGTTCAGGGTTCTACACAAACTTGGAGCCCCACAGTGTAACCGAGGATATAAACCTAAGTGCCGTTATGTTACGTGAAGACGACCCTGGAGAGGCTGGTAAACGGCTTTGAGATTTAAGTAGCTTATTACTTCACTGAGATCAAGAAAAACTATTTTTGAACATCATCAAAATGTTTTTGGTTTTTTTTTTGTTGTTGTTGTTGGTTTTGGTTTTTTTTTTTTTGTTTTTTTTGGTTTTTTTTTTTTGCTGGGCATAGTGCTATAGGCCTATAACCCAGGCAAAGACAGGTGAATCTCTGTGGGTTTGAGATTAGCCTAGTCTATGTAGCAATCCAGCCTGGGCTACATAGTGGAGGAACTCTGTCTCATCATCCCCCTCGTCTCTTTCTCTGTGTGTGTGTGTGTGTGTGTGCGTGTGTGTGTGTTTTAATTTGATTTAGGTAGCTTGAAAAAACAAATATGGTCTTGTAAAATTCTAGACACTAAGAAGTCTACAATGAAGGCATTGCAAGGTTAGATCTTTTAAGGCTTGCTTCTTTCCTTGGCTCGCAGGTCACCCCTTTCCTCCCTCATCTTTCTTGGTCCTCCTCCTATTGTATAGTTTTGTTAAGGTAATTAGTCATAGGTGTCTTTTTTTAAATGTGTTTGGATGTTTTGCCTACATGTATGTCTGTGTACCAGTTGTGTGCCTAGTACCTATGGAGGTCAGAAAAGAGCATTTTATTTCCTGGAACTGGAGTATACAGGTGGTTATGAGCAGCTGTGTGGATGCTGGGGCTTGAATCGGGCCCTATAGAAGAGCAGCCAGCTTTGCTTTCTTAACTGCTGAACCATCTCTCCAGCCCCAGTTGTGAGAAGATGGAGAGCCTTGTCTTAGTGCTCATTCTGAATCTTGTCATTTTAATACAAATAGCAGACCAGTAGATTGCTAGTCAGTTCTCATCTTTATTTTGTGTGTCACTTGGAGAACTAACTCCTTTATTTTTTTTTCTTCCGTTGTTTTTTTGTTTTTTGTTTTTTTTTTTTTTTGGTTTTTCGAGACAGGGTTTCTCTGTGGTTTTGGAGCCTGTCCTGGAACTAGCTCTGTAGACCAGGCTGGGATTAAAGGCGTGCGCCACCACCGCCCGGCTTCCTCTTTCTTTTTTGTTTAGATTTAAAGCTAGCATTGTTGATATGTTTGAATCCGAGGCAATGATCTTGGTTTTCAGGTGGTATTATAACTTGCTAGTTTGGGTTGGTTATTTCTCTTCCCCATGGGAATGTTTTTGCTTGTAGAGTCTATACTAAGCATGAATATGTGGTGTTTTCATCTTTACCTTCATCGTAACTAGCACAGATGATAAACACTGATTCCTGTCATGGCCATTAAATTGTTAGGATAATTATTCCCATTTTAGAAGAAAGGAAACTGCTACCCGAAGAGATGACTTGCTTGACAGCATATGCCAGGCAGTGGTGACACCAGGCGGGAACTAAGCAGTTTGATTCCAGAGCATACATTGGTAGCCACAGCGTCTGTGTAGTGTTTCCAAGTAATGCATATATTGAGTGACTCAGAAATAGTTTCCATTTCATATGTAAGATACAGCAGTTCCATTTAAAGACCGACTTTAAATATCATACAGGTAATATCTAATTGTCTGCCTTTTCCCCTCAGTAGAGCATGCTGTATGGTGCTGTCCTCAGTCCCGGGCTTCGGTGCTGTCCTCACTCTCGGGCTTCGGTGCTGTCCTCAGTCTCAGTTGCTTTGTTGTCATACACTTAAAATATATACAGATATTCTGAAATTTGACACCCCCCTCTTTGGTAATAATTGAAAATATGGGAAATTCTAGAACAGACTTTGGGTTCTTTAAGAAGATATAAGAAAATTAAAAGTATATAAGCTGGGTTATATAATTAATTTAAATTTGTACATCAGTATAAGAGTGGAGTAAAAAGGCAGTTGATGAAAATGCACGTTTGATAAGGAGTTAATGTTCAAAATATATATAGAACTCCTAGCTGGGTGTGGCTCACCTATAAATCCCAGCACTCTTCATGCTGAGACAGGAGGATCACTGCGAGTTCAAGGTTACCATGAGCTACGGAGTGAAACTTCAGAATCCCACACACAAAACAGATTTTCTAGCTCAACAACAAGTCATCAGTTCAGTGCAATGAAGATCTAGTGTCAAATCCCCTGCGTGACCCCAACATTAGGAGGGACAGCAAAAGTAAGAGTTTAAGGCCAACCTTGACTCTGTAGCAGAATTGTAGCAGCTTGGGCTACATGAAACTTAAACACCATCAACAAAAATATAATAAATCGGTGGCCGGTGTGTTTTATCTGAGCACTCAGCAGACAGAAGCAGAGGTGGATCTGAGTTTAAGGCTACATAGTAACTGATCTACATAGAAAGTTCCAGGCCAGCCAAAGCTACCTAGTGAGCCCCTCTCAAAAAGTGTGGTGTGGTGTGGTGTGTGTGAACCAAACTCATGAAATAAGAACTGCTAGTAAAAATGGAGAAATGTAAACATACTGAGGCCCTCGAGCACCATAGCACATAGCACCTTCCTGTAGTCCAGCACATCGTGTGTGGGCCAGCTGGGCTGCAGGAGGTGCCTCCTTGGGGGATTATAGTATGCTCCACTTTCATGAGGTACTTAAAGTGGTTACACTACAGAGACTAGGTAGACTGATGGTTACCAGGGGAAACGGGGTTGGAGGGCTACTGGTTCTTTAGTTACAGTTACATCTTGTGAGAAGAAGCGTTCTGTGGGTGGGTGTTGGTGGGGGCAGCACCACAGTGGGCGTAGCAGCAAGCTGCTTGGCCACCCTCTTCCTTTCCCGGCCATCCAGATCCCCGAAATAATCACACATTGTTCTAGCCTCTTATTGGCTAACTCTTACATATTAATTTAACCCATTACTATTATTCTGTATATCACCACATGACCGTGGCTTACCAGTTCTGCCTTGCTGCTTCCAGGTCTCCATGGCTTCTCTCTGACTCCCCCCTTCTTTCTCCCAGCAGTCAGCCTAGCTTTTCTTGCCTACCTAAGTTCTGCCTTGCTATAGGTTCAAAGCAGTTTTTTTTATTCATTAATGATAATCACAGCATACAGAGGGAAATCCCACATCAAATGGGAATGTACACACTTAAAAAAAATAGTTAAAAAAAAACTTTGTAAAGTTTTTGTTGTTTGTTTTGTTTTTGAGACAGAATTATCTCTGTGTAACTCTGGCTGTCCTGGAACTCCCTTTGTAGACCAGATTGGTCTTGAACTCAGAGATCCACCTGCCTCTGCCTCCTCAATGCTGGGATTAAAGGTGTGCACCACCACTGCCCAGCTAAAGACTTGTAATTTTTTTTTTAAATTGTATGTGTGTGACTGTTTTGCCTGTGTGTATGTATGTGCACCACATGAGTTCAGAAGAGGGCGTTAGATCCCTGGAACTGCAGTCACAGATAATTGTGCGCGTCTGTGTGGTGTGGCCTCTGTAAGGACAGCAAGTACTGCTGACCACTGAGCCATCTCTACAGCCCCGAGTCACTAGTTCTTAAAAATACAGTTGTGTTGGAGGGAGGGAAAAGCTGTTTTTATGGTTTGAAACCAATAGGATTCCTTGAAATATGTCGCTCACTCTTTGTTCCTTTTTGTCTCGTTATTTTAGCATCCATGAGTATGTTCTCTGATTTCCTGCAGTCTTTCTTGAAGCACTCTTCAACCACAGTTTTTGATCTTGTAGAAGAGTATGAAAATATCTGTGGTAGTCAGGTAACTATTTCCATTCCATGGTTCAGTGCTTGTCTTGTATGTTATCCTGCTAATTCCTTTTCTGTGCTTCTCAGGGTGCATGGTGGAGGGCAGGGAAACCGGTCAGAGGACCTCTGCTTTTTACGTATTCCAGGTCCATAGAAGATTTATTTGGAGGAAAAGAGAAATCAGCTTTTCTGAGTCTGAGGCTGGAGAGCCAGCTCAGTTAGTTAAAGGCTGACTGTAATCACGGAGGTCTGAGTTCAGATCCACAGCACCCAGTGGCACTTCGCTGTGGAGAGCAACGAGGAGAGGTAGGCACACCCAGGAGGCTTGCTGGCCGTCAAGTAGAGCCAAAGAGCAGCCCCAGGTTCAGTGAAGACCCTGTCTCAGTAAGTAAGATAGAACAATGAAGGGACCTGTTATTACCTCTACACACACATGCCACATGTGCACTCACACATGTGCACAGCCACATATAACAGGTGAGTACACCCACGTACACGTGCACACACAGCAAAAAAAAAAAAGTCCACAATGTACAAAGAAATCTTAAAATTCAACCATACAAAACAAAACAGCTAAATTAATAATGGTCAGAAGATGGGGACAGACAGCTAAGCAAAGAAGAAACTTAAACACCAGATAAGCATGTGCAGAGAATGTTAATGTCGTTAAATAGCAAGGGGGAAGCCGCAGCCTTTTAAAATGGTGAAACTCTTGAAGATAGGCCTGGGAGATGGCTCAGCAGTTAAGAGCACTGAAGTTCATTTCCCAGCACCGCCACGGTGGCACACAACTGCCTGTAACTGTAGCTCCAAAGGATCTAATAGCCTCTGACCTCCTTTAGCACCTACGTACAGGTGGTGCCCATAAACTCACAGCGGCACACATGCATACACCCAAGTTACTATTTGGGAAACAGTCCAAAATATACCACTCAAGTGAGCGTGCGAAGCAACAGGAACTCCCACTCTTCCATGGGAATGCACGATGGTACAGCCACAAGGGAAAACTGTGAGGTGGCTTCTTGCAAAGTTAAATGTGGTCTTAGAACCTAAGGCGGCACCAGTATAATCTTTGGTATTTACTCAAGTGAATTTAAAGTGTGCCTACACAAAAGCCAGTACACAGATTGGAGGCAGCTCTGTTCATAGATGCAACCAGGATGTCCTTTAGTTGTGAGTGAATCAAACATCCATGGAGAGATGGGCTCTCTAGTCATGAAAGGACACAGACATCTTAAATATATGCTGTTACGTGAAAGAAGCCTGTCTGGAAAGCTGTATGACATGATTGGAACTGCGTGGTAGTCTGGAAGGGCACAGTAAGATGGTGTCAGGATTGGTGGCTGCCAAGGGTTTAGCGAGGCAGGAAGGAGAGAAGCTGTTCTCTGTGGTTGTAAAAGTGGATGCATCTCATTAGACATTTCTCAAAGCCCATGGATGCCACCATATGTGAGTCCTATTGTAAACTATGAACTTTGGGCTGAGAGATTGACTGATGGTAATAATGCACCCCGTCATTGCAAGACACTGATAATGAGGTAGTCTTGCAATGTGGGAGCAGTATTGGGTTCCCTAGCTTTTGTTCGGTTTTATAAACAAGAAAAAACTTCAGAAAAGCAGAATGTTGGCATGGGAAACAGCCCAGCCAATAAAGTGCTTGTCGTGCCAGTGTGAGGCCCTGAGCTCAGCACACGGCAGAGTGTGGTGTGAAGAGGATGCCAGGATAAAGGCAGCTGCATTGCTGGCCGCCTGGCCAGCCTAGCCGGGCAGTGAGCTCTAGGTTCAGGAAGACACAGTCTTCTCAAAAATTATGGTGGAAAACTGGGTTGGGTGACACACGCCGTTAATTCCAGCACTTGGGAGGTAGAGGCAAGCTGATCTCTGAGCTCAAGGCCAGTCAGGGTTACATACTGAGACCCTGCCTCAGTAAATAAAGTGAGAATGTTAGAGACACTCTAAATCGACTCGCCCTCCACACGCATACATCCACCTGCACAGACATGGGAATGTACAGCACACACCTACACTCCAAAAATCAGAACAGTGGGAGCCAATATATCTTTAACATTTAGTAGTTTCAAACATTCTTTTATTTTATGAAAGGGGGCGTTTGTGTGGAGGTCAAGGACGACTTGTGGGAGTCAGTTCTTCTACCGTGGGGGTCAGGCCGGTAGACTTGGTGTCAGACACTGTTTCCAAATAGACCACCTGTCTCGATGAGCCGTCAGTTGAGGGTTCAATAAATGAACAGTCTACAGATGATGCTTTTCCCAAAGGGCGGGTAAGTCAGTGTGACTCTGTTTCCTAGTGAGGATGCCCTGTTTCGCAGTGCGCCTGCATGGATCACTCGCCACTTTACACAGGGTTCCTTGCTTCCAGGCCTTCACCTTCCTCAAACAGCTTTGTGTCTTTCCAGGGAAATATTTGTATAGTTTTCATTAATTCTCTTCTGCCTCACTTCCAGAATGGGTTCCAGTCACCAATTAGAGAAAGGAGGAACTTCTGAAGTTTTGTTTAGAAATAACACGTTTTGGTACCAATCATTAAGAAAATTGTTTCTTGGTTTGTTACATGTCCTAAATTTTTCAGACATAATTTAAAATAGTCTGGTTTATATAATTTTGTAAAGTATAAATTTAACTTATCCTGGGTAGATATGTGGAGAGAAAAAAATATATACTTGTGGTTACTGTTGTTGAATCTAAAATTTACAAAAGTAAATTCTAGGACAGCCTGGGCTGTTAGAGACCTTGTCAGGAGGGGGCGAGGGGGTTGTGTGTCTATATACTGCACAGCATTCCTGTCAGCACTCTGTAGTAACTAGTAACTGTACTAACTAGTCAGGAAGGAGGCGAGGGGGGATTGTATGTCTATATACTGCATGGCATTCCTGTTAGCACTCTGTACTTAAACACAAAGATACTAGTAACAGTCTTTTTACATCTGTGTTTTCAATTTAGGTGAATATACTGAGTAAAATAGTGAGCCGAGCAACCCCTGGACTGCAGAAGTTTTCAAAGACAGCCAGTATGCTCTGGCTTCTTCAACAAGAGATGGTCACGTGGAGGCTGCTTGCCTCTTTGTATAGGTAAAGTTGTGTAGAGCTCGTAAGTGAAATGAGCATAAGGTGACAAACCAGTTAGGCAAATTAACTTAAATTTAGTGAGAGGTATGTTTTGATAGGTTTGCTGATCTTGAGATTTATCATTTCTAGTACTTTAAGTGTCGAGAGTCATTATGAAAAGGGGGCCTACCAGGACATAAAGCTGGTAGCTATAGAATAAATCAGTCTTCGGCCACACAAAGTAATATACTCCTGTAGTCTCAGGAGGCCAAGGCAGAAGGATTAGAAGTTTGAAGCACGCCGGGACCAATGCAGAAAGCAGGGAGAGACTTGGTGGCTTTGATTATATTATGATATATTAAAAGAAAACCATGATTAATTTTGCCATATGGCCTTAGCAGGTGCCATTAAAGGCTACAGTAGTAGCTACAGTTTTGTCGCGATTAGGTTAATCATATGTCTACTACTACATCTAGTAAATTAAATGTGGTGATTAAGTTATTTGGCAGCTTATTTGTTTCTGCCTAGTAGAGTGTGGAACAGCTTAAAAGGCAATTTCAGACAGATGTGTAAAATAAAACTTTTTCATTTTGTATCATTTTCCCCAGAGACAGAATACAGTCTTCATTAGAAGAGGAAAATATGTTTGCAGTTGCTGTAAGTTTTCCATTAATTTTTTTCCATTAGGGGTGCTTACAGTTAGATGATTGGATTTTCAACCCTCCTTTTGCATTTCCCATTTTAAAAAATTTAAAAGTATGTAAAAGACACTCAATCAAATATTCATATTTGTGGGTAAAGGTAAAAGTTCTTTTTTATCCCTTTACTTCTTTAACATCATAACTTGGTTTGTGTCGTCATATGTTTTCTGTGCATAATTATAATCAAACTACTCATGTCTAATTTGGTTTTTTTTGTTTGTTTGTTTTGTTTTGCTTTTTTGAGACAAGGTGTAGTTTTATAGTCTAGATGGCCTCAAAGTCACCATCCTGTTGTTGGGATTGTAGGTGTGCACCACCACACCACATAGCCTTGTATTGTTTAAATTTTAGTTACTTCTTTATTAGTGAGCATTTTTGGGACAGCCTCCGAAGTATAAGCTGGCGTAGAACTGTCTGTGGGGGACCTTGAACTGATCTTGGTCTTCAGCTCAGAACTGCTGGGATCACAGGGGCCCTGCAGCCCCAGCAGCCCCAGGCCTTACACATGCTCGGCAAGCGCCCTCCCAGCCGGGCTGCATCGCATCCCAGCCCACAGTTCTCTTGTTTGCTTTTGAAAATTTGTTAATAATAAATTTGTATGCTTCTAATAGTTTTTTTTCCACATATTTATTTATTTATTATGTATACAATATTCTGTGTGTATGCCTGTATGCCAGAAGAGGGCACCAGACCTCATTACAGATGGTTGTGAGCCACCATGTGGTTGCTGGGAATTGAACTCAGAACCTTTGGAAGAGCAGGCAATGCTCTTAACCTCTGAGCCATCTCTCCAGCCCTTCTTCTAATAGTTTTATATGGGGCTATCTTTTTTCTGTCCCTTAACCTCTTATTTTTATTTGTATGTAAAGATATAAATGTATCATAACTGTTTGAGATATTTTACTTCTCTAGAGGAAAATATCTCATTTTAATATGTGAGTTCTCAGTCACTGGGGAGAGGGAAGTTTTGTTTGCTAATAGTTTGAATGAGGACTAGGTACAGACAGTGGTCTGCTAATAGTTGAAAGGGGACTGGATATGGTTTTGTTTTTTGGTATATGTGTAGGGATCAGATCTGCTACCGCTGTTCCTCTACCTACCCCAGAGCTACAGCCCCAGCCTCTGTTTTTGTTTTTACTTTTGAGATAAAGTATAGTTATTGTAGCCCAGGCTAAAAATACTTTAAATTATTTTATAATTTTATGCATTTTTGCCTGCATACTTATCTGTGCACTACGTGTGCCTGGGGATTCCCTGAAACTGGTGTCATGGACAGTGATGAGCCACAATGTAGGAACTGCTGAGCCATCTCTCCACACCCTGTATTCTAAATTTTAAAGCAAGTGTTGTATTTGTCAGGCATATAGTTTAACCAACTAACCTATTACATTGGTGTCATTGTTTTCTTTCAATTAAAAAATTATTTTGAGGTTTATTTTTATTTTATGGATTTGCCTACTATATGTCTGTACCACCTGTGTGTCTGGTGCCTGCTGAGGTCAGAAGAGGGTGTTGGATTCCCCTGGAACTGGGGTTAGGTTGTGAGCCCCAGTCCTCGGCAAGAGCAGCAGGTTCTCTTAACTGCCGAGGCACCGCTCCAGCCTCTGACTTTCTTTCAGTCAGGCTTTACTGTGCAGCATAGGCTTTGTACCCTGATCCTCCTGCCACAGCTCCTGCGTGTCTGGACTGCAGGGAGTCCCCATGTCAGTTTCCATAGCCTTGGGTAGCGCTTAGGTTTTATTACCTGTTAACTTCAGCTGCTCTAAATGAAAATACTTGAAAGTTCTGAAATACTCGTTTTCTGATATGGAGACATAACTACAGTCAGCTCTTCATATAATTTGAGGAGGGGAGCTGTTTTGTTTGAAAACAGGTCTTTCTTGTAAGCTTGGATAGCCTTGGATTCTTGACTAGCTTCCTGCTTCCGCCTCCTGGCTGCTGAGATCACAGCGTACTGCAGAGTGACCAGCAACCTTTCTTCTCTCCATGTGTGCATGTCTGTGCATGCTTCTCTAAATACCATGTCCCAGTCAGGACCTAAAAATTTCAAGTATAACTAAATTTTCAGGTAAAAAGTAAACAATGTATAGTTTAAATTTTTTTTATAAATTACTTAGGGAGCCAGAAGGTGGTGATGCAACCCTCAGGAGTCAGAGGAATGCAGATCTCTGAGTTGAAAGCCGGCCTGGTCTACAGATCAAGTTCTAAGATAGCAGGGCTACCCTGAGAAACCCTGTTTTGAAAAATCTAAATAAATAAATTAGATAAAAGTAATTTTTTTTAAGAATACATATAAAGTCAGGCATGGTGATTCATGCCTTTGATACAGCACTTGGGAGACAGAAGCAGTCAGATCTCCACAGTGAGCTCCAGGTCAGCCAGGGCTACACTGAGAGACCATGTCTGAGAACGAAAGGAAAGCCCTGTAGAGCGGAGGTAAATGCACTTATTTGTAGCTGACCCTTCTGAAGTCTGAAGTCTTGCTTTAACTGTTTCTGTCCCAGGCTATCAATGCCAGCGAGAAGACAGTTGTGGAAGCGCTGTTTCAGAGGGACTCACTGGTCCGACAGAGTCAGGTGCGCTCTTCAGTTATTTCTTTAAAGAAACATGGAGAAAGGCAATGACATACGGAGTGCTGCAGTTTTATTTCTTAACTTACCTCTTTTTTTAATATCCTTTCTACTTGATTTTTTTTAGATGTAATTAAAAGAAATTTGGGATACTGGTCTGCAACTTTTAAATAACAACCTTTGTGTTTTCAGGGACAGACTATTAAAAATAGCATTATTCCTATAGGAAATACTATCATTGGATGTTTATCTTTAAAAGTAAAAATGGTGGTTGGGAAAAGCTATTTTTTGATACCAAAACTTCAGATTAAGGGTGGAAGTACTATTAAAACAGATTTTAGAGTTAAAATGATCTTTATTTTTTTGTTTCTTTCGTAGCTCGTGGTAGATTGGTTAGAAAGTATTGCCAAAGATGAAATTGGAGAATTTTCTGATAATATTGAGTTTTATGCAAAATCAGTATATTGGTAAGTAAGCATTTAGTTTTTAAGAACATTTTTTATGCCAGATGTTGTGGCACATGCCTTGATCCCTTCAGAGGCAGAGGCAGATGGATTGCTGAGTTTGAGTTCAGCCTGGTCTACAGGGGGAGTTCCAGGACAGCCAGAGCTACATAGTGAGACTCTTTCTCAAAAAAAAAAAAAAAAAAGAAAGAAAAAGAGCAAATAAAAAAAAATAAAACCAAAGAATGTTTTTTATTCTTTGACAATTTCATGCATGTACTGAGAATTGGAGGAAATAAGACCTTTGGGGAAATTGTTAATAAAACTTAATGAATAAGCCAGGCATAGTGGCACATGCCATTAATCCCAGCACTCAGGAGCAGAGGTAGGTAGATTCTGTGAGTTTGAGGCCAGCCTGGTTCCAGGCCAGCCAGGGCTACATAATGAAACCCTGACTTAGGGGGAAAATTAAGGAATGGAAGATAGTAATGAGTCCTATCTTTGGGCAGACCGGGCCAGAGACTTAAGAGATAGAGGAAGCCTGTAGTCCTAGCTGCTTGGGATGCTCAAGCAAAGGACCTGAGCCCAAGAGTTAAGGCCAGCCTGGCCAGCATAGCAAATGCCTGTCTGAAGAAAGGAGGGAGGAAGGCAAAAGAAGGAAAGAGATCAAAGGGGCACACCAGGAAAAAATCCGGTGTACACATATTCTAAATAAGAACAGCACAAAATTCCTGAAAAGCTAAAGTGTTTGCATAAAGAGTATCAACAGCTCAGGAGGTTGAAGGGGGAAGACTCTGAATTCAAGGTCAGACTGGGCTACTGAAATTCCCTCTTAAAAACAGAGAAGAAATAGTTCAGTAATTGTTTTTTCTGAAAGAGAAGTTGAGAGGAGGGTAAATTTACCTGATAAAGACTTTTACAACTTTTTTCATGAGCTGGTCCCCATTTCTTAAAGCTTTAGTGATGTAGAACCCTAAACAGGCCCCTAAACTTAAGAGATCCTTTGGTTTTTACCAAGGCATCACAACTGGGGAGCTGGATTGTGTTAACAAACTGCAGAAAAACATGTTCAAAAAGAATCACTTTGCATTGCGCCAGCCATAAATTTAACATAGTTTATAGTTCTGAATTTTTTTTTTTTTTTTTTTTTTTTGGTTTTTTCGAGACAGGGTTTCTCTGTGGCTTTGGAGCCTGTCCTGGAACTAGCTCTGTAGACCAGGCTGGTCTCGAACTCACAGAGATCCGCCTGCCTCTGCCTCCCGAGTTTTTTTAAAGATTTGTTTGTTTGTTTGTTTGTTTGTTTGTTTATTAAATAAATATATGGTAGTCTCAGTACTCTGCCTGCAGGCCAGAAGAGGGCACCAGATCTCATTACAGATGGTTGTGAGCCACCATGTGGTTGCTGGGAATTGAACTCAGGACCTTTGGAAGAGCAGGCGGTGCTCTTAACCACTGAGCCATCTCTCCAGCACCAATATAGTTCTGAATTTAAAAGCAATTCAAGATGCTTTAGATGGAAAACAGGAAGATATTATTCTAATTTGGTATTAATAAATGTTTCATGAAAACTTTTTCATCAAAATTGAAAACCTCCGGGCTAGAGAGGTGGTTCAGAGGTTAAGAGCACTGGCTGCTCTTCCAGAGGTCCCAAGTTCAGTTCCAGCAACCATATGGTGGCTCACAGTCATCTACCATAAGATCTGGTGCCCTCTTTGGCCGTGCAGGCATATATGCGGGCAAAACACTGTATACACAATAAATAAGTCTTCAGGAAAAAAATTGGAAACCTCTCATTTAAACACACAATGGATGTGGTAGTGCATGCCTTTAATTCCAACATATGAGAGGCAGTGGCAGAGGCAGACAGATTTCTATGAGTTCAAAACCAGCCTGGCCTACACAATGAACTCTGGGCCATTCAAGGCTGCATAGTGAGACCCTGTCTCAATAGAAAGAAAGAGACTGTTAATAAGTGGGGATCCAGAGGGAAGGCTCTGATCAGAAGTCAGAGCGCATGTGCTCTTTCAGAACACTTGAGTTAATCTCTACCCATGTTGGGTGATGTCTTAGAGTTTCTGTTGCTGTGAAGAGATGCCATGACCACAGAAACTCTTAGAGAAGAGAACATTTAATTGAGATGGCAGCTTACAGTTTTAGAGGTCCATTTTCTGCATGGCGGAGAGCATGGAAGACATAGTGCTGGAGAGGTAGCTGAGAATTCTACCTCTTGATCTGAAGGCAACAGGAAGTGGCTTGAGCACATATGAGACCTCAAAGCCCACCTCCACAGTGACACATTCCTCCAACAAAACCACACCTCCTAATAGTGCCAATCCTTTTGGGGGCCACTTTCTTTCAAACCACCACAGATGACTTAAAACCACCTGTAACTCCAGTCCAAAGGGCTCTGATTTACATATGGTGTGCATACACAGATAAAGAAGTGAGAGCTGGTGCGCATGAGGACGCCAGCTGGGCTACATAATGAGCTGCAGGTCACCCAGGGCTACACAGATATCACAGTGCAAGGACTTAAACATATGCCTCAGAAGCAGGCTTTGATTCACCGTCACTCATCAAACTGCCTTCCTGTGTTAAGGACTTGGTGCAGTTTTCTACATTTCTTGTCTTTTCCTTGTTTTCAACACACAGGTGCTATCTACAAAAAAAATAGTATTCAGATTGCTCCTTTAGAAACTGGTATTTCTTCTTCCAGGGAGAATACCCTCCACACCTTGAAACAGCGGCAGCTGCTGTCTTACATAGGAAGCGTCCGTCCTCTTGTCACTGAACTGGTGAGTTCCAGGTAGGGTGACAGCCTGAGACGAAACGCCGTGACCAGAACAGCTCGGAGAACGGGTTTGACTTCCAGTTCCACATCGCTGTCCATCTGAGGAAGGCAGGGCAGTGGCCATGGAGGGAGCTGCTTCCTGGCTTACTCCCCTTGGCTTGTTCAGCCTGCTTTCTTATAGAACCCAGGACCACCGGCCCAGGGGTGCCGCAATGTCTGGGTCCTCCCCCATCAGTCACTAATTAAGAAAATGCCCTACAACTGTATCTTTTTTGGGGGGGGAGGGAGCCTCAGGACAGAGTTTCTCTGTAGTTTCTGTCCTGAAACTCACTCCATAGACCAAACTGCACTCAAACTCATAGAGATCCACCTGTCTCTGCTTCCGGAGTGCTGGGAATAAAGATGTGTGCCACCACTGCCCTACCTACAGCTGTATCTTGTGGAGGCATTTTCTCAATTGAGGTTCCCACCTTTTGGATAACTCTAGTTTGTGTCTCAAATTGAGATAAAACTACCCAGAACAGGAAGTGTTCTTGGAAATGAAGGTTGTCTTTAAAGATAAATGATACCAAGCTGGGCAGTGGTGGTGCACGCCTTTGATTCCAGCACACTGGAGGCAGAAGCAGGTGGATCTCTGTGAGTTCCCCAGCACAGCCAGGACTGTTAAACAGAGAAACCCCATCTTGAAAAAAACAGTGATATTTCCTAAGTGACATTAAAATGATTTTTGTTTGAAATTCATTGTGATTGTGTGTGCTGTTTGTTTACCGCTAAAGTCTGTATTAATGCTAAATGTTCAAAAACACAAATCTTGTGATAAGTAGGAATATGTTTAGAAGTTTGTGGATTTTTGTTTGTTCGTAAATCTTTGTTTTATTTATGCATCTGTGTATCTGTGTGGGTTGTGTGACCTTGTGAGTGCACGTGCCTGCAGAGACCAGGACAGTCACCTGGAGTTGTAGGCAGTTGTAAGATGCTCAGCCTGCGTGCTGGGAACCAAACTCGGGTTTCTTGAACAAAACAGAACTGCCACTGTACTGGTAAGCCATCTTTCCAGCCCCGTTTTTGGTTTGGGTTCCCCCCCCCTTGAGACTTTGAACTCGAGGCCCCTCCCGCTCTTTCTGAGTGTTCTGGGATATTTTTACTTGTTTATAGTAACTAGTGTGTAGGGTTTTTTTGAAGGGGTGGGTGTTGTATTTGGTTTTGTTTTACACTCCTGAGTATTGAGCCCATGTGCATACTGGGTAACCTCCCTACCACTGAGCTATGCCTCCAGGTCCAGTTTTGCTTTATATGGGGGTAATCACGGGGAGCACTTAGTAACCATGGGGAGTACTTAGTAATCCATCACAGGGAGTACTTAGTAATCACGGGGAGTACTTAGTAATCACGGGGAGCATTTAGCAATCCATCACAGAGAGTACTTAGTAATCACGGGGAGTACTTAGTAATCCATCACAGGGAGTACTTAGTAATCCATCACAGAGAGTACTTAGTAATCCAATACAGGGAGCACTTAGCAGTCCAACACAGGGAGCATTTACTAATCACAGGGAGTGCTTAGTAGGCTCTTGCCCTGTGTTCTCAGGAAGTTCATGCTTTCTAGTCAGACTAGAGCTCTTTCTTCCTTCATGTTTGTCCATGCTCCATGTCTCGTCTAAGGACAGTGATGGAATAAGCTCAGATAAGGTAGTGTTAGCTGGCTGTACCGGGCCGGGATGGTGGTAGTCTATGCTTGGTCACTAGGTAGGCATACACCATATTGGGCCAATGAGGCAGGGGCAGCAGACAAAGGGGTCTATTAGGAACCCTTGTAACACTTAATTTCCTTATTAACTAGATTTTAAAGGAATTTATTTCTGTATGTAAGTACCATATAGCTTCATCATGTCATGATTTTAAAAACGTGTATGTAAATGTATATAAGGTCAGGTTTTTGTAGCTTACACACTTAGCATTAGAGCCTTGAGTTTGATCCCTGGCACCATATGCATGACTCACTAAGGTATAAGCAAATGAACAAACAAAAAATTTAAATGTATGTAGGTCCCAAATATCTACAGTTAATGGTGAGGTCTTTGTTCTGTTTCTTATAGGACCCGGATGCTCCCATTAGACAGAACATGCCACTTGATGATCTGGATAGAGAAGATGAAGTTAGGTTACTCAAGTACCTTTTCACTCTAATCCGTGCTGGAATGACAGAAGAGGTGAGTCATGTGATTCTCTGCTTGCTCGGGTTCCAGATGCCATGCACCTAAAGTTGGAAGAGTCCTCGTGGCCCCGGCTGTGCTTCTGTGCTGTGATCCCATCCAGTGTGCTGTTTCCGCCTCCACGGGGCATGACCAGAAAAGCACTGGCTCTGAGGCTTGAGAGCTGTTCACCCTGGTTTCCAGAGCTCTTAGCAGACTCCTCAGCAAGCCAAGCTCTGCGTTACTCCGTCACACTGCAGGCTACGTTGGTTCTGCCATTCTTCCTTGTTATGTTGAATTTAGGGATGTCAATGGACTGATTGAGTGATAGCTCTCTTCTCATTATAGAGAGAGACATTTAAGGGTTTTTTTGTTTTGTTTTTTGTTTTTGTTTTTCGAGACACTTTAGAGTTTCTTGGCTGTCCTGGAACTCACTCTGTAGACCAAATTGGCCTCAAACTCATTTGCTTGCCTCTGCCTCCTGAGTGCTTGGAATAAAGATGTGTGCCACCACTGCCCAGCTTACAGACTTTTTTATAATAATTTTGTATTCCAAAAATCAAGGTCATCAAATCTATTTATTTTTATTTATTTTAAATTCCATGTGAGTGAATGCCCTAGTACCCTAGTAGCAAGGCTAAAATGAAGAAAGAAAGAAATTACTAGAAAACTAAGAGGCTTGGGATAAGGCTCAGTTGATGAAGTGATTACCTCACATGTGTGAAGTCTTGGGTTCCCCGGTCCCTCAGCCCAGCCAAAACAAGAAAGGAAAGCCGCAGACAGATACTGGTTTGCAGGGAAAATGGAATGCCATTACCAGTGTGTTTGCACTCGATAGCTAGTCTTGTGATACTGGGTTTGCTTTATTAGAGAGCACGGTGCTTTCACTTCCGTGCCAGTGATGTCACTGTCCTTTCTTGTTTCCCAAGGCACAGCGGCTCTGTAAACGTTGTGGGCAAGCATGGCGAGCTGCCACACTGGAAGGCTGGAAGCTGTATCATGACCCTAATGTTAATGGAAGCGGTATGTTAGGTCTGCGTGGGGTATGGAGGTACTCAGCTCAGTATGCCAGTCCTAGGGGAAGGTAGCCTTTCTGTGTAGAAGTGGCTGACATGTTTCATTTTAAATGATGAATTTTCTTTGACTGTTTTGTAGGAACAGAACTAGAACCTGTTGAAGGGAATCCATACAGACGGATTTGGAAGATTAGTTGCTGGAGAATGGCAGAAGATGTAAGATAATGAAATATGCATTGAGACTCACTTTGACCCAGTTTATTAAACAAAGGTGTTCTGAGGAGCTATGAAATGTTCAGTGTAACGTATGAGTAGGGTCTCTGTATTGGGAGAAGTTTTAGTCACGTTAGGAATAGGCCTGGTGACGTAGCGGATTGTTCAGACACTAGGTGCTAAGAGTTAACATTGCTGAGAAGCATAAAGGATGAACTGGACCTTATCAGCTTAGAGAAGACTGGGGGCTAAAGCTGAAAGCTGGCTTCTCAGAGGACTCTCCATTTAACTCTTTAAAACTTAATACATAGATTTGGGAGTGGAAACTCGAGGAAGGAGTTGGAGGTAAATACATAGGATGGGAAGTTGACGTGGAATGGAAAGTTCATAAAGGAAGTGCAGTGCCCGTGCTGTTGGGACATGATGAGCGCATTCTTGAAGTCACCACAGACTACACGGTTGGTCAGGGAATCTCAGGCTTTAGGGGAGAATGAGCTTACAAAAAATACATTAAAATGTCATCAGTGGTGAACAAAAATGAGAGCTGGAGAGATGGCTCCGCAGATGCCGGCACTTGCTGAACAGGCTTGACGGCTCTTATTTGGTACCTGGAACCTCCCTAGAAGTGGGAGAGGCCCGACCTCCACACATGTCGCACTGTAGCGTGTGCAGCACACACTCTCCACAGAATAATAACGGTGAAGGCTAAAGCTGTTTTAGAGGCGATAACCGTGGTAACAGTTTCACACCTGTCAAAGAGTTAATAAAAATAAATAATATAGTAGTACAATAAACTGGGCACTTGCTTTGGGAAAGAACTGGAATTTGCATGTTGAATTGGGTTTAGAAGGCTGAGCGCAGGGGATTGAGAGCCGTTGGCCTTGCAGCCTGACCTGATAGAACTGGAGTCACAGAAGTGATGAGCCTGAGAGACTTCTTCACCCTAAGGGCCTGCCCGTGATGGTAGTGGTAGCAGCAGAAAGGGCGTCTCCTGAGTGTCTCATTTGATGACAAGAAATCTTGAAATGCCATTGACCAAGCCCTTGAGACAGAATAAAGTGATGAGTGCAGCTTTCCTGGCATGGCTACACACTGATGGCCCCTGGCCAGCACAGGAGGGTTGGTACCCAGAAACTGGTAGCAACCCGTGCTTAGGTTCTGTGTAGATGAACATTTTATATAAATATGTAAAATGCCATCGGAGTTGGCTTTGCTCTCATTTGATATTTAAATTTTTTTTTCCTGACAATTTTGGAGTTAATTCATCAAACTAAACTGTCCTTCCTGCCTGCCCCCCTTGCTCTGTCACTGAAGCTTAGGGACTAAATGACCAGGTTCAAT
Organism: Chionomys nivalis; assembly: GCF_950005125.1. Classification (NCBI taxonomy): domain Eukaryota; kingdom Metazoa; phylum Chordata; class Mammalia; order Rodentia; family Cricetidae; genus Chionomys; species Chionomys nivalis. The sequence continues at coordinate 38,988,199 of NC_080110.1, forward strand.
TTAGAAGAATTACGTCGAAAACTAGCATGCTGGAAAAGGAATACTTTCCAATCCTTTTATTCATTGTCTTTTAGGAACTTTTTAACAAATATGAAAGAGCAATTTACGCCTCACTGAGCGGGAATCTCAAGCAGGTACGCACTGGTATGATGCTCACCGTACTCTGCATGAACCACAGTAGTCTTGTAATTCACGTGGCAGACTGGAGCTGCTTTCTGTAGCAGCCGAGCCAGAGACGTCAGAAAGCAGGACAGCGACCACCTGCCTCCCGTGTACGCATGGTTTTCAGCTGTTTGTTTCTGTGCTTTTTTATTGTTTGCTTGTTTTGTTGTTATTTTGCTTGATACGTAGCTTAGTCTAGCCTCACACTTTTTTGCTGTTTAGGTTTGTTTGAGTTTTGAGGCTAGGGTCATGCTTTGTAGACCACGCTCCTCAGTGCTGGGACTATAGGCCTGCACCCGGCTCTTACAAAATGATTACATAAATGAAGCTAGGCCAGGCGGTGGTGGCGCACGCCTTTAATCCCAGCACTGGGAGGCAGAGCCAGGTGGATCTTTGAGTTTAGGAGAAAGAGGGTTATTTGATCTAATTTTTTTAATTCCATAGCATTTTCTGTCATTAGAAGATAGTTTTAAAGTCTTTATCCATGGTTATAATTGGTTTCCTTTTCTGTTTTATTAATCGTGTCTGTGTTTCTGTTTTGAAATGGATGAAAAGCTTCTTCCTGTCTGTGACACCTGGGAGGACACAGTGTGGGCCTACTTCCGGGTGATGGTGGACAGCCTGGTTGAACAGGAGATTCGGACATCAGTGGTGACGCTGGATGAAACGGAAGAACTCCCTAGAGAGTACACGGAAGCGAAGTGAGTGTGGCGGCGTGATCTGGGTCAGGTGGGCCCACTGGCTCCGAAGCTCTACTCTGACACCTTATGTTACCATCTCTGTCCTTTTTGTTTTTTCTCTTTTGAAGTTGGACCTTAGAAAAGGTTTTTGAAGAACTTCAAGCCACTGATAAAAAGGTAAATGTTAATATAACGCTCTTATATGTAGTGTATGAAATTAATGTTATATAGTTGTGCACTGTAGTTTACAGGGGGAGAATTTGGAATTCTCCTTTCCATTTTTTCTTCACTGTTATCAAAATAGGAGACCTTAATAATAATGTTTATTGGATAGGGCCTGATAGTCCATACTAGCACTCAGAAGGCTGAGATAGGACATCACCATGACTTTGAGGACTGATTGGGCTACATAGTGAGACCCTATCTCAAAACAAAAAGAAAAACACTTTCTTAATATTTTTTCCCCATAACAAAGTAGTGTATATGTACTCGTAATAATCAAACCATCCTGGTATGTGCCAGTACGACCTGTGTGACTCCTCCCATCCCCCTGGTCTTTATCTCCTCAGACAGTAAACCACACCAGCACGTCCCCTGTAGCTTTCTCCGCCTCTCAGATAGTGTAAGTGCTGCAGATGTGCAGCTCAGTGTTGGGTTTTTCCAGGTCACCTTCCTCCACGCTTGCTTCCACTTAATGCTAATCTCCAAGTTAATTGCTGTATTTTAGCCAGATTTTTAGTTTTTTATTTTTGTTTGGGTTTGTTTGTTTTATGATCTTACTGAATAGCTCTAACTACCTGGCACAATTTTGTTTGTTTGTTTGTTTGTTTTTGTTGTTGTTTTTTTTCGAGACAGGGTTTCTCTGTGGTTTTGGAGCCTGTCCTGGAACTAGCTCTTGTAGACCAGGCTGGTCTCGAACTCAGAGATCCGCCTGCCTCTGCCTCCCGAGTGCTGGGATTAAAGGCGTGCGCCACCACCGCCCGGCTGGCACTTACAATTAAAGCCCAGACTGGTCTCAGACTCCCAGGTGCTGGAATTTCAGGTGTATACCATCATACCTGACTTTACTGTTCAGGTGTATACCATCATACCTGACTTTACTGTTCTCTTTATATTAAAAAATATGTTTTTTCTCTAGCTTAGCATTCAAAGTGGTGGGTTTTATTGTAGTGTCCTCATATACATGTCATTATTCTTTGTTCTTAGTCATTCTCCTTCCATTGTTCTTTTCGATAGATGTATAATGTTCTGTAGAATTGGCTGTAGGGGTTTTTGGTTTTGTTTCCTTTAGAAGGTACTCTTGTTAGTTCTGGTGCTGTAGAGAACATCTGTGTGTGCTCAGTCTGGTCCTGGTGCTAGAGAACATCTGTGTGTGCTCATGTTAGTTCTGGTGCTGTAGAGAACATCTGTGTGTGCTCAGTCTGGTGCTATGCTGTAGAGAACATCTGTGTGTGCTCAGTCTGGTCCTGGTGCTGTAGAGAAGATCTGTGTGTACTCATGTTAGTTCTGGTGCTGTAGAGAACATCTGTGTGTGCTCAGATTAGTTCTGGTGCTGTAGAGAACATCTGTTTGTGCTCAGTCTGGTGCTTGCTGTAGAGAACATCTGTGTGTGCTCATGCTGTGCTGTAGAGAACATCTGTGTGTGCTCAGATTAGTTCTGGTGCTGTAGAGAACATCTGTTTGTGCTCAGTCTGGTGCTGTGCTGTAGAGAACATCTGTGAAGATGCATGAACTTCCTGCTCTTGCTGTCTCTTTAAGACTACGTTTCTTAACAGTGTTGACAGGGTTGCTGGGTTAAAAAACACAAATGTGTAGCTACATTATCTGGGTTTCTAAATTACTGACAGTTATCATACATAGGGTATACTTTCAAGCTATATAATTTAAATTAAAGTTAAAAGAAAGAGAAACATGACAGCAGGAAAAGTATCAGAGTGTAGTGATGAACTCGCTACAGTAATTTCTTTTTTTTTTTTTTTTTCAAGACAGAGTCTCTGTAGTTCTGGATCCTGTCTTGGAAGTAGCTCTTGTAGACCAGGCTGGCCTTAAACTCACAGAGATCCACCTTCCTTGCCTCCCGAGTGCTGGGATTAAAAGCATGTACCATCACAACCCAGCTAGCAATTTCTTTATACATTCTCTCTTGAACAGCAGACAGTATTTTTTGCCAGCCCATCAGTGTAGGAAGCTGAGTATGCTTCCCTTTATTTGTAAATTTCTCTTAATTTTTTAAACTTTATTTTGTATTTTATGTTTCTGGGTGTTTTCCCTGCATGTGTGTCTGCGCACCACATGAACACAGTGCCTGTGGAGGCCAGGAGAGGGCGTCAGACCCCTTGGTACTCAGGTTACAGACAGTTATCAGCTGCCATCGTGGTGCTGGGAATCAAACCCAGGTTCTCTGAAAGAACAGCCTTTGTTCTTGGCTGCTGAGCAGTCTCTGTGGCCCCATTTGTTTATGATTTCCTGTTATATCTCATTACAATTATCTGTTAGTTTTTATTTTTTTTTATTATTATTGGATGGACTATACTTGGTACAGTAAGGAAAATTAATGCTTTTTCTGCCAAGGACTTATGACCAATATATAAATACTTTGGAAATTCTATGAGTAGGTAAAATCAAGTCAGGACTAGAAGTAAGTGTCTTAAGGATAGAGGACATTACATACGACGAGATATAATCCTGGCTAAGACTGAAGGGGTTGCTGGAGTCAGTAACGTAGTGTGTAGGAGTAGCTGGACCAGCTTAGAGTCGCACAGCGTCTGTCTTGTTATTACTGCTTAGAGGGGCAGTGCCCTGCTCACACACAGTCTCATGTAAGTGCAGCAAAGGCTAGAAATAGAGTTAATCAAGGGTTTCAGTACTCACAAAGAAAACTGTAGAATTCTGTTGGAAGACACAAAGATATGAGAAAAATAGATAAAACATAAATCTGAATGAGAAGATTTGAAAATATCAGTCTTTCTAAAATTGATGTAGGACTCTAATAATTTGGAGAGATTGTTTTTGTGTTATAAAAAAAGGTAAGTAGAAGCATAAATAAAAATGGCCCAAACATTCTGAAACAGCAGCAGGGCCCTTCCTCACTCGCCGAGCACACAGCAGCACAGTGCAGCCTCTGCGTGGGCTGAGCAGATCAGTGACCCACAGGTCTAAATTAGAGCAAACGTGTGTGCGCCTGAGGGGCGGCAGGTGTGACCTTCCATTTCACAGGAAACTGACTATGTAAGATAAAGGTCCTGACAGAATTGGCCTTCCGTCTGAAAGGAACAGCTTTGACTAATGCCATGCAGTTGAGCTAAACACCAGACAGCGGATGTTTTGAATATAGAAAAGAAAAACATTTAAAAGCAATTGACAGATAAGAAAATTAAACTATATTTGGCAAAAAAAAAAAATCGTAATGACCTACTTTTCAAGAAAACAAAGCCCGTCCGGCTGTCACATTCGCTGTCTCTGTGTCTGCCTGCCATTGTTTCTGTCACTCTCGGTGACGTGTAGGGGAAACAGCTTCAGAATGATTCTGCATAGTGCTGTCTGTATTGAAACAGTGTCCTTTAGTTGATTTTGCCTAAGCCCCTTGGCTCCTTTCTAGTTCCTGGTATGCCAAGGTAAAAAAATGTTAAAAATCGTAAGTTTGGGGCCCGCAGGTGCCTCAGCAGGGAAAGACTCCAGGCTGTTTTCTCTCTAGGACCCTCATGGTGGATGGACACTGTGGGCTCCTACAAGTTGTCCTTTGACCACGAGTGGGACTTTGGCACACAGCATATGTACACACAGGATGAATAAATAGATATTTTAAGAAGATAATAGATAGAATAGCATTCCCTAATAATAGATTGTCTTCTGGAAGATGCTGTTCCGTTTTAGGTTTGTGTGCCATGAATATATTCTAAAGGCAGCATCCTTCTGTGTTTTTTGATCTTCCTAAAGCTTCATTTTTAGCTTCGTATTCGTCCTTTCAAAATTTAACATTTTCAGCATAGCAGTGAACAAACACATCCTTCAAAGTGAACACAAAAGACTTATGGCAATGTAAAACTTTTTCAGAGAGTTCTGGAAGAGAATCAAGAACATTATCATATAGTTCAGAAGTTCCTCATCCTGGGAGACATCGATGGTAAGGTGCAGTTTTCTTTTCCTTTGCCCGAGCTCTTCATTCTGGGTAGTCATCTTTGTCCTGACTGTTCTTGAAGCAGCACACTCGACTCCCTGACGTCCACTGCCTCAAGTGTACGAGACCAAATCTGCGTTGACCCCAGGTCTCTCGAGGTGGAGAGTGTTCCACAGTGGGTGTTGGCAGTGAGACCAGCAACTGTAGGTGTCCTGCGTGTCCTTGCGATACTTTTTCTCTGATTGTGCTCTCACTATCGAACCTTTGACATCTTGTAGGTTTGATGGATGAATTCAGCAAATGGCTTTCCAAGAGCAGAAGCAATCTACCCGGACACCTGCTCCGATTTATGACTCACCTTATTTTGTTTTTCCGCACCCTGGGACTGCAGACCAAAGTAAGTAAAAGTGGACGGCGCCTCCTGCTCTGCATGCCTGCGGTTAGCCACCGGCCACCAGGACCATCCCACATGGTCACCTACTGAGAACTCATTGGAGGTGACTTGTTAGGGTCTGGTCTGTGGCCTCAGGATGCTGATGCTTGCCTAATTTTGAAGAATTTGGTCCTTGTTGGTACCCAGCTAAGTTAATGGAACCAAAATTCTGTGGGAATTAAAATCCTTTCTTTTTCTTTCTGTTTTTCATTTTTCTAAACGTTGGGTAACATTTTGGTGTTAGTATATACAGCAACATAGTACTAGGACAGTTGACAAACTTGGGCTTTGGAGTTGAGAGTCTTGAATCCATATCCTTACTTGGTAACTTTCTCTCTGTGTGTCTAAGAACTCCTTCCTTCCTCTATAAAGTGTGGACACTGTCTACCCAGGTATATAAGAACCCCTTCCTTCCTCTATAAAGTGTGGACAGTGTCTACCCAGGTATATAAGAACCCCTTCCTTCCTCTATAAAGTGTGGACAGTGTCTACCCAGGTATATAAGAATTCTTTCTTTCCTCTGAAGCGTGGACAGTGTCTACCCACAGAGTTATGGGGAGAGGACCAGTTACCCGTCTCAGCAGATAAAGCATTTGCCACCAAGTGTCATGACTTGATCAATCACAGGAATCCATATAATGGAACAAGAGAACTGACCCCACACACAAGTCTATACACAATAAATAATGTTTAAAAGAAGGGTTTTGTTTTGTTTTAAGTAGAAAAAAAGAGTAGTGTCAAGGTGAAATACACTACATGAGCTTTGGTAAGCATTTAGCTAGGGTAGTTATCACTTTGTGTAAATATTAAATTCCTTAAACACTTTTTAAGTAGAATTTTTATTAGAAATTATATTATTGTACCTACCTATAAGTAGTTGTGTTAATAACTGGAGTATGTTTTTTTCTATGAAGGAAGAAGTTTCCATTGAAGTTTTAAAGACATACATACAGGTAAGCTTTTAGAATCTACAATTTGATTTTTTTTCTATTTTAATGAAAACAAAAAGTAAAATGGTTCTATTTTTTTAAGATTTTTTTAATTTATGTGTATGAGCATTTTGCCTGCATGTTTGTATGTGCAGCATGCGTGTTTTGGTGCTAGAACAGAAGAGGGTGCTGGAGTAACAAGTGGTTGTGAACCATCATGTAGAGATGCCAGGAACCAAGCTGGGTCCTCTACAAGAGCAACAGGTGCTCTTAGCTGCAGAGCTATCTCACCAGCCCCTAAGTGATACTATTTTAATACCCTGTAGTCTGGAAGCCACCAGATTCCATAGAGATCTTAAATTATTCTAAATACAATTCTAGAATTTGAAAGTATTTTGATATGAAGCACATATCTAAGAGTCTTTCCTAAATATATTTGAAATTTTAAAGCAAACTTTTTTCAAAGCACTGTTAACTTGTCTGGTTTACTTTGATTTTTGTGTTTCTTAGCTTTTAATAAGTGAGAAGCATACAAACCTCATTGCATTTTATACCTGTCATTTGCCTCAAGACCTTGCTGTTGCCCAGTACGCATTGTTTTTGGAAGGTGTTACAGAGTTTGAGCAGCGGCATCAGTGCCTGGAACTGGCTAAAGAAGCAGGTAAAAAGTCAAGCATTTCATCTGTTGCCAGTGATGGTGGCGCACACCTTTAATCCCAGCAGAAGCAGGCAGATCTCTGAGTCCGAGGACAGCCAGGGCTACATAGGGAAACTCTATTTCGAAAAACCAAAATAAAGAATTTCATCTATTATTTCTTTTTAGGTGTATATTATATAAAATAATGAGTTTTGTTGTGACATTTTCAAATGAGTATTTATAGGTATATTTATCACCTCTATCTATTCATATAAAAAATATGTTTGTGTATATAAGAAAGGACAGGGTGGCTGGAGAGATGGCTCAGTGGTTAATAGCACTGGCTGCTCTTCCAGAGGACCCAGCTCAATTTCTAGCACCATATGTCAGCTCACAACTGTCTGTAACTCTGGTTCCAGAGATCGGGCATCCTTTCACAGACATACATGCAGGCAAAACACCAGTGTACATAAAAAAAAAAGAAATGAATCTAAAAATAAAGGTGGAGTTATGCACATGCCAGAGCATGCGTGCCACAGCACGGGTGTGGGGTCAGATAACACGCTTAGGTATTGGTCCCTTCTTCCACCCTGTTTTGAGGCAGCATCTGTTTTCCTGCCGCACAAGCCAGCTCCCTAATTGGCCTTTGGGCAGATTGTCATTTTGGCATGTGTCTTAGTATTAAGTCTTATTTCTTTTAAGGGAGAAAAACAGGAATAAAAGTCTCAGTTAAATTCTTTTGGAGAATGAAAATAACTTTAACTTGTGTAAGAATTTTGTTTCTGTTTTTGGTTTTGTTTCTTAGAGAAAAATTCTTACTATATAGCCCAAGTTAGCCTGGAACTTGCCCAGGCTAGCCTCAGATTCTGTGGTCCTCTGACTCGTCTACCAAGTGCTGGGGTTACAGGCATAAGCACCACACCCAGCCTAAAATGTTTTTAGTTAGGATATTTTTCAAATGTGTGCACTGTATTTAAAATAAACTTTAAGCAGTAAGTGTTCAGGTCCCGTGGTGCTCGTGTGGAGATCAGAAGACAGCCTGCAGTTGCTTTCCTTCTGCTGTGTGGGAATTGAACTCCGGTCATCAGACTTGTGGCCAGCACCTTTACGTGCTGAGCCATCTCACTGGCCCTATGCATTATGTCTTTAAGACGTTGTTTTAGAGTCTAGGGATGAAACTCAGTGGCAGGATGCTTATCCAACATCTGTAAAGCTGTCAGTTCAATCCTCAGTGCCAAAAATAAGAGAGAGAATTGTTTCAATGTTATCAAATTGTTGTAACTATTTAGATAATAATCATACTAATAACTACTCTTTGGTTTTTGTTTTGGCATTTTCAAAAATTTCTTAGATTTGGATGTTGCAACAATAACAAAAACTGTAGTTGAGAATATTCGAAAGAAAGATAATGGTGAATTTAGTCACCATGACCTGGCTCCGTCCCTAGATACTGGCACTACTGAGGTAATTTGGGTGAGGGGGGAATGAGAATTTCGTGTTACTTATAATCTGTCTTCTTGTTTCTTGGTGTATTTCCCTAATACACTGGCTTCTGACTGTCTTTAAAAATATGTATGTATATGTATATAATAGATAGATAGATATAGATATATCAATAAAGGCCTTTAAACCAATCACAGTGACATATATTCATACAGTGTTAAAGGAATATTCTACAAAGGATTCTCTTATAGAGTAGACCTAAGGATTGACTTTTTACTTATCAGGTTCCACCGGATACTTTAAAAGCTGCTGAGTTCTGTCTTTAGGAAGAAAGATGAACTCTCAGAAGGGCAACGGCTTGGGCCTGGGAGTGTGGCTCAGTGACAGAGTGCTCACCTAGCATTTCTGAGCCCTAGGGTTATTTCCTGCATTGCTTGGCAAGACAGACAATGAATGATACCACATTCATAGGCCAGTGAGTTTCTTCAGTAATTTAGTGGAGATCTGTTGAGTAGAACAAACTGAGGAAAGTTGGCTTTTTTCATAATTTTATATGATGTGGGGAAAATGTTTTTCATTTAGAGTGCATTATAAGTTCCTCTCATTTGCAAAGTAACTGAAATAAAAGAGATGTTCCTTGCTTCCAATGACTAGGAGGACCGTGTAAAGGTGGACGTGATTGACTGGTTAGTGTTCGACCCAGCGCAGAGGGCAGAAGCGCTGAAGCAGGGCAACGCCATCATGAGGAAGTTCCTAGGTGGGTTGGAGTTTTACCTTTTCATCAGATCCATAAGTTTTAACTTTTATTCTTGCAGAACGTTTCATTTATTTCATAAATAAGTGGAAGGTGGGACACTCGGTAAGGACTTCAAGCTCACGTCAGTTCTAGGGAACAGGTGCTTCCACCTGTGCGCCGTCAGTGGCCCGGTGGTCCACTTATCCACCCTCTGAATTGACTCTGTAGCACTGAATAGTCGTCCATTCATTAACTGTTCACTGGGGCTGCAATGAGCTCACAGGTAGGAGGGCCTGCTACTCTTTAGAGGAACCACGTTCAATTCCCACCACCTACATGGCAGCTCACAACCATCCATAATGGACCAGGGGAATCTTCTGGCCCATGTGAGTACCAGGTTCATACATGGTACACATACATGCATGTAGGCAAGAACACTCATATATGTGATAGAGAATAAATAAGGAGGCTCTGACTAGCCCGATAATGACAGGCCTGTGCTGACTGCCTCTAGCATACCCAGTCCATGATGCTGAAGTCACAGTTTTGACCTTTGTCCATCATCAGTGACACGTGCTTGTTCTTTTTCTTTCTTTCTTTCCTTTATAATCTTTTTAACTTTATGTGCATAGATGTGACAGTGTCAGATCCTGGGGAACTGGATTTACAAACAGTTGTGAGCTGCCATGTGGGTGCTGGGAATTGAACCCTGGTTCTCCAGACAAGCAACCAGTGCTCTTAACTGCTGATCCATCTCTCCTGCCCCAACTGTAGTTTTTGTCTTTGAGCTGGGGAGTTTGCACATCTGAAGGTCAGAGGACAACTAACTCTTGGTGAAGTCAGGTCTTGGGGCGTGGCAATGAGCACCTTCACCTACTGAGTCCTCTCCTCAGCTCGGTCCTCACTTTGTTGTTGTTGTTTTGGTTTGGCTTTTGGTTTTCTTTTTTTTTTGAGACAGAGTTTCTCTGTAGCTTTTTGGAGTCTGTCCTGGAGCTTACTTTGTAGAACAAGGTGGCCTCAAAGATCCGCCTGCCTGCCTCTACCTCCCGAGTGCTGGGATAAAGGCGTGCAACACCACCGTTTGGCATAGGTCACAAAGCACAAGTTACCTTGGTCTCTCAAGTCAATGGTTCTTTTTTTTCTTTTTAAGATTTATTCTATTTTATGTGTATGGGTATTTTTGCCTGTTTGCATATATATGTGCGCCACATGCGTGCCTGTTTCCCTCGATCGTCTGGAAATGCAGTTACAGACAGTTGTGAGCTGCCATGTGGGTCCTGAGTATTGAACCTAGATCCTGTAGAGGAGCAGGCCACTTCTACAGCCTCAAGTCAGTAGGGTTTTTGTTTGTTTGGTTTGGTTTGGTTTTGGCTTTGGTTTTTTGAGACAGGTTTTCTCTAACTTTCCTGGAACTAGCTCTTTTTTTTTTTTTTTTTTTTTTTAATAAATTTTTCAAGACAGGGTTTCTCCGTAGCTTTTGGTTCGTGTCCTGGAACTAGCTCTTGTAGACCAGGCTGGCCTCGAACTCACAGAGATCCGCCTGCCTCTGCCTCCCGAGTGCTGGGATTAAAGGCGTGTGCCACCACCGCCTTGCTTGATATCATTTATCTTTATATAAAGACAACCTTTATTTCCAAGTCACTTCCTGTTCTGCCTAGTTTTATCTCAATTTGAGACACAAACTAGAGTTATCTAAAAGGTGGGAACCTCAATTGAGAAAATGCTTCCACAAGATACAGCTGTAGGTCTGGTGGTGGTGGCGCAGGCCTTTAATCCCAGCATTCGGAAGGCAGAGGCAGGTGGATCTCTGTGAGTTTGAGGCCAGTCTGGCCTACAAGAGCTTGTTCAGGACAAGATCCAAAGCTACAGAGAAACCTTGTCTCAAAAAGGAAGGAGGGAGGGAGGGAGGGAGGTAGTACTTTAGCAAAAACTGGGAAGTATACGTCCAGACAGAAACATCTGACCAAGAGACCACACTGCATGTGCATGGGAAAGGCTGCAAGTCTCCACGAAGAAGTGCATAGCATTGGCCCTGTGGAGCAGGCCAGGTGGTAGCACGAACAATGGAGCAGAGCTAGAGTCGTCAAGGTTCCTCATGTCATTCAGTCTCAAAGCGAATTTATAACTAGGGAATCCATTATTTAGTAATGTCCTAAAATAAAACTACGTCTTACCAATGAAACTGCATATTATAAACCATGATACCAAATTTTGTGACAACCTAGAAGAACTAAGAAAAGAAACATAATGCTTCAGAGATCAAGAAGCAGTTCACCTTTGAAAAGTAGTTCACCATTCCTTAGACAGAGCTTCCAGAACTGTTCTGGAGTAGAGAAATGGAGCCGAGTGCGTCCAAGCAAGAGAGTATGCTGGCTTTCCTTTCTCTGCACCTCTGACTGATGGTGTGATGCATGCATTCCTTTCTCTGCCCCTCTGACTGTGGGTGTGATTCATGCATTCCTTTCTCTGCGCCCTGACTGTGGGTGTGATCCATGCATTCCTTTCTCTGCGCCTGACTGTGGGTGTGATCCATGCATTCCTTTCTCTGCGCCCTGACTGTGGGTGTGATCCATCATTCCTTTCTCTGCACCTCTGACTGATGGTGTGATGCATGCATTCCTTTCTCTGCGCCCTGACTGTGGGTGTGATCCATCATTCCTTTCTCTGCGCCCTGACTGGGTGTGATCCATGCATGCCTTTCTCTGCGCCCTGACTGTGGGTGTGATCCATGCATTCCTTTCTCTGCGCCCTGACTGTGGGTGTGATCCATGCATTCCTTTCTCTGCGCCCTGACTGTGGGTGTGATCCATCATTCCTTTCTCTGCGCCCTGACTGGGTGTGATCCATGCATGCCTTTCTCTGCGCCCTGACTGTGGGTGTGATCCATGCATTCCTTTCTCTGCGCCCTGACTGTGGGTGTGATCCATGCATTCCTTTCTCTGCGCCCTGACTGTGGGTGTGATCCATGCATGCCTTTCTCTGCGCCCTGACTGTGGGTGTGATCCATGCATTCCTTTCTCTGCGCCCTGACTGTGGGTGTGAAGAGACAAGAAAGCCTGCCTTGCTCACACAGACGGCTCCTCCGTCTCTGCCCCTCTGGGAGGCTGCGGCTCTGCGTGCCTCCCCACACATGAACTGATGGACTTGAGCTCTGAGTCGCACGAATCAGAACTGTTTGACCAGATCCATAAGCAGAATAAAACTTAATCTAATCCAGTTCTTAAAAGTTGTTCTAGATGGGAATTTTGGATTTGCCATATCACTAGTTAAGCCTTGAGAAACTGGCTTGCCCAATGCTGGGAGAAAGTGCAGTCTACAGCTTCTAATCAGATGCCTGCCGTGGCCAGCGCCTCAGACAGAACACACCACCTACTCATTTCTTTTGATGTTCACGTCAAAGGGGAGAGAATCCCCTGTTCTATCAGGCTTTGTATTGCAAAACCAAACCCATTTAAAAGTAAGTTTTTACTATAGTAATCAGCTTTGTATATAATGCCATAGCCTCAGGAAAATATGATTTCTTTAAGGTGTGTGTGTGTGTGTGTGTGTGTGTGTGAGAGAGAGAGAGAGAGAGAGAGAGAGAGAGAGAGAGAGAGAGAGAGGAACTGCTTTTGTGTTACCTCGAGTGGGAAGGAACCAGCCCACTCGAGGGATCTCCAAGACCTTTGAAGAAGTGTGGGACCTGAAATGTAAAACTTGGAATTAGTGATTTGATACAGACTGGGTGTGCTGACACTTAATCCCAGCACTTGGGAGGCAGAGGCAGGCGGATCTCTTAAATTCAAGTTCAGCCTGACCTACATGGTGAATTCCAGGACAGCAGTACATAGGAGTCCATATATTTTGAATGTTTTTTTTTCCCCACAGCATCAAAAAAACATGAAGCTGCAAAAGAAGTGTTTGTGAAAATTCCTCAGGATTCCATTGCAGAAATCTACAATCAGTGGGAGGAGCAAGGCATGGAGAGCCCACTTCCTGCTGAGGACGACAACGCTATCCGAGAACACTTGTGTATCAGAGCCTATCTGGTGAGTCTGCCGAGAAAACTGCCATCTTTGTGCTTTTCCAGATCCGCTCGTGAAACAACTAGATGTATAATTTTTCATTTTTAATTATGTGTAGGTATGTGTCTGCAAATGGGTATATGTACGTGAATGCAGGTGCCTATGGAGGCCAGAGGAACTAGAGTCACAGACTGTTGTGATCTGCTTATTGTGGGTGCTGGGAACTGAACCCAGGTTCTCTGGAAGAACAGCAAATGTTCTTAAACGCTGAGCCATCGCTCTAGCCCTTGAACTTTTTCCAAAAGTGGTAATTGAGTCATCTAAGGTCCCTGTGAGAGCAGTGCTGACTTAGAGGGGTTGCTGTCGTGACCTTGTTGTTGGCATGCATCTGTCCCTTTCTGGCTAGGCAGGAGCAGACAGTGATACATGGAGCTTCGCTGAGATTGCTATGCACATGTGTAGTAAATTAACATCATCTCAGTCAAGCTTTATTCAGCAAATAAGTGATTGCTGTGGACACAGTAGGGCTCAGTTTGAGGACAGAATTCTGTCTTTAACATGGAGCAGGCTAATCAAGAAGATGAGTACGCATGCCCGCCTCATAGAGAGGTGATGCAAGATACGCATGGGCACATGCAGTGCTGGGGTAAGAGTAGTTGCCAAAACAGCACAGAATACTTTGTCAGTATTTGTCACTTCACAGAACGTTTGCTTATTCATAATTTTTTTTTAAAGATTTTTATTTATTATGTATATAGGTTTCTTCCTTCATGTATCCTGCAGTACAGAAGAGGACACCAGATCTTATTACAGATGGTTGTGAGCCACCATGTGGTTGCTGGGAATTGAACTCAGGACCTCTGGAAGAGCAGCCAGTGCTCTATTCTTCTGAGCCATCTCTCCAGCCACCTTATTCATAATTTTTGAGTAAGAATTATTTCTAAGAACTAGAACTTTTAAATACCTTTTGAGCGATAAAAGTGAAAACTTTGTGTAATCTCAACACTCAGGAAACTGGGGCAGGAGGATTGTCATGAATCTGAGGTCAGTCTGGACTTCATAGTGAGTTCCAGACTAACCTGGTCTAGAGAAGAAGACCTCGTCTCAAAAGCAAAATGTAAAAACATGTATTTCATTTTGTTTAACTTTGTGTTTTAGGAAGCCCATGAAACCTTCAATGAGTGGTTTAAGCATATGAATTCAGCTCCACAAAAACCTACATTGATATCTCAACCAACTTTTACCGAGAAAGTGGCTTTTGAACACAAAGAAAAGAAGTACGAAGTAAGTTAAATGGAGTCTGAGATGAGCCTCTTTTATCTGAAAGACTCATGTATTCAGAGGGTCTTTTTAGCGTTTATGTTCTGATTGGAGTAGGATTTTCCTGTTACACGTTCTACTTTGAATCATGATTACTTTTTTGTAGGTTATTAATTAATCCTGAGAAACGCTGCTGGACACGGTGGCACATGTTTAATCCCAGCACTTCAGAGCCAGAATCAAGCAGATCTCTGTGAATTCAAAGCCAGCCTGTTTTATATCCTGAATTCCAGGCCACCCAGAGCTATACGTAGTGAGATCCTGTTCCAGCAAAACAAAATAAGAAAAAGAAAGGAGGGGGCTGGAGAGATGGCTCAGTGGTTAAGAGCATTGCCTGCTCTTCCAAAGGTCCTGAGTTCAATTCCCAGCAACCACATGGTGGCTCACAACCATCTGTAATGAGGTCTGGTGGCCTCTTCTGGCCTGCAGGCATATACACAGACAGAATATTGTACTCATAATAAATAAATAAATAAATAAATAAATAAATAAATATAAAAAAAAAAGAAAGAAAAAGAAAGGAAGGAAGGCCTTTCGACATTAGTATTCATTTGCTAAATTAATATTTTACTATTTCATCTATCTCCTACTGGTTAATAGTTTTTCTTTATGTACATATCTGGCTGAATTATCAACTCTTAAGACTGATGTTCTTGTTGAGGGGTAGTGGCCGGGCACACCTTTAATCCCAGCACTTGGGAGGAAGAGACAGGTGGATCTCTGAGTTCAAGGCCAGTTTGGTCTATAGAACGAGTTCCAATGAAAGTCAGAGCTGTTACACAGAGAGATCCTGTCTCAAGAAGACAAATAAATACATAAATAAAGGGATGGACTATTGTTCGGTCCTTTAAATCCACTTATGTTTGTTCTGCAGATGGATCATAGTATTTGGAAAGGACATTTAGATGCCCTAACTGCTGATGTAAAGGAGAAAATGTACAACGTCTTGTTGTTTGTTGACGGAGGGTGGATGGTAGATGTCAGAGAGGTAAGTTACACATTTTGTTTATAGCTTTAAAAATGAGATTAACAAACCAGAGAGATGGCTCAGCCAGTAAAGGCACTCGCCACCAAACCTGGAGACATGTTTTCCGTCCCTAGGGTTCAAATGGTCGTTCTCTGACCTTGGCATGCATACCCACATGTGAGTACAGTCTGCGCCATGTGTGTACCCAGTGCCCATGGAGGCCAGAAGAGGGCACCTAATCCCGACAGTAGAGTTAGAGATGGATGTGAGCAGCCATGTGGGTGCTGGGTTCCAGCTTGGGTCTTTTGGGAAAGCAGCATGTGCTTTTCCACTTTTTCCTCCATCTTAGTTAGCCACTGAGCCATTCCTCCAGCCCGTTTTTTAAACAATTAAAAAACAAGCCCACAACAGTAACAAAAGCCATACACACTGTATCTTCTAATGTTCTTTCTCTAAATAAAAACATCTACAGATTTTTTTTTATATAAAGTTGGTAGTTATAACTAAACCTCCCCATGTTTTAGCTTAAAAATACTACCTTGGAATAGGAGTATTTCATTCTTGAATATACATTCAGTATGCTCACTCAGACTAACTAAAATTAATTTTTTAAAATTCTAGATCTAAAATTTATTTGTTTCCTAGTTGTTGAGTTAGTTAGGGCCTTACTATATAATAGAAGCATACCTTGAACTCACTGTGTGCCAGCTGCCCTGGAACTTGAAATTCCCCTGATACATGCCTCCAAACCTGAGTCTAAGCTTTGATGTGTGTATATAACTTAGAAATAGGTGAGTCTAATACCGTGAGACATAAAACAACAGCATCCCTCTGAGACACCCATTTACATGACTCGGCATGTTCTTCCTTAAACACAGGCTTCCAGAGTAAGAATGAGCTGCAAAAGTATTAAATAGCACAAACCAGTGTGCGTGACCCCAGCATTTGGGGGGCTAAAGTCACTGGCAGCCTCAGCTGTCCCTCCCCACAAGAGAATTAAACGCAGAAAGCAAACAGTGGATTTGTTGTGAGTCCAGATGAAGAGATCACGTTGATAGCGCACATGCCTGGCATGATGGGGCCACAGCATATCAGTAAAGGAAAAAGAAGTTTGCTTTTGGAAGTGGCTGGACAGGATGCTAAGAGATGCAGGTGGGATGTGGAGCCAAGGAAGCGGTGACTGAGAAGGGAGAGGCACTGAGGCCGGCGACACTTCCTCTTCTTGGTAGTCTTTCTGCTGTCTTTTCTTCTGCCATCCCTCATATCCTCCTGTATATAGTTTTCCATGTTTTAATTGTGTAAAAAAATGATCCATTTCCTCTCCTTGCTTACCCCTCCCCCTACCTGATCCTTCTCGCTTGCTTCCTTATTGTCAGGTTGGTATGTTCTCTCAAACCTTAGGACTGTCTGCAGATACATACACCCCGCCTTTTCTCCTTCCAGAGAAAATACATATTTTCCCTTCTAACTTTCGCTGTAATGGTATTTAGTCTCATTCCTTTGGTGTGTGACCAAATGCCTAGTAAGAAACAGCTTAGAGGAGGGTGGGCTTGTTTGGGCTTGGAGTTTTGAGGGTCCAGTCTTGGGCATCAGGGGTAAGAGGCCGCTTATATGTCTGCAGTTAGGAAGGAAAAGGTGTGATCAGACCATAAAACCTCAAGTCCTCGCTTACCCTATTACCTACTTCAACAAGTCTCCACCTCCCTAAAGCTTCCAGAACATTCCTAAACAGCTCTACCCTCTGGGGGCTCAGTGCTCAAACACATGGAACTTAGAGGGACATTTTACACTCAGACCACAGCAGGTCTGATCCTGAGACGTGACAGAATGGTGACTCGGAGCCCCACGTCTTGGATAGTTGGGATGTCATTTTGAATGCTACTCAGTTCTACAGGTTGTGTGCGCTGGGGTCCCCTCTGCTGGCCCTCACATCACAGTTATGCCTTTTCTTTAAGCAGCTTAGTTGCTACATTGTCCTACCTCTCTAGCTTCTCTTTCCTGCCAAGAAGTGAATATTAACAGGGAATGCTGCTGCTGATAACGGTTGTTAGGTCCACTTCTGAGTTTTTGTTTATTGGTTCACGATATTAGGATTGAGCCCAGGCCTCGCACGTGCTAGCATACGGTACCACTGAACTCATCCTCCGCCATCAGTGTACTGTTGACAGGGGTTTCTGTCTTGCCCGGTCCCAAAGAAACACACAGAGATCTACATTAGTTATAAAACTGGTTGGCCTATTAGTTCAGGCATCTTATTAAATAACTCTTACATCTTAGCCTATAATTCTTGTCTGTGTTAGCCGTGTGACTTGGTGCCTTTTATCAGTGAGGCATTTCCATCTTGCTTCCTCTACAGTAATAACTGTAGACTGAGCCTCTCCTCTTCCCAGAATTCTCCTGTTCTAGTCACCCTGCCTGTAGTTCCTGCCTGCCTGCTTAGAAAAGTGCACCCCTTCCTTTACACGGGTATAGTCCATGCCATGTGTACATGACCAGTAGACTGAAGTACAGCTCGGATTTTAGCTCCACTGCCTGCTTGGCTACTTACACAGCACATCCCAGTGCGCCTCTGAGAAGCAGGAAGGAGTCTAGGAGCCAGAGGATGGTGCACAAGGAAACGGGAAAGCCTAGGGAGCAGCCGTCCAGTTGGTCTTTAAGGTCTCCCCTCCCCTCCCCTCCCCTCCCCTCTCCTCTCTTCTGTGTTACTCAAGTGAACTCAAGGTTCTTATAATTCCTGCCTCCCCCACTTTTTTGACTATACAAAAATAATTATTCACTCTCTTAGAAGTTTACAAGTTCTTACTCAGCCCTCCCTATCTTGACCTTCCTTTGCTGGCTTGACCGCAGTCAGGTTGGTAAGCCCTCTCAGATCTTAGGTACATCTGTGGTGATGTCTACACGTATGGAGGGAAATGAATGGTAATTATTTTCTGTCTGTCTTTACTTGTATGGTATTCAGTCTGATTCTTTTGTGTGTTGTTAGCCTAGATGCGTGAGAAACACACTCAGCAGCATCTTACTTCCATACTGTCTCTTCTAGTATATTTTAAAAGTTCATCTTCATGTCTTTAGCCTTAAAGTCCTATTTCCAAAAGAGAAAGAGAGAGAGAGAGAGAGAGAGAGAGAGAGAGAGAGAGAGAGAGAGAGAGAGATCTAGTAGACTAGATAATACTATGATCAAAGCTTGTTTTAATTTTTGGTGGCGTGATGAGGGCTCACGTGATAGCTCGGGCCTGTGAAGCACCGGGTCTTGTGTTTGGTCCCCAGAAGCTACCCTTATAGTGGTAGCACTGAGGAGGGAACGACAGGAGCCCTGGCGCTTGTCGGTCAGGCCGTCTAGCCTAAAGGTGAGCTCCAGACCTCGAAGGAGCTAGTGTTCTGGGGATGTCGCTCAGAGTTATTCTCTGGCCTCAGTACTTGGGCACACACTCATGCATGCACCTATACACGTGTGTACTAGCACACATACAAACATGTACACAGACGTTTTTAAAATAGGAATGATAAGCTTTAGAGAAAGAAATTCAGTGTTTTCCTGTCCTGGTTTTGACTCAGTAGTCACCCTCAGTATTCCTGGGGCATTGACTCTAGGATCTGGGAGATAAGTTGCTCCCTTTCGTTACATAAAGTGACATGCATGATATTTGCATGTAATCCTCACACACACTCCTGCCTGTACCCACTTAGTGTAAATGCCGTCTAAATAGTTGTTATAACAAGAACGGAACATATGCGTCTTTATACAGATGCAACTTCCAAGTATTTCCTTTAGTTGTTCATTAAATCTATTGGCTCCCAACATGGCTTACTTTTTGGTGGTGGTGTTGTTGTCTTATATTTTTGAGACGGGGTCTCTGGCACACAGTATACATCAGGCTTGCCCTGAACTTGCACTTAGGCTCTGACCTTGTCATCCTGAGTGCTGGGGTTTGGGATCACAGGTGTAGTGTGGAGTGATGGCTTGATGTCTGTCGTAGGATGCCGAGGAAGACCCTGAGAGAACACATCAGATGGCTTTGCTCAGAAAGCTCTGTCTGCCCATGCTGTGCTTTCTGCTTCATACCATACTGCACAGCACCGGTCAGTACCAGGAGTGTCTGCAGCTGGCCGACATGGTGTCCTCGGACCGCCACAAACTTTACCTGGTGAGTGCTGGGCCGGCTGCAGGTTTCTGTTTTACCTGTTGATATGCTTGCACAATGACGTTTGGAAATATAAAAGAAATGTTCCAGTTTTGGTATGCTTTTTAAAAACTGTCTCTATACATGAATGGAAGTATATATATTCTGTACATGAATGGAAGTTATATTCTATACATGAATGGAAGTATGTATTCTATG
The DNA here is from genome assembly GCF_950005125.1 of Chionomys nivalis. Taxonomy (NCBI): domain Eukaryota; kingdom Metazoa; phylum Chordata; class Mammalia; order Rodentia; family Cricetidae; genus Chionomys; species Chionomys nivalis. The sequence goes on from NC_080110.1 coordinate 39,007,967, forward strand.
CATGAATGGAAGTATATATTCTGTACATGGATGGAAGTATGTATTCTATGCATGAATGGAAGTATATATTCTATACATGGATGGAAGTATGTATTCTATGCATGAATGGAAGTACATATTCTGTACATGGATGGAAGCATATATTCTATATATGGATGGAAGCATATATTCTGTACATGGATGGAAGCATATATTCTATATATGGATGGAAGCATATATTCTGTACATGGATGGAAGCATATATTCTGTACATGGATGGAAGTATATATTCTATACATAGATGGAAGTATATATTCTATACATGGATGGAAATATATATTCTGTACATGGATGGGAGTATGTATTCTGTCCTGTAAACCAGCACGAGGTCTCTGAGCCACACAGATCTTCAAGGAAAATTTCTTCTTAAGGTTGATTAGGTTTTTAAAAAGTTGATATTCTCATTTTTGATTTTTTTTTCATGTCAGGTATTTTCTAAGGAAGAACTAAGGAAACTGCTGCAGAAGTTAAGAGAATCCTCTCTGATGCTTCTAGATCAGGGGCTTGACCCGCTCGGATATGAAGCTCAGTCATAACTCATCCACTCTCTCTGATGCCCATGACGGGGCTGCTTGGTTGTTTGGTTTTTGTATTTGTAATTATGGGTTTTTCCTTTGGTATTATGGGGGAAAATGTAAAATTTAGTTTTTTTAATTTTGTATTATGTTAGTATTTCTTTAAGTATTTTTAATGAAATTATACAAAATAAATTTTTGTTCTACAAATACTAGTTTTCTCTTATGTAATAAATAAATTAATATTTTATTATTTTTTATAATCATAAATTCCTGGGATATTAAAATTTAAAGAGAATAGAGAATAAAAAATAGGTTTATTTTATGCAAGGTAAGTAATTTCTCATTTATCAACAAATTTAATATTTTTCTGAATAATAAAGTTAAGATGAATCTAGCAAGAGTATTTTAAAATGGAGCTGGAGAGATGGCTCAGCAGTTAAGAGCACTGGCTGCTCTTCCAAAGGACCAGGATTCATTTCCCAGCATACATAGAGTGCCTCACAACCATCTATAATTCCAGTTCCAGAAGATCTCATGCCCTCTTTTGGCCTCTGTGGGCACCAGGCACACACGTGATGAATAGAGATACATTTAATCCAAAAATCCACATGAAAATAAAAATTAGCCTAGCACCCACATGAGCCGAGAAACAGTCACTTGTAACTTCATCTTCAAATGGTCTGACCCTGCTGGCAAGAGCGCCTGCACTTAATGTGTGCATACGCGCACAACATGATTAAAAATAAATATTTTTAACCTAGAAAGGGGTTATAGAGTAGTGTTGTTTAGCAAATACTAGTTTTCTTAGGTGTGATCCTTGAAGTTGTGGTAATGGAGGGAAGTGCCCTCACTCGTCCTCAGGAGATGCACACTGAAATATTTAGGGTTGAAAGTCATAAAATCTGTACTTTGCTGAAATAGTTCAGCTTTAAAATTAAAATCTACACAGTAAAAGCAACGTGGTAAAATAGGAGCAGTCTAAAGGACAAAGGAATGTTTATCATACTAATCTTCAACTTCCCCTCCAAGAGAAAAGGTTTACATGGTGCTGGAAAAACTATAGCAGAAGAACCAAGTATGCATGCAGGTCATTACAGAACTCAGTCCAGGCAAAAGGGATCGGAATGCATGATGTGAAATCTATAGAGAACCAGTAACAGCTGAGAAAAAGAAAAGAGTGAATATAGATTTTCATTTCCAAATAATAATACAAAACTTAAAAGTCCTCTCCAGCACCAGACCTTTGAAGTTGGACTTCATACTTGCTGCTGGAATAAGCCGCTACCCTGCAGACCAGGCTGGCCTCAAACTCACAAATCCACCTGCCTCTGCCTCCCGATCCTGGGATTAAAGGTGTGCGCCACCACCGCCTGCTTTATAATAAGCCTCTTAGCAGTACAAAATAATTATCTTGGACCAAGATTTGCTTTTTAGGTTTACAAAAAATTTGTGGGTGAAAGATGTAGCATCTGTCTGTGGTTTAAAAGTTTTCGAGGTGCCGGGCAGTGGTGGTGCACAGACGGATCTCTGAGTTCGAGGCCAGCCTGGTCTACAAGAGCTAGTTCCAAACAGGCTCCGAAGCTATAGAGAAACCCTATCTCGAAAAAAAAACCTAAAAATAAAAAGGTTTTCGAGGCAAATAAGCCAAAATATTTTCAAACGTACATTCTAATTATATGACAGCTATACTGCCTCTCCGCTCTTCCGTGTATTTACACCTTTAAAGTTACTTTAAAATGCGCTTTCGTGTGAAATGCTTTTCCCTCTGCAGAGAATTAAAATCGTCCAGCACCCATGGTGTGTGAACTTGGCTGGGGTCTGCGCCGCCGGGTCTACCAGCTCGAGAGACGCTGTCTGCAAGTCGGGTGACCTGCCACAGATGTTACTCATCCCCTTCCCTCCCTGCACACCAGAGGCAAGAGCGGGCAGCGCTCGGCGCCCACTGCGCCTGCGCGGCGGAAGTGCGAGCGGGGTCACGTGGCCGCTCGGGGCGGGGCCGGCAGGAGCTGAGGCTGCCGGGGACCTCCTGGCGCACGCGTGTCTCCGGCCGGACCGGGAGGTGGGCGGCTGCGGCACGCGGCGGTGGAGGGCCCGGGCGCCCCGCGGGGAGGCTGGACAGCCCGGGCTTGGCCGAGGGTGCTGCTCCACCGCCGGCCGGCACCATGGCATCGCTGGCCGACCGGGTCCGAGGCAACGGGCGCATCGCCGCCGGGCTCCTGTTCAACTTGCTGGTGTCCATCTGCATCGTATTCCTCAACAAATGGATCTATGTACACCACGGCTTCCCCAATATGAGCCTGACCCTGGTGCACTTCGTGGTCACCTGGCTGGGCTTATACATCTGCCAGAAACTGGACATCTTTGCTCCCAAAAGTCTGCCTCTCTCCAAGCTCCTCCTCCTGGCCCTCAGCTTCTGTGGCTTTGTGGTCTTCACCAACCTTTCTCTGCAAAACAACACTATAGGCACCTATCAGCTGGCCAAGGCCATGACCACGCCGGTGATCATAGCCATCCAGACCTTCTGGTACCAAAAGAGCTTCTCCGTCAGAATACAGCTCACGATGGTGAGTAGCTGCGCGAGCGCCCTGGCCACCTACCTCGTCTTGCTTCCCGGGAAAATTGAAGGCTTATAAGCCTGGCGCTCTGGACTCATTCCCATCCTCTTGACTCCACACGAGTCTATAAGATAGTGACTGCGTGGCCCATTTTAGAGAGGAGTGAAGTGGAAAAAGCCATTTGGCACTCCTCTGGCTCTTAGTAAAAGGGTGTGTTCCTGTGGGTTAGAACTTACTATATGATGGGAATCTTTAAATGGTGAGGGGAGAAAGCTGCCTTAGATGGTACAGTTCAGTGTCAGGATATCTGCGAAAGCTTAACTTGAAAAGGAAAAGAAAAAGTCCTTCTACCCACGGGGAGTCAAGCCACGTATGATAACCACGAAATAGTGTAGCATAAACTATCTCAGGATATGCCTTCAGCGGCATACTGCTGGGATGCCTGTACCTTTAAATAAAAGTCATTAAAATGATGTTAGCGGTTAGTAGTTCTTAGTATTTTAGGTCTTGATGCTTTCCTTCTTACATGTGTATGCTCATGTAAGTACTAGTTTGGTGGTCCATTTACGTCCCTGGAAATGCATATAGTATTTCCCTAGAAAGCACGGTGCATGGATTCATGATTTTCTCCCAGATGTAGAGTTGTATGTGAATGTCTGCAGAGAAATTACTCTAATTTACATGGGATTGGCAGTTTTCCCAACAAAGAAAACATGCAGTTCAGTGTTCCCAGTGATGTGTTTTGTAAGACACTGTTCTTGAATTTAATCTCAACAGCATTTGCCTCTTTTTCTTTGCAGATCCCTATAACTGTAGGTGTAATCCTAAACTCTTACTACGACGTGAAATTCCACGCCCTTGGCATGGTGTTTGCTGCCCTCGGGGTGTTAGTCACGTCCCTCTATCAAGTGGTTGGTAATGTTTTTTTCTTTATGTGCCTTATTAGCAGATTTCTTAAATTTTGAAGTTGTATCCCCAGGTTAGAAAATACAGTGCAGAGACAATAAACTGTTGGGAAGAAAGCATAATTGATCAATTGTCTTAACTCCTGGTGAAGAGGAGACAGAAACTAGGGTGTGTGCTATCTAATTGTAAGTGTGCAATACCCATGCTTAACCATCAGAGTTTGGGACAATTTTTTTGTTATTGTCATTTTACTTTTTCCAAGGAAGTGTTTACAAAAGCAGTAAGGCTCTGCTTCATAAGTTTGTTGGTTATATTTGTCATTGCTCTTAAGAAATGCATACATTTGCAAACATTTGGACATGAAAAAATCAGGTGTAAATATTTTAAACTCAAAAGAAGTGTGGGTGTTGCAACTCTGATTGGCTTTTAATCATTTGTCTGGTCAATAGAGTGGTTTCTAGGTTTTTAACTTCTTGTACAAACACAGTGCCTTGTCTGTAGCCAGGATGTGGTTAAATTTTTTTCATGGATTCACTTCATTACCATAAATTCCCAACAAACTGGGTTTTGTGTCCTGTTTAGTGGGGAGAAATAGCAGGGAGTAGGGAACAGTGAAACAGTGTTCTCTATGCTGAAAACCTCGGTCTGGAAATTCAGGGTGTGCCTGCATGGGGAATCAAAGCCAAAATGTAACCAGTGTTACCTCTGTCACAAGTATCCACAGGTGATAAAGGAAGGCATTCTAGTTAGCAATGTCTGTTCAGTACTCCAGCCTAGCACCCAGCTCTTTGATGGTAGTGATTGTCCCAGAAACATTGTTACAGAAAATACTATCCCTGGAGGCAGGGCGCTGAGGACTGGACCAGGCCTCCTTCACTCTAAGCAGTCACTGTACACTGAGCTAAAAGTCACCCAGCGGCTAACAGTTTCAACAACTACTACTGCTAATGAGACTTCTAGGGTGGTGGTCCTGGGGCTCGAACCCAGGACCTCTTACACACTACACTCAGCCTCATCCCCAGCTCTCTTCACTTTTATTTTTTACACTTATTTTGTTTGTATGCATGAGTACACATGTGTGCATGTACATGCCAGTCACTATGTGCATATTGAGATCAGAGGGCAACTTGCAGAGGCCAGAGTCTAACACAGGAGTCCCTAGGATTGAACTTTGGTAGTCAGGTTTAGCAGCAGGAACCTTTACCTGCTGAGTCATCTCCTTTTTCTTCTTTTTACTTTTTGTTGGAGCTGATTTTTTGTTCTTGTTTTTTTGTTTTGTCATTGTTTTAAGACAGTACTGTATTGCTCTGGCTAAGCTGGAACTCAATGTGATCCGCCTGCCTTCCAAAGTGCTGGGATTAATGGCATGTGCCATTATGCCTGGCCTCCCGTCTTACTTTTTAGGAAAGAACTAAGAATGTGTTTCCATACCCAGTCTACTTGTTAAATATTAGAGTTCCTTTTACTCCTTATACATAATTCCAGTTCACAACACTCACTGTTTTTGTTTTTGTTGTTGTTGTTGTTTTGTGGCCATTTTATTCCTGAAGGAACAAAATGGCCATTTTTGCTTCAGACTTGCTGTAGATTAGAATCAAAAGGTCGGTAGCCCCGAGGCTCGCAAGGAGGTTGATGGAGTGGCTAAAGACACAGGCAAAGCTTCTGTACAGTAAAGAGCAGGTACGATGTCAGAGTAGGCAGACCCCAGCAGCACAGAGAACTCCCTTCAAACAGTTCGGCTGCCTGTTGTTTCCTTTTTTTTTTTTTTTTTTTTTTTTTTTTTTAAAGATTTATTTATTTATTATGTTTACAGTATTGTGTCTGCCTGCAGACCAGAAGAGAGAACCAGATCTCATTACAGATGGCTGTGAGCCACCATGTGGTTGCTGGGAATTGAACTCAGGACCTTTGGAAGAGCAGGCAGTGCTCTTAACCACTGAGCCATCTCTCCAGCCCCTGCCTGTTGTTTCCTATTTGGTTTCCAAGCTGTTCTGTTGCCGGAAGGAGCATCTTCAGCTCATAGCTGGAGAAACAGTAGGCTTATTGGTTTGACAGACATTTCCTTTATGCTCACCCCGAGGACAGAATGAAGAAAGGCAACGGTAACCCTGCCCTTCAAGATACATATACAGAGGACAGTCCATAACCAGCCCCAGGCCCAGGAAGGTCCTGCCGAGGCAGAAACGGCAGTTGCACGTGGGATGGCAAGGCTAGACTAGAGAGAAGGTTAAGTTGGAGGCACAGACGTTTGCTTGGCAGTGAAATGTTGAGATCTGTTCTTTAATATGTGTGGAGGCGCAGAGTGTTTGGGGGAACTTGTGTTTAGTGAGGCTAGACTGTAGGTGTGTTGTGGGGGGTGATGCTGAGTGGGTGGCAAAGTCTTGCTGTCACTCAGAGGAAATGACTCTATCCTGCAGACTCCAGCAAAAATTGGGAGAGGTGTTGCCGAGCCTTTATAGTTAAGAAAAATGACTCTAATGGCAATGGAGGGTGCAGGGAAAAAGGACAGTGTGAAGAACCTGGGACCCTACTGGCTAGAAACCAGGACTTCTAAGGAGCTGGGTCTCTGGGGGAGAGGAGACCATTAGGGATGGAGGCAGCACTCAGGTAGCTTATTTATAGACAGGAGGAGCTTGGTCTTAAACATGGCCCTGCAGAGCCCAGCAGTGGTGGTGCACACCTTTAATCCCAGCAGAGGCAGAGGCAGGCAGATCTCTTGAGTTCAAGGCCAGCCTGGTCTACAGAACAAGAATAGAGGGACTACTGCTTTCCCGTCTAAGGTATCAAGAAGTCAGTAGATCATTGCATACCGGGTTCACAGAGCTCCTGTATCTGAGGTGCTGTCTCCCCACTCTTTAAAACCTTGCAGAATAATGAGGTGTGTCCTCTTTCCTAGCCTGACGCTGCGCGGCTTTGACTGAGCGATGCTTTTCTGTGCACCTGACTTGTCTTCTCTCCTGATTTTCAGTGGGTGGGCGCCAAGCAGCATGAATTGCAGGTGAATTCCATGCAGCTGCTGTACTACCAGGCTCCCATGTCTTCCGTCATGCTGCTGGTGGCTGTGCCTTTCTTTGAGCCAGTGTTTGGAGAGGGAGGAATATTTGGTCCCTGGTCAGTTTCTGCTTTGGTAAGTCCTGATTGTTTTGGTGCCTAAGAAATTGCAGAAGTCATTCCTTTCCTGAGGCAGGGTTTGGATTCCAGAGCACAGCCTCAGTTCTCACGGTTACTCTCTAAGGGAGCCAGGCGAGGTTATTTTCAGATGAAGAAACAGAGGCACAGGAACATGAAAGGACTTCCCTCGACTAGGACAGCTGACCAATGCCCGGCTACCTCTCTGTCCATGCCAAACTAGAGTCCACACATAATTTGGGCCTTGAATTTTAATCTTATATTTTTACAACATGATTGTAGAAACAATGGCTATTTTGAATAAAGACTACATACTCATTGCATAGATTTCAAATATACATAAAAATAAATATTAAGAAAGTAGAGCCCCCTGGAAACCTAAGATATCGCATTAGCAATTTTTTGGTTCTGATCTTTTGCCTTGAGAGTCATGTAGAACCTATTGTCTGGTTGCCCGGCGGCTATGTAGATCTCAAGACCCATTACCTGGGCTGGAAACTCTGTCCAATGCTCCCTCCTAGGTAACAGAGAAGCAGCCTGGCAGAGTGGGTGAGGAACACAAAGCCGTGTGATCCTGGCCATTCACTCTACCCTCCTGTGTTGTCCGTCTGCCCCCTGATCATTTGTGGGAAACTAAGCTTTGGTTCTCCTATTTGTGTGTGTGTGTGGGGGGTGCACATGGAGGCCGGAAGTTGACATTGGGCATCTTCCTCAGTTATGCTCCACTTTTGTTTTTGTAGCAAGGTCTCTCTCTCGAGCCCCAGGGATCCTCCTGTCTCCACCTCCCCAGTGTTGGGATTACAGACACAGACACTGCCAGCTTTTGTATGAGTTCAGTGTATCTAGACTCAGGCCTCCTCCTTGTAGAGGTACTTTATTCATCAAGTGAGCCATCTCCTCATGTTGTGATACTTCAAGTAATTTCTAAGTCCTTTTTGTACATACTGTGTTCCTCATAAGGCCTTGCTAAGAAATGTTTTTGATTTAAGTAAGAATAAAAATGAACGATTCATCAGAATTTAATCTGCAAGTATTCATGTCCTGGTGTTAACAGTTGTGGTAGTAGTTGCTTACCTTTATTTTTTGCATTGTTTTTAATGAAAATTTATTGAAGCTGAGTTCAGTGATGTATGCCTGTATCTCAACCACTCAAAAACTGAAGCCAAAGGAATCCTTGTGTCTTTTTTTTTTTTTTTGGTTTTTGGTTTTTGGAGACAGGGTTTCTCTGTGTAACAGCTCAAGCTGTCCTGGAACTAGTTCTGTAGACCAGGCTGACCTCAAACTCACAGAGATCTGCCTTCCTCTACCTCCCAAGTGCTGGGATTAAAGACGTGTGCCACCACTGCCTGGCGGAATTCTTATGTCTTATGTAGGTACCTTGGGCAATATAGGGAGACTTCTGTCTGGGGGGAGAAAAAGAGAGAACAGAAAATATTTCTTCCTTAAGTGAATAAGAAAAAAAAAAACCTAGAAATTCACATTCAAGACTATTTTTTTGTTTTGTTTTGTTAGCTTCTTTGCTTGCTTTTTAAAGATTTATTTTATTTAGTCTGAGTCTGTGTCTTTGGAGGCCAGTGGTTCACCTCCCCTGGAGCTGGAGTTACAAGGTGGTAAGCTAACAGTGCTGGGAACCAGACTTGGGTCCTTTGGAGGAAAAGGAAGCACACTCTTAAGTGCTGAGCTATCTCCTAGCCCTCCCCCCCTTTTTTTGTTTGTTTGCTTTTTTGTTGTTGGTTTATTCTGCTTTTTTTGTTGTTGTTTTAGATAGCATCTCAAATAGCCAGGCTGGCCTCAGATTCACTGTGTAATCAAAGCTGCCTTGATCTTCCTGCTTCTCCTTCCCAAATGCTGGGATTACAAGGACCACAGATGTGCTCCAGACCCCAGGTCATCACTGCAGAGGTTCCCACTGTTATTGGAAAGTTTGTTTGTTTGGTTAGTTTTGGCTTACTGAGACAGGGTTTCTCTGTAGAGATCCACCTGCCTCTACCTCCTGGGTCCTGGGATTAAAAGTGTACCCCACCACTGCCCAGTACCAAGTTGATTTTCTAAACTCCTTTTTTTTTTTTTCGGTGCAGTGTTTGTTCGTCTATCTAGTGTGTTTTGAGACATGCTCTCAATATGTACCTCTAAACCACTGCCCAAACTCACAGTGATCCTCCTGCCTCTACCATAATACGTGTACCTGGGATTACCAGCATGTGACATCTTGTCTAAATGGATGGATTTTGCCGGGTGGTAATGACACACACCTTTAATCCCAGCACTCGGGGAGACAGAGGCAGGCGGATCTCTGTGAGTTCAAGGCCAGCCTGGTCTACAAGAGCTACTTCCAGGACAGGCTCCAAAAGCAACACAGAGAAACCCTCTCTTGAAAAACCAAAAAAAAAAAAAAAAAAAAAAAAAAGGATGAAGCTTGTGTTATTCCTAATGAGACATATTTGTTCCTGGTTTAATGATTCTCTTGGTTCATTTGTAGCTTATGGTACTACTGTCTGGAATAATCGCTTTCATGGTGAACCTATCGATTTACTGGATCATTGGGAACACGTCACCAGTCACGTATCCTTTCCGTGTACTCTCAAATGTGTATACTCTTTGTTTCCCGTGTGCTACATTGTTACATGGCCTTTGTTAAGTAGGCTGGTTATTCTAACCTTTTTTATTGTTATATTTCATTAGTGTGGGTGTTTTTCTGCATATATGTCTGTGCACACACGCATGCCTGATGCACTGGAGCCCAGAGAAGGCATCGGATTCCCTGGGACTGAAGTTACAGATGGTGCTGAGACTTCAACCCAGGCTCTCTGGGAGCTGTTAGCGGTCTTACCTGCCAGAACATTGCTATACCCCTTAGTTTTTTAAAAATGTCTTTCCACACTAGTGTTTATGAAATTTATTAACCGAGGATGAGTTTGCTTCTGAATTTTCTTAAGTAGTAGTGACCTATAAAAGCTGACTTAGCACCATGACTTGCAGTAATGGGTGATAATCTATTAATGTGGTATTTATTGACTGAGTCATTGAGTGGAGGCTTAGGAATGAGTCAGTTCTCAGCTTCTGTGATGATGAAGGAGAGGTGGTCAGCTTAGGTAACGGATGCTAATCCCGTGCCCTGGCATCTGATTGGAGTGGGTCTGTAGTTAGTGGAAACAGGTGTTCTTAATAGTCCAAATTTCTTTTTAAAAAATGAAGTTATATGTTGAAGGTCAACTTCCACTGCCAGTTCTCACATCCTGCCTGCCATCTCTGCGTTTCCCTTTGCCTTACTGTAAGCAAATGTGAAGAATGGATTTCCTCATGTGAAAGAGGTGGTTTGGTAACGTTTTATTTAAAGAGTTATACTGACTTAAGGCTGGGTGTGATGATGGTTCATACCTGTAAGCCCAGGGCGTAGAAGGCTGAGGCAGAAGGATTGCCATGTGCTTGAAGCCAGCCTGGGCTATATATACTGAGATCTCATTTATAAAGCTGAAAAGTATAAAGAAAAAAGTATGCTGACTTATATAAGTGAGTAAATACTGAGATGTCAGAAATACAAATAGCCTGTTTGCCAAATATCAATAAGTAACAACGATCATAATCGCTTTCAAAAACCCAGAGCTTAATATGTATCTTGTACTGGCTACTGTTGTGTAAACAGATCCGTTAGTTCTCATCAGAGCTCTGTGAAGGGAGAGTCTGTCAATTTACAGACAAGGAAAAGAGCCACAGAGGTGAAATAACTTGACACACATAGACCACACAGTGAAGGGAAAGGGATTATGGCTCCATGGTGGAGTGTTTGCCAGACTGAACAGAGCCCTGAGTCCATCCCCCATTACAGAGTAAGAAACAAGAGTGCATGCTGAGACATGCCCTGCCCAGTTTGTCCCGCAAGCTCTGCCTCATGTCATCAAATCAAGGCCTGCGAGAATGTGCCCTCATTAAAAGCATTCATTCAGGGCTTCAGAGTTGGGTCTGTGGTTAAGAGCACTTGACGCTCTTCCTGAGGACTCAAGTTCAGCTCCCAGCACCCACAGCTCAAAACTGTCTGTAACTCCAGTTCCAGGGGATTCAGTGCCCTCTTCTGGTTTCCAAGGGTACCAGTCACTTACTTGGTACAGAGACTTACATGCAGGCAAAATATTCATATACATTAGATAAACAAGAATAAACAAAAGCATTAATCCAACTAGTATTTATTGACTAAACACTACAGACCATTACTTAATTTAATCTTTATACAGGCCATATGCTGTACTTATGTATACTATATACTATGTATTAACACTCATGGTACTATAGCAAACCAAAGCGATGAAAAATCTCTTCCTTTACAGACTTAAATTCTAGTAGGAAGCCAGACTGCCAACATGAAGAAGAATTAAATATGAATACGTAGGATGGTAGTGTTGAGTGCCACAGGGAAAAAAATAAAGCAGGAAGCAGCCATGTAGAGTGCTTGGGACCCAGATTGGAGTTTTAGGTAGGCTGCTCAGGTGACCTCAGGAAGGTGGCTGTGCTGTCGCACTGGGAAGAGCGTTTAGACAGTGGCAGCACCAGGTGAGGGGCCTGAGAAGGGCAGCTGTGCAGGGTGAACACCGAAAGCCGGGGAGTGGGCTGAGAAGCAGGGAGAGCTGGGTCAAGTGGAGCTTTCCGGGAAGAGCTGTGAGTGCATGAGGTGAGAAGCCAGTGGAGCAGGGGGCAGAGGTGGCAATGCTCTCACATCCACTGTGAATCTCTGCAGTGTTGAGCAGGGCCTTGAGGCCAAGACTGCTTAGTTGGGCACCTATGCTATCCTTGCAAGATGGATAGCAGCATGGCATGTCTCTGCCACTAGGTGCCAGGAGCACCCCAGGCCCCACCCCAGCTGTCAAAAATGTGTGCAGCCATTGCTCACGTGATTGAAGAAATTCGGACCTGAGGAGGTGAAAAGAAGGGAGACCATCAGGAAGCCACCGCAGTTTCTAATTCATAAATACCAGCTTTGCGGGCTGCAGAGGTGGCCCAGCGGCTCAGAGCACTTGCTCTTTAGCCACAGGATCCGAGTCAGTTTTTGGCACCCATAACAGGCAGCTCACAGTGGCTTCTAAGTTCAGCTCTAGGGGATCTGATACCCTCGTCTGAGTGACACACACATGTATAAATGATGCTTTTTTAAGGGACAGAGGAAATGGTGAGAAGTACCGGGCTTCTGGACACCTTTCCAAGAACCAGCAGCAGGGTTCCTGAACAGTTGAGTGTGGAGAGTGTGAAGCAGGGAAGTGAGGCTGGGTGCTGTGCATGTGGCTGTCTGAGGTGGAGGACTGAGGTGCAGTAGAGTTCCAGGTGCCGGGTTCAGGGCAGGCCTCGGGGATAGTCCTGAGTCCTATTCACAGAGGGGAGAGGAACTAGGCAGAGGAGCTAAAGAGGAGCATTGGAGGGAAGGGAAGGGGAGGGAAGGGGAGGGGAGGGGAGAGTGGCGATGAATCTACCAGAGGGGGAGGGGGCCCTGTGTCAGGTGCTTCTGAGCGGGGTTTGAGGGAGATCCGCAGTTGGTCCCCAGGCGAGGCAACTGGCGGTTTTGACCCGGAGCACTGAAGCAAGGCGAAGCCTGCCTGGAGCGGACAGAACTGGAGCTTGCGCTCTTTGTTTTCCTTTCCTAAACAGAGCCACCAAAGAGCGTCATTAAATTTGCCTTCCCTTTCCATAAATGGCTTTGACAGGCCGTGAGCTGCCTAGCAGGGCTGGGAGTATTTGAAGCTAACACACTAGAAGCAGTATATTTGAAGGTAGCACAGAATTGAGATAAGGTGTGACATCGTGGTGCCATCCTGGCCATAGCTTCCAGATCGCCTGGGAGCTGCCCACGCTCCTCTGAGGGCTGCCACTGTTTCGTAGAACAGTCTCACGTAGCCGGCCCAGGCTGGTCTCAGATTTACCATGTAGCTGAGGATGACCTTGATCTCCGGTGCTCCTGCTCCAGCCTCCTGAGAGCTGGGGTTCCAAGCCTGCATCACCACGGCCAGCTGCGTTGTTTTTGGAACTAAGTGGAGAGCCTGCACGTAGAGGTCAGGCAGAGCCAGGCCGAGGCTGAGGCCTACTACTTCCTGTGAGCTAAGTGTGGTGGGAGCTCTTTGGTTCCACTGGGGTCCACTCTGACTGAGGGGCATAGGCTTAGGCTCAGTCAGCTCGTTGTCTCCATCACTGCAGAGAGGGGGGGCAAGAGGGAAGCAGCAAGGAAATTAGGGGCAGTAACATCCACGGTGCTGGGCGGTCCTGTCGAACATGGGCGAGCCGTCTTGACAACTTACGGTTGACTTGATGGTGCATGCTGTGTCCCAGGAGCTTCACAGGTATTGATCTATATCAACCACATAAGCTAGGCACAGATCATCCTACCATTTAATAGGCAGGGAAACCGAGGCACAGAGTGGGAGCTGCCTCTGTGCTGTTTCTAGGAAACACATAGGTTTGCAGCGTACATCCATAGAGCAATACAATATTAGTTTAGATAGAAAAAGTAATTATGTGTAAAATGTATCAGGAGAATGATTTCTGAGGGGTGTATGTGTATGTTTTTTTTAAATATGAACAATGACTTGGGAAACAACTTTAGCCCAGTAATGAATTGCTGGCGGTATCTTGGATTATAACCTGAACTTTGGAGCTAAATAAGTCCGCCTTTGTTTAGACTCCCGGCGCCTGAGCTGTGTCCCTTGGCTATTGCAGTCAGTGGGTGAGATGACTCAGCAGGTGAACCTTCCACGGGCCTGGCCACCTGGGCTCAAGGGGCCACATCGTAGCTCCATAAATTGTCCTCTGAGCTCCATACATGTGCCTTGGCATGTATGCATGCACACATGAGTACATAAATAAAGTATTTTTTTTAATTAGTAGACTCTCTGGGCCTCCAGAGTTGTAAAATGGGCGAGGTGAGAAGCTTCTGGAAGAACTCCCGACAGAGTGCCTGGCGCTGGGTCTTGCTCCCTCTCCGTTCCTCTCTCCCTTGCCCTCCTAATCTTAGGCATACCCGAAGTTTTCATTGCGCCAACTCCCTGTCACCTGGCCCATCTCAGCTCCTCCGTCTGCACACCCTTCCTCCCCGGTGTCACCTCTGTGTAGAGGTCATCAGGACACTTGAGGCAGTCTCCTGTCACTTTGGAGTGTGTGTTTATGTTGTTTATGTCCAACCTGGAAGAATAAACAGTGTTAGGGCTAGAGAGACAGCACAGCAGTTAAGGGCACACCCACCACTCACACCAGGTGACCAAAACTGCCTTTAACTGCAGCTCCAGGGATTCCAACATCCTCTTCTGGCCTCCATGGGTATCAAGCTCACATGCACAGACATAACACACACACCCTCTCTCACACAGACACACACAATGTTTAATGCAAAGTCACCATTTTCAACTCTCTGTAAATTGCTAAAACCATGCCCGAAGAAGGTCTGATTGACCCAGTGCGTCACCTAAGTGTCTGTTCTTTAAGTGCCTGGTGATTGTCGAGTTCATAATACATGAGGCTCTTCCAGCCACAGGTAGCCTTTGCCATCTGTATGCTGTTAACGCACACCTGTGTGACCCCAACATCTGGCTCATTGCTTCTTTGTCTCCTTATCTGAACACCTCAGCTATAACATGTTCGGACACTTCAAGTTCTGCATCACCCTGTGCGGAGGATACGTTTTATTTAAGGACCCTCTGTCAGCTAACCAGGGACTCGGCATCTTATGCACGCTGTTTGGCATCCTCGCTTATACCCACTTTAAACTCAGCGAACAGGAAGGAAGCAAGAGTAAGCTGGTCCAACGACCCTGAGCTTTGGCGGAGAAAAGAAGGCTGCACCAAAAAGATGAGAAATGTGTAAGCTGGTGGAGAAGCTGCCATGCAGCGTCCCCAGTGACTTACAAGAAGTATTTTCTTCAAATATGACGACTGTTAGTACTTTTCATCGATTTAATTTTCTAAAACCAAAATGGTTAGCGCTTCTCTTCAAAGACTTTCTGAAGCTGGAGCTGCCACTCAGCGGTGCAGTGTTTGCCTCGCGTGCAGAAGACCCTGGGCTCAAACTCCGGCGCCTACAAATAATGACACGGACTGCGTGTAAGATGGTTCGTTCTACCAACTGAAGTACAGGAAAGTTGGGTTCCTGTGACAAAGGGTGCACACTCCAGTGCCGCAGGCGTGCCCTGGCTTGTCTGTGCTTACACAGGATTCCTGCTCGCTAACATGGTTTCCCACTGTGAGGTTTAGTATATGTTAGTCACTGCGTGCAGCACAGGAGGTTGAACCCAAAGCCTTGCACTTGCCAGACAAGCACCACCATTGAGTTACACCCAGAGACATGGAGTCAGAATTTAAATTAAAAAGTGGTTTATTTTCTTTATCATTTGGACAATGATAGTAGATTTGAGACAGGATCTCAAATGTAACCCTGACTGGTCTGGAATTCTTTTCTATATAGCCCAAACTGGCTTTGAATTCATAGAGGTCTGCTTGCCTCTGCCACCATACCTGGCCTTTAGCTGCTTTTATTATTTCATTGTAGAACTGAAATATTCGCAGAAAGCAAACTGTCATAGACATGATCATAAAACAAACCACGGCTCTGAAAGCCCTACTCTTTCAGTAGCAAGCTGATATAAGATGTTCTTGCCTGTCAAACAGGGCAGGACTGCTGGAGTCAAGGCCCGCTCGGCAGCGTAGACTCTGCGGTCGGGAGTAACTGGGGTTGGTAGGATGGCAGTCTCGTTGGTCTTCGCATGGCTTTGAGCTTTCAGTGAGCTCTAGCTACTGTTTATGGAGTTAAAAGCAAAACTAAACCCCACAATTAAATGTCTCAAAGAAAGGCCTATAGGGCCAGAGGGAATAGTCCTGTGGTAGACTGCCTGCCTACCGTCCCCAGCAGCAACCACAGAAGCAGACTACATGTGGAAATAGGTAGGTCTCTTTACCCTGGTAACTGCTTGTTCTGCTATGGCCTCCATTCCAGCCCCCGCCCTCCACAGAAGGAAGCTGTGTGGAGGGAGCACTGTATGGCGTTGAAAACTGGATCGCACTGTGCAGAAAATGACAGCAAAAGCTCTCAATTCTAGGCTGAAACTTGGTGGAAAATAGGGAAGATGTGAAAGAGAAGTAAAAACACTCGATAGCTGTGTGAGATTTCAGAGGGATGGAGAAGTTCTTTTAATTGAGAAGCTGGCAGAATGCATGGTCTCCAGCAAATAGAGTGCTGTGTATTGTGTCTGCCTTGAGTATCTGATGCTTCACCATTCCAACTCCATTGATGACCTCACAAGAGCAGCATCTTTCCTCTTGAAATAACTTTTCTGGACATACACTTTCTGTGAGAAAACAGCTAAGACAAAGAGCCATGTATGTATCTACATTGTGACTACAGATTTTATCTTAGATTTTTTTTTCACAGAGAAAGGTAACTTTTAGTATCCCTTAGGGTTTTTTGGTGGTGGTTTCTAGGGTTTTTTGGTTTTCCAAGACAGGGTTTCTCTGTGTAGCCCTGGCTGTACTGTAACTCTCTGTTGACCAGGCTGGCCTCGAACTCATAGAGATCCACCTCCCTCTGCCTCCTGGATGCTAGGACTAAAGGTGTGTGCCAACACTGCCCAGCATTTTTTAGTTTTTTAACCAAATAAAAAATAAAAAAAACATGGGTTCTATCCCGAGCACTGCCAAAACAAAAACAAAACTTTCAAGAAATCAGGAAACAGGCTGGACGTTCCTTGGCCATGTAGAGCACTTGGACTTCCAGGGCAGCCTGAATTAATGCTGAGATCCTATTAGCAGGAACTAAGAAGGAAAGGCAGTATGCCTGTTTCAGGATCGTGTGGTGGAGAATTTCACTGTGTCAGTCCATTGTATCTCAGTGGATCTGCTGCCATGTTTGTATTCTGTTTGCAGAGCTAAGAACTGCAGAGCACATGCATCTTCGGTATTATGCTTAAGCATTTTCTGTATGTGTTTAAATTAGTGTGTAACTGTTTCCCAAAAGCTAGAGACGTGATATTCCAACACAGAGATCATCTGGCTTCTGAGCACTAACAACTGAGTTCATTTGTCCTGTGTACAAGCTCTTCACTGTCAATAAAACCTGGGGGCAGAGGATGATCCGAAAAGGAAGGTGTCATGAGTGGGAGGTTCCGTGGGGATGAGTAACAAGGCTGGAGAGAGAGGAGTGAAGCTGTGTCCGCATAAGTGAATAAACTGCTCTTAGAACTGCAGACTGACAAGCATTTTTCACCCAAAGATGATCGTCAAATTGAAAAGAAAGTTTCCTAGGAAAACGCACCAATACCCTAGCAACAGGACTCTTGTTGCCAATGGAACTGGGTTTAGGTTGGGTTTTTTTGTTTTGTTTTGTTTTGTTTTTTTGTTTGCTATTGTTTGTTGTTGTTTTTTGAGCCTGTCCTGGAACTTGCTCTTGTAGACCTCAAACTCACAGAGATCTGTCTGCCTCTGCCTCCTGAGTGCTAGGATTAAAGGCATGGACCACCACCGCACAGCTCTGGGTTTAGGTTTTAATCACTTGTGGTGTGGACTAGAGGTCATGAAGATGTGGTCCGTGTGTGATGTGCTGTGCTGCTGTGTGTGCAGACTCTCAGCTCCACTACAGCAGAAGTCCAGTCCCTTTTCAGTCCGTGTGGGTGAGGGGCGTGTGTGAGGGGCGCTGTGTGGACGGCTCAGTGGTTAAAATACTGGCCGCCCAGGCATGAGGACTCAAATTTGAGTCCCTAGCCACCCACATTAAAAGAGAAAAACAAAAAAGCCACATGGGGTAGTACACACCTTTAATTCCAGCACTCCGGAAGCAGAGGCAGGTGGACCTCTGAGTTTGAGTCCAGCTTGGTCTGCAAAGTGAGTTCCAGGGTTACACACTGAGACCCTGTCTGCAAACAAAACAAAACAGGCTTGGGGGACCGGAGAGATGGCTCGGTGGGTAAGAGCGCTGACTGCTCTTTTCAAGGAGCTGGTTTGATTCCTGGCATCCGCATGGCAGTTCATAACCATCTAGAACTCTAGTTCCAGGAGATCAGTGCTCTTCCCTGGCTCTGTAGGCACCAGCTGTGCAAGTGGTGCCCAGACACACATAATTTTTTGTAACCGTGACTGTTTGAGAACTCACTATGTAGATCAGTCTCGCCTTGAACTGAGAAGTCTGCCTGCCTCTGCCTCCCTAAAGGCATGTGCCACCCTGCCTGTCCATACACATAAAATTTTTAAAATAAAAGCTAGGAAACCCTGATCCCTTTACTGTGGGAAGGAGAGACTGGAGGATCCCTGGGGCCCTGTCTGGCTTCAGGTTCGGTGAGAGGTCTCAGGGGCACAAGGCAGCGAGTGACGGCAGAACGCTGCTGTCTTCTCTGACAACATCTGTAGTGTGCGCACGTGCACACACCCATTCATTCATTACACAGCAGGAGCACTGGCAGGAAACAAAGCATCAAGGTACAGTGAGAGTGGGTGTGGCCTTCAATCCCAGTACTCAGGAGATAGAACTGCGTGGATCTTTGGAGTTGGAAGCCAGCCTGAGCTATATAGAGAATTCTAGATCTAGTCAGGGCTGTTGGCACCTGTTCTGGGTTAGAAAGAAAAGCCATGCTTGCTGAGGGTGCAGTTAGCTATTTGCAACTTCAGGCATGCCCCTGAACATCTCTCTCTCTCTCTCTCTCTCTCTCTCTCTCTCTCTGTGTGTGTGTGTGTGTCTGTCTCTATCACAATGATAAACTAAGAAATGCAGCCTTTCTTTGCTTTATTTTAAAAATACTTCCTAAAGTCTTGCTGTTTTAAAATCACCAATGGGCAGGCCCGGGTGGCGGAGGCACCGACAGTCAGGCCCGGCAGGCAGGCCTAGGCGGCGGAAGCACCGGCGCGCAGGCAGGCCCAGGTGGCGGAGGCACCGGCAGGCAGGCCTAGGCGGCGGAAACACCGGCGCACAGACAGTTCCGGGCGGCGGAGGCACCGGCAGGCAGGCCCGGGCGGCGGAGGCACTGGATACAGGATAGTGCGGGCAAGAAACAGTGAAGCCTGCACTGAGAACAGATTGCCCCGCTACAATTAAATCAAACCCAATAGATAGCATCGGTAAGAGGAGATGGGCAGACGCCAAGGCAAGAATTCACCCAACAATCTGAAAAACAACATGAAAACACCAGAACCCAATGACCTTACAACACAAGGACTTGAACACCCTATCACAGGAGAAGAGGAAAAAACTGACTTTTTGAAAGCAATAGAGTCCCTTAAACAACATGTAAAAAACGCCCTCATAGAAATGGATGAGAAGTATAACAAAAAGTTTGAAGAAATGAGTAAATACGTAAATGATACCCTGGGAAGCCAAGAAAAAACGATCAAACAGGTAATGGAAACAGTCCAAGAATTGAAAACTGAAATGGAAGCAAGGAAGAAAACACAAACTGAGGACCAGCTGGATATGGAAAATATAGATCAACGAGCAGAGACTACAGAAACAAGCATAATCAATAGAATACAAGAGATAGAAGAAAGAATCTCAGATTCTGAAGACAACATAGAGAAAATAAACGCACTGATCAAAGAAAACACCAAAACCAACAAATTCTCATCACAAAACATTCAGGAAATATGGGACACAATAAAAAGACCAAACCTAAGAATAATAGGGATAGAAGAAGGAGAAGAGGCACAGCTCAAAGGTCCAGAAAACATTTTTAACAAAATTATGGAAGAAAACTTCCCCAACATAAAGAAAGATATTCCTTTGAATATTCAAGAAGCACACAGAACACCAAACAGACTGGATCAAAAAAAAAACGTCCCCTCGCCATATAATAATCAAAACACAAAATATACAGATTAAAGAAAGAATATTAAGAGCTGCAAAGGAAAAAGGCCAAGTAACTTATAAGGGTAAACCGATCAGACTTACACCTGACTTCTCTATGGAAACCATGAAAGCCAGAAGGTCCTGGATAGAGGTACTACAGAAACTAAGAGACCATGGATGCAAACCCAAACTACTATACCCAGCCAAGCTATCGTTCACTATCAATGGAGAAAACAAGACATTCCAGGATAAGAACAAATTTAAACAATACGTTGCCACAAAGCCAGCCCTACAGAAAGTAATAGAAGGAAAATCACAACCCAAGGAATCCAACATTGCCAACACTGCCTACAATAACCCAGGCATCTAGCGACCCTTCAACAGCACAACTCAAAGAAGGGAGACACACAAACTCTTCTACCAAAAGCAGTAAGAATAACCGGAGTTAACAACCACTGGTCATTAATATCACTTAATATTAATGGTCTCAATTCACCAATAAAAAGGCACAGGCTAAGAGATTGGATACGAAAACAGGATCCAACAGTCTGCTGTTTGCAAGAAACTCATCTCAACCACAAAGACAGGCATCTACTGAGAGTAAAGGGTTGGGAAAAGGTTTTTCAAGCAAATGGTCCTAAGAAAAAAGCAGGTGTGGCCATACTAATTTCTAACAAAACTGACTTCAAACTAAAATCAATCAGAAGAGATCGACAGGGACACTTTATACTCATAACAGGAACGATTCAGCAGGATGAAGTCTCAATCCTGAATATCTATGCCCCTAATATAAAAGCACCCACTTATGTAAAAGAAATATTGCTAAAACTCAAGGCAGACATCAAATCACACACACTAGTAGTAGGAGACTTCAACACACCTCTCTCACCAATGGACAGGTCAATCAGACAGAAAACTAATAGAGAATTAAGAGAATTGTTGGAGGTAATGAATCAAATGGACTTAACAGACATCTATAGAACACTCCACCCAAATAGGAAAGAATACACCTTCTTCTCTGCAGCTCATGGAACCTTCTCGAAAATTGACCACATACTTGGAAACAAAGGAAACCTCCACAGATACAAAAAAATATCAGTGTCCACCTGTGTCTTATCAGATCACCACGGATTAAAGTTAGAAGCCACCAACAAAGCTACCCCCAGAAAGCTGACAAACTCATGGAAACTGAACAGTCAACTACTGAACCACACCTGGGTCAAGGAAGAAATTAAGAAAGAAATTAAAGTCTTCCTTGAATTTAATGAAAACAAAGAGACAACATACTCAAACCTATGGGACACGATGAAAGCAGTGCTAAGAGGAAAGTTCATAGCACTAAGTGCCCACTTAAAGAAAACGGAGAAAGCATACATTGGGGACTTAACAGCACACCTGAAAGCTCTAGAAAAAAAAGAAGCAGACGTGCCCAGGAGGAGTAGAAGACTGGAAATAATCAAACTGAGGGCAGAAATCAACAAAATAGAAACACAGAAAACAGTCCAAAGAATCAATGAAACAAAAAGTTGGTTCTTGGAGAAAATCAACAAGATTGACAAACCCCTATCCAAACTAATTAAACGACAGAGAGAGAACACGCAAATAAATAAGATCAGAAATGAAAAGGGGGACATAACCACAGACACAGAGGAAATTCAGAGAATCATTAGATCTTACTACAAAAGCCTGTATGCCACAAAACTGGAAAATGCAAAAGAAATGGACACTTTTTTAGATAAGTACCATATACCAAACCTAAACCAAGACCAGGTGAACGATCTAAATAGACCTGTTAGTCGCGAAGAATTAGAAACAGTTATCAAAAATCTCCCTTCCAAAAAAAGCCCAGGGCCAGATGGTTTCAATGCAGAATTCTACCAGAACTTCCAAGAAGAGCTAATACCTATACTTCTTAATGTATTTCACAATATAGAAACAGAAGAGTCATTGCCAAATTCCTTTTATGAAGCTACAGCTACCCTGATACCAAAACCACACAAAGACCCAACCAAGAAAGAGAATTACAGGCCTATCTCACTCATGAACATCGACGCAAAAATTCTCAATAAAATACTGGCAAACCGAATCCAAGAACACATTAGAAAAGTTATCCATTATGATCAAGTAGGCTTCATTCCAGAGATGCAGGGCTGGTTCAACATACGCAAATCTATCAATGTAATCAACCATATAAATAAACTGAAAGAAAAAAACCATATGATCATTTCATTAGATGCTGAAAAAGCATTCGACAAAATTCAACACTCCTTTATGATTGGAGAGATTAGGGATACAAGGGGCATACCTAAATATAATAAAAGCTATTTACAGCAAGCCGACAGCTAACATTAAATTAAATGGAGAAAAACTCAAAGCCATCCCACTAAAATCAGGAACACGACAAGGATGTCCACTCTCTCCATACCTCTTCAATATAGTGCTTGAAGTTCTAGCAATAGCAATAAGACAACATAAGGGGATCAAGGGGATCCGTATTGGAAAGGAAGAAGTTAAGCTTTCATTATTTGCAGATGATATGATAGTATACATAAGCGACCCCAAAAACTCTACCAAAGAACTCCTACAGCTGATAAACACCTTTGGTAATGTGGCAGGATACAAAATCAACTCCAAAAAATCAGTTGCCTTCCTATACACTAAGGATAAGGAAGCAGAGAGGGAAATCAGAGAAGCATCACCTTTCACGATAGCCACAAATAGCATAAAATACCTTGGGGTAACTCTGACCAAGGAAGTGAAAGATCTATTTGGCAAGAACTTTAAGTCTTTGAAGAAAGAAATTGAAGAGGACACCAGAAAATGGAAGGACCTCCCTTGCTCTTGGATTGGGAGGATCAACATAGTAAAAATGGCAATTCTACCAAAAGCAATCTATAGATTCAACGCAATCCCCATCAAAATCCCATCAAAATTCTTCACAGATCTGGAGAAGACAATAATCAACTTTATATGGAAAAACAAAAAACCCAGGATAGCCAAAACAATCTTATACAATAAAGGATTGTCTGGAGGCATTACCATCCCTGACTTCAAACTCTATTACAGAGCTACAGTACTGAAAACGGCTTGGTACTGGCATAAAAACAGAGAAGTCGACCAATGGAATAGAATAGAAGACCCTGACTTTAGCCCACAAACCTATGAACACCTGATTTTCGATAAAGGAGCTAAAAGTATACAATGGAAAAAAGAGAGCATCTTCAACAAATTGTGCTGGCAAAACTGGAAGTCAATCTGTAGAAGAATGAAAATAGATCCATATATATCACCATGCACAAAACTCAAGTCCAAATGGATTAAAGACCTCAATATCAGTCCAAACACACTGAATCTGATAGAAGAGAAAGTGGGAAGTACTCTACAACACATGGGCACAGGAGAACACTTCCTACGTACAACCCCAGCAGCACAAACACTAAGGACATCATTGAATAAATGGGACCTCCTGAGACTGAGAAGCTTCTGTAAAGCAAAGGACACTGTCACTAAGACAGAAAGGCAACCCACTGACTGGGAGAAGATCTTCACCAACCCCGCAACTGACAAAGGTCTGATATCCAAAATATACAAAGAACTCAAGAAATTAGACCGTAAAAGGTTAATCAATCCAATTATAAAATGGGGCACTGAGCTGAACAGAGACTTTTCAACAGAAGAAGTTCAAATGGCCAAAAGTCACTTAAGATCATGCTCAACTTCCTTAGCAATCAGGGAAATGCAAATCAAGACAACATTAAGATACCATCTTACACCGGTCAGAATGGCTAAAATCAAAAACACCAATGATAGCCTCTGCTGGAGAGGTTGTGGAGAAAGGGGCACTCTCATCCATTGCTGGTGGGAATGCAAACTTGTGCAACCACTTTGGAAAGCAGTGTGGCGGTTTCTCAGGAAAGTCGGGTTCAACCTACCTCTTGACCCAGCAATACCACTATTGGGAATATACCCAAGAGATGCCCAAACATACAACAAAAGTATATGCTCAACTATGTTCATAGCAGCATTGTTTGTAATTGCCAGAACCTGGAAACAACCTAGATGTCCTTCAATGGAAGAATGGATGAAGAAAGTATGGAATATATACATATTAGAGTACTACTCAGCAGTAAAAAACAATGACTTCTTGAATTTTGCATACAAATGGACGGAAATTGAAAACACTATCCTGAGTGAGGTAAGCCAGACCCAAAAAGAGGAACATGGGATGTACTCACTCATATTTGGTTTCTAGCCATAAATAAAGGACATTGAGACTATAATTCGTGACTCTAGAGAAGCTAAATAAGAAGGTGAACCCAAAGAAAAACATATAAGCATCCCCCTGAATATTAACCTTCATCAGGCGATGAAAGAAGACAGAGACAGAGACCAACATTGGAGCACTGGACTGAAGGCTCACGATCCAAAGGAGGAGCAGAAGGAGAGTGAGCACGAGCAAGGAACTTAGGACGAGGGGTGCACCCACACACTGAGGCAATGGGGATGATCTATCGGGAACTCACCAAGGCCAGCTGGCCGGGGACTGAAAAAGCATGGGACAAAACCGGTCTCGCTGAACATAATGGACAATGAGGACTACTGAGAACTGAAGAACAATGGCAATGGGTTCTTGATCCTATTGCATGTAATGGCTTTGTGGGAGCCCAGGTAGTTTGGATGCTCACCTTAATAGACCTGGATGGAGGTGGGTGGTCCTTGGACCTCCCACAGGGCAGAGAAACCTGCTTGCTCTTTGGGCTGAGGAGGAAGGAAGACTTGATTGGGGGAGGAGGAGGGAATGGGAGGTGGTGGCGGGGAAGAGGCAGAAACCTTTAATAATTAAATTAATTAATTAATAAAAAAAAATCAGCAAGAAAAAAAATACTCAATAAAATATTTGCAAGCCAAAAAAAATAAAAAATAAAAAAAAAATAAAATCACCAATGTCCTAAAACTTATTTCTGAGCAACATTAATCGACAACTGCAGAGGCCGCAGCCTTCTCGCCTTCGCCTCCAGAGTGCTGGGATTGCAGGTGTGAACCAGCACACCCAGCTAAATGTTCAACTTTTAAGGTTTTCCTTACAAACCAAATCATCTGTACCTAGCGTGTGTCTTCGTTCTCCTCTTCCTGTGTCTGACTCACCCCAAAGTCAGTTTCCTCTCTCTGTAGTTCCTCTTTTCTCAGTTAGAAATCAGTACTACGTTCAGCACAGGAGAAGACACAGCCTGGATCGGACTCCCTGAGGCAATGAGACTGGAATTGAAGAACCAGGCCAACCCTCATGGCCTGTACATCTTGGAGAATTATGGAGAGACTCACTGAGACTCCCTGACCACACTTGGAAGACTCAAAAAGGAAAAAAAAAAAAAAAAAGTTAATGTGTCTAGTGTTTTGCTTGCATGTATGTCTGCGTCACAAGCTTGGCTGGTTCTTACAGAGCCCAGAAGAGGGCATTGAATGCCCTGGAACTGGAGTTTAAATGGTTGTGAGCCATGTGGATACCGTCTTCTCTTCAAGGGCTCTTGACCACTTAGCCATCTCCAGCCCTTAAAATGTTTTATATAACAAAATGTGGAAGGCCGGGCGGTGGTGGCACACGCCTTTAATCCCAGCACTCGGGAGGCAGAGGCAGGCGGATCTCTGAGTTCGAGGCCAGCCTGGTCTACAGAGCTAGTTCCAGGACAGGCTCCAAAGCCACAGAGAAACCCTGTCTCGAAAAACCAAAAAAAAAAAAAAAAAAAAAAAAAAAAAATGTGGAAGGGAAAAAAGACAGAAAAGGTGAAATGATCGGCTTTTCCCCAAAGTGTCCACTCTTGCTCACTTCTACGCTGAGTTTTAAGTGAGTGGTTCTCTGTCCTTGTCACCGTATAGTCAGGGCTGGTCCTGTACCACCTCACGAGTGGAGCACCAGCAAATTTGAGGTCTTTCTGGGGAATCTTACGCTGTTCTGATCCAGGGAACAGATGTGGCTGCTTGTGTCTCGTCCGAGCTCTTTCCTGTTCCAGTCCAGCCATGGCTGTCAGGCTGTGGCTACTGCAGCAGCACCCTCTCCTCCAGGCCGCAGGCCGCCTCTCCAGGTTGGGAAGGACAACTCTGTTTGCTGACAGTGCTTTTAGTTTTGATTCCTGCAGCTGTGGGTGTATCCCTGAACATCTGGATGTCATTGTGTTTGTTTTGTTTCTCGAAGTATTTTAAGATTTATTTTATGAGTGTTTTGCCTGCATGTATGCCTGTGCACCGTGTATGTGCCTGGCATCCACAGAGGTCAGAAGAGGGTGTAGAATCCCTTGGAATTTTGTGGATGCTGGGAACCAAGCCTAGGTCTTCTACAGGAGCAGCTAGTATCGCTGACCACTGCACCATCCCGCCAGCACCACATCCATGTGCTTCTATCTGGGCAGGTGGAGAGGACTTGCTCTGTTGGGTTTTAGGGCTCAGAGAAACAATTAAATGTAACCCATTATGAATAGACCAGTAGAACCCTGGTCTTAGCCGTTCTTCTGTTTATGGAGCACTAAACTCTGGGCCATTGGATTGACAGGAGAGAGTGGTTTGGTGGCCATATAGACTTGGATAGAGTAATAAAGCCATTTGAACCAGGAGCAAACTTTCCCACCAGGTGCAAAGGCCTGTTTTGTCCTTCACCGTCCTCTTTTTATTCCCCAACTCTGGGCATGCTAACTGCACAGCACCCCAACTCTGGGCATGCTAACTGCACAGCACCCCAACTCTGGGCATGCTAACTGCACAGTACCCCAACTCTGGCCATGCTAACTGCACAGCACCTCAACTCTGACCATGCTAACTGCACAGCACCCCAACTCCAGGCATGCTAACTGCACAGCACCCCAACTCTGGCCATGCTAACTGCACAGTACCTCAACTCTGGCCATGCTAACTGCACAGTACCTCAACTCTGGCCATGCTAACTGCACAGTACCCCAACTTCAGGCATGCTAACTGCACAGTACCCTAACTCTGGCCATACTAACTGCACAGTACCCCAACTCCAGGCATGCTAACTGCACAGCACCCCAACTCTGGGCATGCTAACTGCACAGCACCCCAACTCCAGGCATGCTAACTGCACAGTACTCCTGTGTTGCGTCCTTGTGCCCATTAACTCCTCACCACCATCCCCACTTGCTCCCCAGTTTCACTTCAAGATGAACTGGGAGAACAAGAAAACAGTCTCATCAGTGACGGAGAGGTCAGAGCTTCAGTGTGAAGTGTGGAAAGCTGGAGCAGCAGTTCTCAACCTGTGGGTCGTGACCCCTTTAAGGTCAATGACCCTTTCACCTAAGACTATCCTGCATATCAGATATTTACATCACAGTTCACAACAGTAGCAAAATGACAGGAAGTAGCAGTGAAAATCATTTTATGGCTGGGGTCAGCACAACATGAACTGTTTTAAAGGGTCGCAGCACTGGGAAGGCTGAGAACGCTGCTCTAGAGGAAACGGCAGATTCCTAGCACACAGGCAGACAGCCGTCAGAGTGGGGTGCTGGTCTTTATGAGCAGACCCTAGTACAGTCAGCTCCAGGAATGCGCCAGTGGTCTTTGCTGTTGCTTCTGGGTAAGCTGGGTATACTCTGGCTCGAATGAGAATCTCTTTTGCCCTGCTAATACAGAAGCCCTTTCTTCCAACCATCTATATATCCATCCACCCCTCACCTCCCATGCTGCCTTGTACCGGTTCTCATGTGCAAAGCCCAGGTCTTTAGAATTCACACACCACATATCAGGAGGCACGGGAAGAAATTCTAAGGAATGGGGGGGAGGGTCCTGCAGCCCTGTTTTTTGTGGGGTGACTGAATAGACAGCTCTTCAGCCACATTCAGAGCCATTCTTTGAATTCATAAGGAATGTCACAAGGCTGACATGCAGTGCTTGTACTCGGTGCTCGTCAGTGCTTGTACTCAGTGCTCCTTTCAGGGACGGCAAACCTAAGTGTCTCATCTCCACTGTGTAAAACTGTATTGTTGTGATTGGTGTAATAAAAAGCTGAACAGCCAATAGCTAGGCAGGAGGTATAGGTGAGACTTCAGGGCAGAGAGAGAATTCTGGGAGGAAGAAAGAGAGGAGTCGCCAGTCAGACTCAAAGGAAGCAGGATGGGCAGTGCAGAGTAAAGGTAACTGAGCCACGTGAAAGAACATAGTTTGAAAATATGGGTTAATTTAAGTTATAAGAACCAGTTAGGAACAAGCCTAAGCTAAGACCAAGCTTTCATAATTAATAAGAAGTCTTGAACTGGAGAGATGGCTCAAAGGTTAAGAGCATTGACTGCTCTTCCAAAGGTCCTGAGTTCAATTCCCAGCAACCACATGGTGGCTCACAACTATCTGTAAGGAGACCTGGCGCTCTCACCGGGCAGTGGTGGTACACGCCTTTAATCCCAGCACTTGGGAGGTGTATTTCTTATGAGTTCAAGGCCAGCCTGGGCTACAAAGTGAGCTCCAGGTCAGGCTCCATTCTTACTGAGCAACTCTGTCTCCACAAACCAAAAATGCACAGAGATGTGGCGCCCTCTTCTGGCCTGAAGGCATAAATGCAGGCAGAACACTGTACATAATAAATAAGTCATTAAAAAAGAAAGAAAGGAAAAAAAAGAAATCTCCACGTCGTTTTGTGACCTGATGGCCCAAAGGGAAGTCCGACCAGTTCAATAATGTTCTGGAATGCCGAGACCCCAGCAGCTTGGGTCCAGGAACTCTTGAGTGGGAGTGAGCACAGGGATGAAGAAAGGGCAGACACTTGTACGGTAAAGGCGGGATCAGCTGAGAGTTTTCTAAACCATTACAACCTGGAACCTCAGTGTGTTTGTTCCGTACAGCACACGGGGAGGGCTTTCTCTAGGTGAGCATTGTCAGGCTGTAAACATCCAGGGTGGGGAAGCCAGAGTTGCTAGGTTTACTCACACTGGTCAGTCACTCGTAAACACTCCTGTAGACTCCTGAGAAAGCTCTGCTCTTCCTTGAGCCTGGGCCACACGGGAAAGGGCGTGGGTCTGGGCCTCGGAATCCTTGGATTGACCACGCCCACGTCAACAGGGCAAGTCACACAGGGTTCAGGACCTCAGTCACGATCTCCTCTGCTCCCTACATTGAAACTGGCCAAGGAATCTCTGAGCCACAGTTCCACTCCCCCGACTCTGTACCGTCTGGCTCTGGTGAACTCTGGCAGAACCTGCCAAGGTGAGGTTTCTCAAGGTCCTCACACTCCAGCTTCACCCAACAATGGCCCCCGGCAGCCTAAGTTCCCCCAAGCCTTACAGGGATTTCCCTACCCACGGAGTCAGCGAGTCAAACCAAGTCACAATTCCCGATCTTACAGTTTACAAATGGTTTCTTTTCTTCTTTTGGAGGATGTCAGGGAGGGGACTGCCACTAAGCTGTATCTTTGTTACTAAGCTATATCCTTAGACTCTTCTTTTTTTATTTTATTTTATTTTATTTTATTTATTATTTTGAGACAGGGTCTGGGTAAGGTTCCCAGGCTAGCCTCTGACTTAGAATCCATCTCCAGTTTCCTGAGTTGTTGAGGCTCCGGGCACACACCACCACATCGGAGTCAATGCAGTGTTTTATAGTTTATGAAAAGGTCAGAACCGGAACAGCGGTTCTCACACACTCACGGAGGACTGGCCCACCCTGTGGAGAAACAGCCGAAGTTCTAAGCACAAGATGAGTGGACTGAGGAGCCTCGTGCTTGGCTAACTCAGCCCAGCCCTATTTGCTGGCTTTAAAGTGGGTCTTCGGGTTAGGGATTTGAATTCCTAGGCTTGTTTTCTCAGCTATCTTGGAGTTTACTGAAAGAGCACAGAGTCAAGAGGACAGAAAGGTTGGGTCACCGCGTATGGAACTCCGTCAACCAGAGGACCCCAGGAGACACCGAGCGTGCTGTGTCCTCAGCCCCACACTGTGCTAACATTTGCTCACGGGTAGCTTGAGGTCATTATTGATGCTTCTTACTTGCCTTCTAGTCTGGCAGGAAACTGGCCAAACGTCCGGAACCCATCTACTACAGCTGTCCCCCAATGATCTCCCCACATTTTCCCTTGCTCCCCATAGCCTGTTCTCCATAGCCAGAGTGAGCCTGTCAAGTCACCCTTGAAGCCCTTCTGCCTCAGCTACATTCCCTCAGGGACCTCTAACATGTGCTCTGTGTCCTCACCTAGTCTCCTTGGTTCCAGTCACTGCAAGCAGGCCCATCTTAGGACATTCTCTCAGCCTCTGTCTGAGCTCTTCCCTGGGTTGCCCTTTGCCTATTTCTCACTTCCTTATTGTCCTCCATGGAATCCCACCCCTCCCCAGAGCATCCAAACTGCAGGTGACCTGTTACAGAAGGATGTCTCCGTGTTCTGTCATCTCACGAGCTGTCCCAGAACCACGTCTCCATGTTCTACCATTTTCACGGTTCTCCATGTTCTACCGTGTTCATACAGCTCCCTCGGCCTCCCTCAGTGCTCTAGCCTACTTATACTGCCTGAATCTCTCTCCCCCGCCCCCAGAATTTATAACTTTATCACATGCTTTTTAAATGTAGTCATAGTGATTATTCATTGTCCCCCTACCCCCAGTAGAATGTCAGCTTCACAGAGGTTTATTTATTTATTTTTAAATGTTTTCTTTATTATTTATTATCTATACAGTATTCTGCCTGCATGTACACCTGCAGACCAGAAGAGGGCATCAGGTCTCATTACAGATGGCTGTGAGCCACCATGTGGTTGCTTTTGGAAGAACAGTCAGTGATCCTAACTTCTGAGCCATCTCTCCAGCCCACAGAGGTTTATTTTTGATGTATCCAAAACTGGGCATTTCAATAGTGAATGAAGGAACGAACAAGCAAGTCTCCCTCTAGCACTACTTATTAGTTCTCTTGCGGAACCCCAGCCTTTGTTATGATTATCTTAGTGGAGAGATGCAGAGGGAAAGAGGGAAGAATAAACGAGTTATCAAGGTTGAAGCACTGGAGAGAGGGCTCGCTGGTGAAGGGCTGGAGAGAGAGAGAGAGAGAGAGAGAGAGAGAGAGAGAGAGAGAGAGAGAGAGAGAGAGAGAGAGAGGGCTCGCTGGTGAAGGGCTGGAGAGAGGGGGGGGCTCGCTGGTGAAGGGCTGGAGAGAGAGAGAGAGAGAGAAAGAGAGAGAGAGAGAGAGAGAGAGAGAGAGAGAGAGAGAGAGAGAGGGCTCGCTGGTGAAGGGCTGGAGAGAGAGAGAGAGAGAGGGCTCACTGGTGAAGGGCTGGAGAGAGAGAGAGAGAGAGAGAGAGAGAGAGGGCTCGCTGGTGAAGGGCTGGAGAGAGAGAGAGAGAGAGAGAGGGCTCGCTGGTGAAGGGCTGGAGAGAGGGGGGGGCTCGCTGGTGAAGGGCTGGAGAGAGAGAGAGAGAGAGAGAGAGAGAGAGAGAGAGAGAGAGAGAGAGAGAGAGGGCTCGCTGGTGAAGGGCTGGAGAGAGGGGGGGGCTCGCTGGTGAAGGGCTGGAGAGAGGGGGGGGCTCGCTGGTGAAGGGCGAGAGAGAGAGAGAGAGAGAGAGAGAGAGAGAGAGAGAGAGAGAGGGCTCACTGGTGAAGGACTGGAGAGAGAGAGGGGGCTCACTGGTGAAGGGCTGGAGAGAGAGAGAGAGGGCTCGCTGGTTAAGAGAATGTTGTCTTTCTAGAGGACTCAAGTTTGGTTCCCAGGACCCATGTCTGGTTGCTTACAACCACTTGTAACTCTAGCTCTGGAAGATTCAATACATATGACATACGCACATACACAAATCTTTTAAACTTTAATTTTATGTATGAGTACTCCACATGTACACCTGTGTGTCAGAAGAGGGCAGCAGATCCCGTTGTAGATGGTCATGAGCCACCATGTAGGTGCTGGGAATTGAACTCAGGACCTCTGGGAGAGCAGTCGGTGCTCTTAACTGCTGAGCCATCTCTCCAGCCCACCACACAAATCTTTTTCTAAAATTCAAGGCTGAATTTTATCCACTGAAAGCTCCAGCTATCTTGTACTTAGTTCCCTGGCTTCTGTTCCTTTGGGATAGGCCAGGAAAACATGGATAACAAAGGACCAGAATTCATCTGCTGGTAGCTTCCTGGACTTCACTCAAAGTCGGAGAAATGCAAGAATGCCTGACTCAATCTCATTCTCACTCGTCTGTCTGTCTGTCTGTGTTCCCAAAGGTGTGTGTACATGTGTGTCTGTGTGTGTATGATGTATGAATGTGTTCCTGAAGGTGTGTGCTGATCATATAGATGTGTGGAGGCTGGAGATTACTGGCTGTCTTTATTGTTCTCCACGTTTTGAGATAGGGTCTCTCACTGGTGTCTGGGACTTACTTTTGTGGGAGGCTGACTGGTCAGAAAGGTCCAGGGCTAAACCCCTGCCCAGTTCTGGGATTATAGATGCAACCACCAGCTCGTTATGTGGGTGTTTGGGATTCAGGCTCAGGCTCTCATGGGATTATAGATGCAACCACCAGCTCGTTATGTGGGTGGTTGGGATTCAGGCTCTCGTGCTTGCATGACTGGGGCTCTACCCAGGTCCTCGGTCTCTACTAGTTTGTTTTTCTTGCTGTTTTGTTTTGTTTTGTTTTGAGATAGGGTCTCACTGTGTCACCTTGGCTGTCCTGGAACTCACTACGTAGGCCGGGCTGGCCTTGACCTCACAGAGATCCCCTTGCCTCTGCCTTCTGACTGCTGGGGTAATGGTGTGTTCCACCACCATACCTGGCCATCCTCTACCTAACCACACACTTGTGCAGCGAGTTCTTTTCCCACCTGAGCAAGAGTTGGATGCACACTAGCGGCACCAACATCTCCCTTACCTCTTCAGCGGAAATCTGGAGAGAAAGGAAGAACAAAGAGAATTGAGCAGAAAGAAAACAGAACAAGAGTCTAAAGATACTCAAACATACAGTAACCTGAGGCATGTGAAGTTCATATTAATACCTAAGGATACTCAAACATACAGTAACCCGAACTATGTGAAGTTCATGATGTAGGAGGGTCTTTATCTATCTGTTGCTTTCATTGGTTAATTAATAAAGAAAACTGCTTGGCCTGATAGGTCAGAACATAGGTGGGTGGAGTAGACAGAACAGAATGCTGGGAAGAAGGGAAGTGGGTCAGATGCAATGAAGCTCCAGCCCAAGATGGACATAGGCTAGAATCCTTCCCAGTAAGCCACCACCTCGTGGTGCTACAGAGATTATTAGAAATGGGTTATGCAAGATATGAGAGTTAGCCAAGAAGAGGCTAGATATAATGGGCCAAGCAGTGTTTAAATGAATACAATTTGTGTGTTGTTATTTCGGGTGTAAAGCTAGCCATGCGGGAGCTGAGCAGGACGAAAAGCAGGCCTGCCTGTTTGCCTCATCTCTACAAGTTCATATTAATACCTAATGATATTCAAACATATAGTAACCCCAGCCATGTGAAGTTCATATTAATACCTAAGGATACTCAAACATACAGTAACCCCAGCCATGTGAAGTTCATATTAATACCTAAGGATACTCAAACATACTGTAACTCGAACCATGTGAAGTTCATATTAATACCTAATGATATTCAAACATACAGTAACCTGAACCATGTGAAGTTCATATTAATTTAAAAAAAACAAAGCTTTCAATAGACAAAGTTTAACTTTTTCATTAGACATTTCCTAACAAGAGAGAAGAAGGAAATCTTGCTTCCTGCCAATATCAGACAAAGTAGAATTCAAGGCAAAAAATAATTTGAGATCTGAGGATAACTCAGTGGTAGACTGCTTGATTTGCATACTGGTGGTTTGATAGAAAATAGAGCCCATAGGGAGTTGGCAATGTTAGGAGGAGGTGTGACCTTGTTGGAGGAAGTGTGTCACTAACGGCAAGCTTTGAGGTCTTATAAGCTTAAGTCTGTTCAGTAGGACTCAGACTCCTGCTGCCTGTGGATCAAGATGTAGAAGCCTCGGCTCCTTCTCCAGCACCATGTCTGCCTGCACACTACCCCGTGTCCCACCATGTTAGTACCTCTGAACTAAACCTCTGAAACTGTAAGCTAGCCCTAATTAAATATTTCTCTTTACAGGAGTTGCTGTGCTCAGGGAGATCAAAATCATGATGAAGAAATCTATAGAGACAGCTGAAACAAGCTCACGGAAACTCATGAACTCTGAACCGACAGCTGTGGAGCCTCCACGGGACTGAACTAGGCATCCATATGTGGGAGACAGTGATGAAGCTTGACTATCTGAGGAGCCCCGGCAGTAGGACCAGGACCTATCCCTGGTGCATGAGCCAGCTTGTTAGAGCCCTCTTCCTATGGTGGGATGCCATGCTCAGCCTTAATGCAGGGGGGAGGGGCTTGGTCCTGCCCCAACTTAATGTGCCAGACTTTGTTGACTCCCCATGGAGCCCTTACCTATTGGGAAGAGTGAATGAGGGGTAGACTGGGGGGAGGGCAAAGGGGGTGGGAGGAGGGATGAGAGGAGGAGGGGTGGTAAGGAGGAGGGATGGGAGAGATAACTTTGGTTGGAATGTAAAATGAAATGTAAAAAAAAAATTTAAAAAAATTATATTAATTTTAATGTTGATGCTAAGTTTTAATGAAAATGTAGGCTGTTAGAAAGAGATGTCACCTGTTGATAGTTTGGTTTGACCGTTCTTTTGTTTTCTTTGTTTGTTTGTTTTTTGATACAGAGTTTCTCTGTAGTTTTGGAACTTGTCTGCCAGCCTCTGCCGCCCAAGTGCTAGGGTTAAAGGCATGCACAATCCCTGCCCGACTGGCATTTGTAAATCAGAGGAGAGGTTGTTGCTTCTGTTCTCCTAATTCATCAGGAGAGGCTTTGTTGTTGTTTTGTTTTGGTTTTATTTACTTATTTATGTTTAAAGAGAAGTGATGATGTCTTTAACAGAGCTCAAATATACTGAACATTGCTACATGAAAATGGGATTTACCAGAATAGATGCCACGCATAAGCAAAATTACAGTACTACATACAGGCTTGGGGAGTTGAAATAAACATTTTAAAAAACATCAAAATAAATGATTGAATGAATCATCAGTGTTCAGACTCGAAAAATAAAAAGAATTGCTGAGCTCACCGTGTCTCTTCACAGCAATAGAAACCCTAACTAAAATACACACAAAGCTCTGAGTTCATCCCTGCCATCACCGTCATCATCATCCCCCTGCAGAGGGAGGCGGATCTCTGAGTTCAAGGCCAGCCTGCTCCAGGACAAGCAAGGCTACACAGAGAAACCCTGTCTTGTAAAAAAGGAAAGGAATTATGAGCTCAGAGATGATAAAGACAAGGTCTAATACGTAGCGGCATGGTTTTGCTCTCTAGGGATGGACCATTCTGTAAAGTAAGAAGCTGAAGAAGGAGCAGAGAACAGGAACACAGGTTTGCACATTGGGTTCAAAGCTAGGAGCTAGGTGGAGAAGGGGAGGTCCAGAGGAATCATGGCAGAAAAATGTCTGCTCTAAGCAGTGCTGTTTTATTAGCTGAGCAGAGCCAACATAATCCTGTGTAGCAGTGATGGTTTTATTCAGCAGAGAGAGTTACACTAACAGAAGCCCTTATTGTTGGTGATGGGCATGGCAGCATACATCTTAATCCTAACACTCAGGAGGCAGAGAAGACAGACAGATCTCTGTGAGCTTGAGGCTAGCCGGGTCTGCATAGTGACCTCTAAGCCAGCCAAGGTTATATAAGTAGGACCCTGTCTCAAAAGGACAAAACAAACAACCTACCCCCCAGAAAAATCCTGTTGGTCGTTTACAGAGAACCCTCATTCCCTGAAACAGCTTTCAACATAACATTCAAAATCAACTGACGAGCGGTGTCACCGTGGATGTCCCTAATTACAAACCCCTTGCCACCTTTCATCTGTCACTTACAAAGTGATATAACAAAGTGATATAAGTTTATAGTATAATGAAAGACCCCGGTAGGGACCTTCCCTCAGGTGGAGACCCCCCGGACCCAAAGACCAGGCTGAGACCACGGGTCGGATGCAAACTGCAAGAGGTTT
Organism: Chionomys nivalis; assembly: GCF_950005125.1. Classification (NCBI taxonomy): domain Eukaryota; kingdom Metazoa; phylum Chordata; class Mammalia; order Rodentia; family Cricetidae; genus Chionomys; species Chionomys nivalis. The sequence continues at coordinate 39,043,922 of NC_080110.1, forward strand.
GTTAGGTAGACACAGGTACCTGCGGGCTTTGGCAAAGTCTTTCGGAGGACTTGCACGCCTGCAGACTGGGAGGAGATCTTTTTATAGGAAAGAGGGCAGCAAAAGCAAGTTTTACAGAAGCAGAAGCGTGGTTATCGGAATGAGGCAGGGGGGCATGAATGGTTTTTCCTCTCCCAGCATGCATGTTTGGCAGCAGACATCCTGCTCTTATCTTATAGATATCCTACTTTGTAGTCATCCTGCTTTGTAGATGTCCTATCTTATAGATATCCTGTTTTCCTCTCACGAGAGCAGGCTAGCTGCTGATCCTGAGAATCTTTCAAGCAAACAGGACGTTCTCCCCGTGAGAATCTTTCAAGCAAACAGGACGTTCTCCCAGGAGCCTGCTAGCTGCGGGTTCTGAGGAGGGGGTCTGTAGGGTCTTTCAATATTATATTAGTCACAAATCTTATAGTTTGTTTTTAAACATGCTCTTAAAAATTCAGCCTGAACTTTACCTTCCTGAAGACTTTTGCTTTACCCACAGTTTAGATCAGGCTTCCTGTCTCCTCCCTCCGCCTTCTGACAGCATTCACTGTATGTCAGCCAAGTCCTGGTTCCAGTGAATAAACGCTCTGTCTAGGAAGCAGCCCTTGGAGAGGACGAGCCACCTTTTTACAGGCTAGCAGGCCACATTCCTGTAGCCTGAGGTATGAGGGAGGAAATTCTTCAAGTCAGGAGAGCAGTAAAGCTTTCAAATCAACATCCAGAACTATAGCAAATCTTAAACAAAACCACAAGGCTAAAAATTACATATCTTTTTAAAAATTAGGACAAATTATTATTTACATTTATTTATTTAGTGCGTTTGTATGTATATATGTGTATATACATGTGTATATGTATTTGTATGTGTATAATTATGTGTAAATATGTGTATATGCATGTGTATATGTATTTTCTGAGTGTTAATTTGTATGTATTTTTATGTGTACATTGTGTATGTATTTGTGTGTATATATGTGTGTATGCATGTGTATATATATTTGTATGTTTTTACATGTGCATATATGTGTTTATACACATGTATATGTCTTTGTATGTGTGTGCATTTGTGTGTGTGTATATGTGCATGTCTGTGTGTGTGTGTGCATGCATACTCAAAGTACGCATGTGGAGGTCGGAGAAAAACTTGCAGGAGTCAGTTCTCTCCTTCCACCATGCAAGTTCTGGGGGTCAAACTTCAGCAAGTGCCTATACCTGCTGAGCCATTTTGCTGGCCCTGGATGAGGACAAATTTAAATGAAATTAAATTAGCTAGGGAAAATAAATGATAACTAGAATAGTCAGATGTCCAGGTACCCTAAATTAGAAGTTTTTTTTTTTTTTTAACTTTATTTCATGTGAGTTGGTGTAAAGGTGTCAGATTCCCTGGGACTGGAGTTACAGACAGTTGTGAGCTGCCATGTGGGTGCTGGGAATTGAACCCGGATCCTCTGAAAGAGGAGCCAGTGCTCTTAACCTCTGAGCCATCTCTCCAGCCCCCCTAAATTAGAAGTTGAAGCAAGAAAATGTCCAAATGTCCTTTTTGGTGCTCTTCCTATGGCTCATTGCATCCCTCGGTTATGTGATTACTTATAGAGAGGGTGTCACTGTAGACCCACTGACACAGACCAGGCTAGCTTTAAACCCTGACTGTAGTGGTTTAGATGAGGGATATCCCTCAGAGGCTCATGCTCCCAGTAGGTGGCACTGTTTGGGAAGGTGCACCCTTGCTGGAGAAAGCACATCTTTCAGGGTGGGCCTCACCCCACTTTTTCCTGGCTGGTCCCTCAGCTTCCTGTGTGCAGTTGAGATGTGATCTTATTAACTTCTTATTAACTAACTCTTATATCACAAATTAACCCATTTCTATTATGTCATGCTTTAGCAGGAGGCTTGTGGTTTGTTACCTCACATCTTCTTGGGCAGCTTCATGGTATCTGCCTGACTTCGCCTTCTTTCTCCCTGCATTCAGTTTAGTTTTCTATCTAGCTATATTCTGCTCTGCCATAGGCCAAAGCAGCTTCTTTATTAAACAATAGTAATAAAACATATTCACAGCATACAGAGAGGAATCCTACATCATCTCCCCGATTCTGTCTAAATAAAAAGGAAGGTTTTAACTTTAACATAGTAAAATTACATATAACAAAACAGGTATCAAGCAAGAATTACAGTTCCAATATTTAGTCTATTTGTATCTGGCAAAGTTAAAGAAAATATTTTACCATCTATTTTATCTTTGTGAGTCTAAAGCTTTATATCTAATTTATTTTTATCATTACTAAGGAAAACCATAACTATAATTATCTGTCTTATCTCCTTCAAAGATCCTAGAGGGATAGAATATTACCTAAGTAAACAGGAAGTGCATTGTAAACAATTTCCAAAGTTCTAGAAATGACAGGGACATCTCGCTGCCTGGACAGGCACCCAAACTTCTTTTGTAATGTTGGGGCATCCATCTTCAACCTACAGGCCCACAATATCTGGCAGACTTTTCAGTGAAGCAAGAAATTTGAAGACCTATTTTGCCTTGTTCTGGCAAAGTTAGTCAGCTGATTTCTTCTGTGTGCTGTAGAATGTCTGTTTCTTCTGTGAAGCAGGAACCCTGAAGGACCATAATGTTGGGGAATGTTATTCTCGGGTGTGTAAATTTTGTTTATGTTGCATCTGTTTAGCTCTGTGAAACTGTGTTACTGTGCCAGTCTGAAACACCTGATGGTCCTAATAAAGAGATGAACGGCCAGTAATGAGGCAGGAGCAAGGATAGGCAGGGCTGGCAGACGGAGAGGATGAACAGTAGGAGAAACATGGGAGAGGGAAAAATGAGGAGCAAGAGAACAAGGGAGGAGGCCGTCAGGGGCAGCCACCCAGGCACCCAGCTACAGCAAGCCATGGATTAAGAGTTTCTTGCTGCCGGGCAGTAGCTCACACCTTCAATCCCAGCACTAGGGAGGCAGAGGCAGGAGAAGCTCTGTGAGTTCGAGGTCATTGTGGTCTACAGAGCTAGTTCCAGGATAGGCTCCAAAGCGACAGAGAAACCCTCAGAAAACCAAAAAAAAATTCCTGCAAGGTTCTCAGGAGGCAAAAGCAAGTAAGTTCAAGACCAGCCTGGTCTGAATACTGAATACTGAATTCAGGCTAGCCAGGGCTACATAGTGAGGCCCCATCACAGAAACAAAATGAAAAAGAAAAAAGAAAGAGAAAAAACAAAACAGAGCAAAAAGCATTTCATGCCTGCAACACACTGCACCACACCCAGAAAGGCAGAAGGAGTGCTCTTGGTTTACTGACCAGAACAAAGCACACACTAAAATGTTACAGGATGACACACATGAGAGCGTGATACTGACTGTACTGTGGCCCTGAGTCACCAGGGATCCTGACTCACAGGGTCTCCATCAGAGTGCTCACTATCCTGCTGATCTCTGAGGAGCCGAGTTCCTTGTCTTCAAAGGCCTCATCACAGTCTGTGATTGGATAGCAATCAGACAGTCATTTCCCCTCACACCACTGCAAGCATGAAAGATTATAGACAGACAGGCAGGCAGGCAGGCAGACAGACAGATAGATAGAGATAGATAAGTAGATAGGTAGGTAGGTAGATAGATAGATAGATAGATAGATAGATAGATAGATAGATAGATAGATGATAGATAGAGCAGTCCAGATAGATATAGTCCAAATGCCTGCAGTATACCAAAAAATACAAATAGCATATGAACTGAAGGTCATGATCAAATTCCTTCTTAAAATGTTTCCTTCCTGGGAAGGATAGCAGCCATTCAGAACATAGATGAGGGTGCACTCAGTACTAATCACATGACTGACCACATATGCTGTATGCAGTCACACCCAGGCAAATAACTGCTGTTATTTTTACAGAGTAAACTCAAATCCAGACTCTCTCTCTCTCCCTTGGTTTTTCAAGACTAGGTTTCTCTGTGTAGCCCCAGCATCCTCGAATTTGCTCTGTAGACCAGGCTGGCCTTGAACTCCCGAGGTGTACCAGCACTGCCAGGCTTAACTTTATTTTCCGCTCCGGCGAACACTCAAGGTTCTGGTCAGGACAGAGCCTGCTCACCATCTGCCCGTCACTGCCTGAGCCCCTGAGCCCTTGTCTCACAAAGGATAAGTTGGTCGGACAGTGTCAGAACAGTGAAATCTCTTTCCTGCAGACAAGCTTCTCCCTGGGCTTCACCAAACTTCTGCCTTTCCCTCCCCCTTCCTTGGGGAATTCCATTTTCAATTAATTGCTTGTAGTCTGAGAGAAGGACGCAAGAGTCTCTTTGGACTGTATTCATTTCTGCCAAGACAGTCTCACAAACACATCAACAGGCGTTTGTAGGAAAAAAAAAAGTGAGACACAGACAGCAAAGGTATTGGCCACAGGCAGGCCGGTCCCCCAGTTGTTGGTCACAGGGTCTCCAGCAGCCAAGAGAAGGTTGGTGACAGGCGCTGCATTCTCTACTGGTCTGGACTATGACAAAGCTTAAGGCAGGTGATCAAATCTATGAATTCCCACAAATTTATTTACCAGTATTCACCATTACTTAGTAGTTCAGGGAAATCTCTTAAGTAGGAAAGAACTGACAGGAAGAGCTCTTTAGAATTTACGCTCACTCTCGGACTTCCCGGAGAGTTTGGAGAGACCCTGCTGTTGTTAATCATCACAGTGACCAGTGAGAATCCCAGGGAGGGGACAGTTGAGAAGGAAGGAAAGACAGAGCATTAAGATCCGGGTGACTTAGAGGTTGCTACACCAGAATTACTTCTTTCAAACAGAGACCATTCTGTGTGGCTCCAGGGGTTACTCCTCTGCCTGTAATTGTGTTTGCTTTCCTTTCCTCCTCTAATGAGAAGGGAAGTTGCAGTTGCTAAGTATTTGAAGAAAACATTAGAGCAACTGCAAAGGAAAGGGCCAGGCCCTGGGGGGGGGGGGGACGACGACTCGGTCGCTTGCTGCCCACCCTCTTCTCCCTTCTGTTCTTTTCATTCTTGTCACATGACCTTGTTTCTTAGCCTTTCCCAACACCTCTTCCCATTTAAAGCCAAAGTTAAACCACGGATAAACACTTCCACCCCAGCTCTGGAAGGCAGCTACAAAACTCTTCTCAGTAGCCAGTGCAGTGGAACGTGTGGAGCTGGAGAGATGGCTCTTCCAGAGCACCCAGGTTCGATTCCTTATGCCCACGTGGTAGTTCACAAACATCTGTAATTCTACTTCCGGAGGATCTGAAAGAAAAGAAAATTCCTTTTCCTGTAAAGTCAACATGCAAGTCCTCCTCTCTCTCCTCTGGTGGTGGTGTCTTATGCCTTTAATCCCAGCACTCGGCAGTTAGAGGCAAGCTTATCTCTGTGAGTTCGAGGCCAGCCTGATCTACAAAGTGAGTTCCAGGACAGCCAGAGCTACACAGAGAAAACCTGTCTTGAGAAATAAAAAAACTGGATTGGAAAGATGACTCAGACTCAGAAGTTAAAAGCACTGGTTGTTCTTCCAGAGGTCCTGAATTCAATTCCCAGCAACCCCATGGTGACTCAAAACCATCTATAATGAGATTTGGTGCCCTCTTATGGAATGCAGGAATACATGCCAGAACACTTTATCTATAATCAATAAGTAAATATTTGGAGAAAAAAAAAAAAGAAAAACCAAAAAACCAAACCAAAACAAAAATAGTATAATTAGATTTATATAACTAGTTTGGGGTTTTGCTATCTCTGATTCACTCAATAAGAAATTGCATCAGGGCTGGATAGAAGACTCAGCCACTTAACAGCACTTGTTGCTCTTGCATAGGACCTGGGTTCAGTTCCCAGGGTCCACATGGTGATTCACACCATCTGTAACTCCAATTCCAGGGGATACCCTCTTTTCCGAGGGCACCACGAATGCATGTGGTGCACATCCGTGCAGACAAAATACACATAAAATAAAATGAATCAACTAAAAAATAAGAAAAAGTAAAAGAAACATTGCATCAGTCATGATCCTTAGTTGTAAGCAGCAGAAAGCAGCACTAACTTTGAGTGATGCAGGAGAGAAAATATGTTTTAAAAAGTCAACTCAGCTAGGCAGTGGTGGTGCACACCTTTCATCCCAGCACTTGGGAAGCAGAGACAGTGGATCGCAGTGTGTTCGAGGCCAGCCTGGTCTACAGAGTGAGTTTCAGGACAGCCAGGACTGTTACACAGAGAAACCCTGTCTTGAAAAACCCGGGGTTGGGGGAGGGATGAACTCAGTGAATCAGGGAATACTCTAAGAGATAGTTTGGGAGTTGAGCAGGTTGAGAGGAGTCAGGCACAGTCAGAGCCGCATCCAAAGGTATGACCCAAGCCAGCCCAGAGAAAACACCCCATCGTTTGTAGGACACTGGGCAGTAGAGCTGCACCGCTCCAGAATCTTTTGTGAGATCTTGACTTTCCCATTATTAGCACCTGATCTAAGTGCAGGTAGCTTGCAAGCCCTTTGTCTTAGCTGCCCTGGAACTGGGAAAGCAAGCAGGTGGACTTTTGCTTTAGCAGTGGGAGGAGACACTGCTGCCTTCCACTGAAACATGCACAGAGAATGCTTTAAGCACAGAGAAGGAAGTTAGAGGTTAAGCAATCTAAAGGAATAATGAGTGTCCACTCCAAAGTATGTGTATCATCTCTACTCTTGTTCACACAACCTCTAGACACACAGTATTTGGGCCACAATGCTGAGCTGCTTGGAACTCCTAGATTAAAGTAATCTCTCTGCCTTCATGTCGTGTTCCCTTTTCCTAGGGAGATGGGTGACCAGCCGGGGTACCAATGACAAAACACAGTACAATTCCACGTATTAGAACATAGGTCTGCAACTTTTGGACTGATCCCATAGCCTGAATTAGGTCACGCCTCCTTACAGCTTCCTCTGGGACAGAGGGTTAAGAACCTTGTTTAAGGAGGACCAATGGAACCAAATAGAAGACCTGGATATCAATTTACACATCTTCGAACACCTGATCTTCAATAAAGAAGCAAAAAATATCAAATGGAAAAAATGAAAGCATATTTAACAAGTGGTGCTGGCATAACTGGATATCAACATGTAGAAGAATGAAAATAGTCCCATATCTATCACCATGCACAAAACTCAAGTTCAAATGGATCAAAGACCTCAATAAGAGCCAGCCACACTGAACCTTATAGAAGAGAAAGTCGGAAGTACACTTGAACGCATTGGCACAGGGAACCACTTCCTAAATATAACCTCAGTAGCACAGACACTGAGAGAAACAATTAATAAATGGGACCTCCCGAAACTGAAAAGCTTCTTTTTTTTTAAAGATTTATTTATTTATTTGTTTGTTTGTTTGTTTATTTATTATGTATACAACATTCTGCCTGCACGCCAGAGGAGGGCGCCAGATATCAGTACAGATGGTTGTGAGCCACCATGTCGTTGCTGGGAATTGAACTCAGGACCTCTGGACGAGCAGCCAGTGCTCTTAACCTCTGAGCCATCTCTCCAGCCCTGAAAAGCTTCTTAAAGCAAAGAACATGGTCAACAAGACAAAATGACAGCCTACAGAATGGGAGAAGATCTTCACCAACCCCACATCAGACAGAGGAATGATCTCCAAAATATACAAAGAACACAAGAAATTGGTCACCAAAAGAACACATAATCTAAAAAAAAAAATGGAGTACACACCTAGACAGAGAGCTCTCAACAGAGGAATCTAAAATGGCTGAAAGACACTTAAGGAAATGTTCAACATCCTTAGTCATCAGAGAAATGCAAATCAAAATAACTCTGAGATTCCATCTTACACCTGTAAGAATGGCCAAGATCAAAAACACTGATGACAACTTATGCTGGAGAGGTTGTGGGGGAAAGGGAACACTTCTGCATTGCTGGTGGGAGTGCAAGCTGGTACAGCCCCTTTGGATGCCAGTGTGGTGATTTCTCAGAAAATTAGGAAACAACCTTCCTCAAGACCCAGTAATACCACTTTTGGGTATATATCCAAAGGATGCTCAATCGTGCCACAAGGACATGTGCTTAACTGTGTTCATAGCAGCTTTGTTTGTTATAGCCAGAACCTAGAAACAACCTAAATGCCCCTCAACCGAAGAATGGATAAGGAAAATGTGGTACATTTACACAATGGAGTACTACACAGGAGAAAAAAATGGTATCTTGAATTTTGCAAGGAAATGGATGGAGCTAGAAAACATTATTTTGAGTGAGGTAACCCAGACCCAGAAAGACAATTATCACATGCACTTACTCATAGGTGGCTTTTAAATATAAAGCAAAGAAAGTCAGCCTACAAATCACAATCCCAGAGAACTTCGACAACAATGTGGACACTAAGAGAGACTTACATAGATATAATCTACATGGGAAATAGAAAGTAGAAAAAGACAAGATCTCCTGAGTAAATTGGGAGCATGGGGACCTTGGGGGAGGGCTGAATGGGGAAGGGGAGAGGCAGGGAGGGGAGCAGATAAAAATGTAGAGCTCAATAAATATCAATAAAAATGTATTAAAACCAAAAAAAAAAAGGAAAAAAAAAAGAATCTTGTCTGGAGTCGGGTGGTGGTGGTGCACGCCTTTAATCCCAGCCCTCAGGAGGCAGAGGCAGATGGATCTCTGGTCTACAAGAGCTAGTTCCAGGACAGCCTGGTCTACAAGAGCTAGTTCCAGGACAGCCTGGGCTGTGACCTAAGGGTAGATCCTGATCTATGGTCCTAGCCATTACTGGGTTTCTTCATATTCTTTGTCACACACACAATGTTGAGCTAAGTCATGTGACGTGAATCTTTCTGCCATCCCTAGAAGGTTATAAAAACTAGATCTTTCCCTTGTCCTGGGGACTGGGTTGAGACTCCAGGGTGGGAGTGGGAGTAGGGGGCCGGTGGAGAGGTTCTCTGAAGGAGTCTGTTATCTGGTCTTCCCCTATCCTGCCTCCTTTCACGACAGTGTCTCCTCCCCTCCACACACAGTCTGAACGAATGTCCTCTCCAGTCTTTCAAGGGAAATCTTTCGATCTCTCTTTTTCAGACTCTATGGTGTTTAGGTCTCAAATAGTGTATTGTTTCCATCCGTCTAGTGTGATCCACTCTCCTAGAGGCCCAGTCCTGACCTTGAGGGCCTTCTAACAAACCTCAATAAAAAGAAATATTTCTCAGCTTCCTCTCAGAATCAGCAGACTGACGCTTTACCTTTTTATTTTTAATATTTAATACCACAAAATCCAACTTGACAAAACAATGAGTTTCTTGAATTCACGTTCAGAACATGGGTGAAGGGTTATTTATAGGAGAATGAGTGCCCTCTACCCCCAAACAGCTGCATCACTGCACAGCCTCACCTCATTGTGGATAACAACCTAAAAGAAGATGCATCACAGAGTCCTCCTTTAGTTAATCTACCCCTCCATATGCTGTATAGGATAGATAGTATATATTCTACCCCTCCATATGCTGTATAGGATAGATAGTATATATTCTACCCCTCCATATGCTGTATAGGATAGATAGCATATATTCTATCCCTCCATATGCTGTATAGGATAGATAGTATATATTCTACCCCTCCTATATGCTGTATAGGACAGATAGTATATATTCTACCCCTCCATATGCTGTATAGGATAGATAGTATATATTCTACCCCTCCCTATGCTGTATAGGATAGATAGTATATATTCTATCCCTCCTATATGCTGTATAGGACAGATAGTATATATTCTATCCCTCCTATATGCTGTATAGGACAGATAGTATATATTCTATCCCTCCCTATGCTATATAGGATAGATAGTATATATTCTAGTCTCTCACCAAATCACTTGCAGTGATTTGAGGAAGGAAAAAGAAGGGGTAATGTTTGGGACCCCAGGTGAGGTTCTCAAGACCCTTCCATCCACCCTTCTAAGGAGTACTGATAGCTCCTTCGGCATCGTTATATAAGACCTCATTACCTCTGTTTAAAGAGTTAGCATGTCTATCAGGCCACGGTGACCTCTGTCCTAGGTGGTGATTGCATGAGCATGTTATTTCTGGAGGAAAAATGCCATACTGCAGCAACTGGAGCTACGAGTGGAGGCCAGTAGAAAGTTTCATGTTTCTCGTTGCAATCCCCATCTTCTCCAGGGCCTGCCTGGCCTGGGGGAAACTCCAGTAGAGGTGAGACTGCTGTCCACCTTCAGCATGTGCCATTGCCTTGAGCTCTGATCTTATGGCTTGGATTGATTATGAAAGTTGTTCCTTCAAAAGATGACTTCTCTTGTCCCCGTCCCTCCCTGTGGTGGGTGAATGAGAATGGTCGCCCCAGGCTCGGGTATTTAGGGTTTGGTTTGCAGTAAGTGGAGTGGACCTCAACCTTCCTCAAACTGTGATGCTTTAACACAGTTCCTCATGCTGTGCTGATGGCCAAGCACCAAATTATTCCGTTACTACCTCATAACTCTAATTTTGCTACTGTTAGCAATCGTAATGTAAATATATGTGTTTTTAGATGGTCTTAGGAGACCCTGTGAAAGAGCTGTCAAACCCCCAAGGGCTCGAGACCATTGAACTAGTGGAGCTGTTTGGGAAGGGTTAGGAGGTGGGCTGCTGGAGGAGTGTCACTGGGGAATGGACTTGGAAGTTTCAGAAGTCCATGCCAGGCCCAAGCTCTCTCTCCAAATTATAGACAAGGATGTGAACTCTCAGCTCTGCTACAGTGCCTGCTGCTGCCGTGCTCCCTCCGTGCCACTCACGCTTTCATGCCCTGACCTGTAAGCAACCCCCAGTTAGGCTTCATAAGTTGCCTTGGTCATAGCGTCTCTTGAAAGCAATAGAAAGGTAACTAAGACACTTCCTTAAGCATCTCTATGGTAAATTCTTTTTTTTTTTTTTTGGTTTTTCGAGACAGGGTTTCTCTGTGGTTTTGGAGCCTGTCCTGGAACTAGCTCTTGTAGACCAGGCTGGTCTCGAACTCACAGAGATCCACCTGCCTCTGCCTCCCGAGTGCTGGGATTAAAGGCGTGCGCCACCACCGCCCGGCTCTATGGTAAATTCTATCAAATGAATTTTATTGATCGCATAATCCAGAATCTCAGGCCTCCAAAATTAGGCTTTAGCACCCTACATGTAGCTTAGCGCTAACACACACACACACACAGAGTAAAGACACTCAAGTTACCTTCATCTCTCAGCAGGGATGCGGCAGTAAGAACATAAGCAGCCAGATGTGGTGTTACTCCCAGAGGCAGGTGGATCTCTGTGAGATTGAGGCCAGTTTAGCACACATAGTGAGATCTTTTCTCAAAAAATCCCAAACCTCCAAACCAAAAGAGCATTTTAAAAATAAGTGTCATCTTGTTCCCCAAAAAGCCTGATGCTAAGTGACAAAAGGTTACCATGGTAGGCGAACAGCAGCAGCAGCAGGCCTGTTTTTCTTTATTTCTCTTTGTGGCACTGGGGGTTGAACCCAGATGAACTGTTTACTGGGTTTGGGGTGCAAGATTTCCTTTTGGGTGAGTGATTTATTAATGTACTGGACAGGCAGATAGCATGGCTAGGGAAAATGGTGATTTCCGATGAGAGTTTGGACCCACAAGACAGAGTACAGGTGTCCCTTTTTGTAAACCCCAGAGGAAGGGGAAGGTTTCACGTGGTCAGCCTGTCTGAGTCCCCTGTGGGTAGCAGGGGAGGGGAAGGAGGGTCTTGGGGAAAGGGAGGAGAAGGAGCACATCTGACTAAAAATGCCCCTATTGTACAGGTTAGGGGATGTGGACTACCTGTAGGCCTCTGATGTCCTGAGTCTGGAAACTTGGCTGGGGAGTGAGAACGGCCTCTCCTATCATTCCCTGCGCCAGAGGAGTCTTTTAGGGGATTAGAGACTCACAGGTAGAGAGCTTGCCATTTCCTCCACAGTAGTTGGAAGGAAGAGGCACCTGCAGGCGGGCATGGCCCGGGCAGCAGTGTGACATCAGGGGCTGCTCATGCCAGGCAACCTCTATCCCTACCTGGAGCCATTGCTTTAGAGAGGGCAGATCTAGTTTGATTTCTCATTCCTCAGAGTCCTTAACTTAGGACTCTCTGCTCCTGAGTGCTGGGATTAAAGGCCTGCGCCACCACTGCCTGGCTCTAATTGTTCCTTTAGTTATTTGTTCGCTGTTCAAAACTCTACCTCCAAATCAAGCTCCAGTTCCAGGTTTTCCACTCTTGAGTGTTCTGTGATGTTCCTTCACTCCATACTTAACAACTCAACGTTTTGCTCCTTCTAGTATCGTTTTCTTGGGCTGGAAAGAGGGTTTGGCTAGGATCCACCACAGCAATTGCATCCTATGCCTTTCTTTGTTCACCTCTCAGTCTATGGTACTGGTATCTGGTCATTTGTCTGGTGTGTTCACCGTTTCCCCTCTTCTCTGAAGACTCAGCAAACGGTGGACAGACTGAAATCTAAAATGGCAAATAAATTTATTGTGTGCAGAAGCATAGAAACCTCACAAAATGTAAGACTCACAGGGCCCAGCAATTGGAACTTGGCTAATATTCTGCACTACAGAGAGTATTTGAGTACTATTTGAGGCTTGCAGCTTCTGTTGGCGGGTGGCCAACGGGTGAAGGGACAAATGCACAGTTAAAAGATTGTTTTGCTGTGCCGACTCTGGAATGTTAGCACCGCCCTCAGAAGAGTGGTCACAGCTGGTGGCAGTCTAGATGACCTTATGTGGATTGTCTTTAGGCGGGCATGTCTCGACAGATGCCACTGCTTGTTATCTGCCGTACTAATGGAGGTAGATGGACATTTACTACAAGGGGATGGCTTTCAGAGAGACACTGTGTCTATCCTCCCTGTAAGAAGCATCCCAAAGCATGGCATGAAGTCTATTTTGGGGAGGTATGTATTGGTTTACTTTTGTACACACAGTAAACATCCAGTACTAAATCCTAGAAAGACTGAAGATTAAAGCCAGGAGTTTACGCATGCTACAAAACACTCTCACTATAACCATGGTTATTACCCACAGGCCTTTGATGGGGATTAACTGTCACCCCCCTCACATACATGGTTTTGTTTGGAGATGAAGTTTTGATATGTAACCCAGGCCAGTTTCTGTTCTTTATTCAGCCTGGGTTGACCCTGAACGTTAGATCCTCTTGTCCTAGTCTCTTGAATGCTGGGCTTACAAGTGCATACTACCAGGCCCGGAGTTTTACGCTACTACTTGAGGTTTCTTTCTTTCTTATTCTCTTCCTCCTTCACACCCATCTGTTCATCCATCATTTTACCACATAACCCAGGGTGGACACATACACAAGGTAAAACTCTCTTAGACTCCCGAGTGTTGACATCACAGGTGTGTGCCACCACACCCGGCTTGAAGTTTTCATCCATTTGGTGTTAGGTATAGAATCTGACAATCAGAAATCTAACTATTTTATTTCATAAAGGAATGATTTAAAAGCCACACCAACTCCTTGAGGTTAATAATGGTGGGGGACTTATTTCAACGCAGGATCTCATGTTGTCTGTGGCTGACCTCAAACTTCTGATCCTCCTGCTTCCACCTCCCAAGTGATGGGCCTACACATGTGCACCATCATGCCTGACTTATCTGGTACTGGGGATGGAGCCAACCAAGGCTTTATGCTGCCAGGAGAGCCCTCCACCCGCTCAGCTACTTCTTTGTTTGACAGGGTCTCTCTATGTAGGCCAGGTTGGCCTTGAACTCATCAGTTTCTTCTTCCCTATTGCTGGGGTTAAATGCCTATGCCACCATGCCTGGTCCAAAACCCCAAATAACAAAAGTTCCTTCTTGTTGAGATGGATTATCAATGTTATTCAAATTAGCTTTACATTGCTTGTCTCAAGCTATCCTCCCGTCTCAGTTCTGATTATCTTTGACTGTATAAATTGCCACCACTCTTGATTTAAGATCTGGGGCTTTTAATTTTGGTGCCGAGGATTGATCAATGCAGGACCGCCCCAACAGGAGACTTATGATACCCTACATTCCTCTCTCTTTTTTTTTTTTTTCAAAACAGGGTTTCTCTGTAGCTTTGGAGCCTGTCCTGGAACTAGGGAACTAGCTCTTGTAGACCAGGCTGACCTTGAACTCATAGGGATCTGATCCACCTGCCTCTGTCTCCCAAGTTCTTGGATTAAAGGCATGCACAGTCACCCCCAGGCTTACCCTACATTCTTCAATATATCTTTTTTTTTTTTTTTTAAGATTTATTTATTATGTATACAACATCTGCCTCCATGTATGCCCACATGCCAGAAGAGGGCGCTAGATCTCATTAAGGATGGTTGTAAGCCACCATCTGTTTGCTGGGAATCGAACTCACAACCTCTGGAAGAACAGCCAGTGTTCTTAACCACTGAGCCATCTCTCCAGCCCCCCTCCCCCCTCTTTTTTTTGAGACAGAGTTTCTCTGTGTAACAGCTCGGAATGTCCTGGAATTCGCTTTGTAGACCAGGCTGGTCTCGAACTCACTGAGATCCACCTGTTTCTGCCTCCCAAGTGCTGGGGATTAAGGGAGTGTGCCATCCCTGCTCAGGTTCTTAAATATATCTTTAAAAGTAGACCCAGAGCTCCAGGACAGGCTCCAAAGCTACAGAGAAACCCTGTCTCGAAAAACCAAACCAAAAAAAAAAAAAAAAAAAAAAAAGTCAGCTGTGTTTCTCTCCCTCTGGGATTATAGACAGACACCACTACATCTGGGTTCAGCTTCAACACCCAATGCCTTCTATAACCACCAACTAGAAAATTTGTGAACATTGGAGTATACGTTTATGGCTTTTTTTAAAAAATTAAATTTTAATTATGAGTATGTGTCTGTGTACACGACTACAGTTAGTTGATCATGGAAACCAAAGGCTGATGGATTCCCCTGGAAACTACAGATTATGGGTGATGAGAACCGGAAAAGGAGCCGTATATACTCTTTACAACCGAGCCATCTCCCCAGCCCTATTTTTATTTTAAAGTCTGAAAATAACTCATTGGTATACAATTCCAGCAGCTGGCGGGGGGGGGGGGGTTAAAATACCACACAGCTGTTATTCTTGCTTCCGTCTTGGTAGCAGCAACACTTGGATACGAATCTGCCTCGTTACCATTGCGGTTTAACAAGAACAACAAAACTCATCAAAGACGGTTTGCCACACCTGCGCTGCGCGATCCCCCCCCCCACCCCTCCCCACGACCCGCGCGCGCACGCCCGCCCTGCGTGGCCGCCGAGCCCCCGCCCAAGTCCGTCTCCTATTGGTTCTATTGGTCCAGGAGGCGGTGCCGTGCCATGCGTGCGTGCCGGTTCCCGGATGGGCCGTGACTTCCGGCACTCTCCGCGCGGGCGGCAGGGGGCGCGCGCCGCGGAACTCCGCTTTGTGGCGGGGGCCTCCTCGGCCCGGGTAGCCGAGAGGCGGCCGGGCTCTCAGCCAGGAGCCGCCGTCGCTCGAGCTCCGGAGCGAAATGGTCGCCGGGCCTCCGCGCGTCCCGTGAAGGGTCGGGAGCCACGCGGGCAGGAGAAGGTAGGCGCCGGAAGCGGGGGCGCGGGGCACGAGGCCGGGTGACCGTTTGCTGGCGGGTGGCCACGGTGTCCTCGCCGGGCCGGAGGGCGGGGCCTCGGCTGGCGGGGCGGGGGGCGGGGGGCCTCCCGGCAGACCCCGCGGCGGGGGGTGCGGGTGGTCTCCGGGGTCGCTCGGGGCTCCCCGCAGGGGTCCGGGCGACCACGGCTGCCGGTGGCCTGCACCTCTGGGTGGGGCGGGACCGGGCTGCCCCGAGTTGACTCAGCTTTTCCTGTTGGGCTGGTCAAGTTGGGACACGTTCCGCGTCGCCTGCTGCAGGAGCTAAGCCCCGACTTGCCTCCAGCTGGGGCTATTTAAACCCGGCCTTCTCTGCAGCTGTCTGCTGCCGGCGAGCGGAGAGGGACACCTGTGGCTTCCCCGACCTCGGCGCCTCTCCTGCGTGGATCCAGGTAAGGGACAGCTCGCTTCATGTCCTTTTTTTGATTTTCGAAAGCTACTGTTAAAGACGTTTTTTGTTTCTTTTATTAAAAAAAGTATTTTACCATTTCAAGTTTTTATCGTCTCTGTGTTTTTTTTTTTCTTCCTACTCGTAGGCCAATGTGCAATACCAACATGTCTGTGTCTACTGATGGTGCCGTAAGCACCTCACAGATTCCAGCTTCGGAACAAGAGACTCTGGTTGGTATTTTTGTCTTGAGTGTATAAAAATTAACTTATCTTACTAGGTAGTCAAATAAAACGCTTAAACCCAAGCTGTAGCACAGCCCTAAAAATGTAACTGTATGTTTAATGAAAATTTCCTCGGTTGTGATTGCATTAGGGAATTAACAGCAAGAATCTGTATTTTCACAGTCCTTCACCTGACTCCTTCACCTAACACGGCCTTTAAAATGAGTTCCATTACATCAAGTGTGGATGTTAACGCTTATGACATGCATTGTCTTGTTTGTTCTACAGCTGTGTAAATGGTAATCTTAAAGGCACTATAAACTCTTGAAGCTTTTAGTCCTTACAGAAATGCATAAAATAAAAATTCAGAGTACCAGTCTTTGCTCTTTATCTTAAGTCTCCTATTCTATATTAATATACAAAGGTGTCCTCAGTAAACTTACAGAATTACTTTTAATGACTGCAGAGTATTTGATAACATGAGCACACCATTTGAGTGTTTTTCTTAAGTCTTTACAGCTTTTGTTTGCTTTTGGTGTCAGATTAGACCCCAGCCTTTGGGCTGTGGGTGCATAAGTACTGTCCCACTGAGCTGAGCTACATTCTTAGCCCTGTGACCTACTGGTAGATGTAAAAGTTGCCTCCTGTTTGTCAGTAAAATAAGTGTGTGATTATTCTGTAAGAAAGATAGGGAAGTAGAAATCCTAGGCCCTGAATAAACACATCTGATTGCTAACTGGTAACTGGTTCACCAAAAGGTGATGATGGTCTTCACTCCTGCCAGCACTGAATTAGCACTAGCTTTCTTTTTTCCTTTTGATGTTATTTTGTACATATTTTTGAAGAATGTGATGATTCGCTACATGCATACCTGTCAAGGTATTTTAACTTTCCACTTCCTTAAACATTTATCGTTTCTTGTTGGCATTCTTCACACTCCCCTTCTCGTTGTTTATAAACTGTCCTAAGACTGTGAGCCAGTCTTACTGTTCCTGGACTGTTGTTTCAGGATTCGGGCCTGGATCTCTGGTGAGGCAATCCTTTGATTTGTCAAGTAACTCGTTTATCCGGAGTTGTGCTCAACCTCTGTCTCTGTTTAGCCCCCCCCCCTTTTTTTTCCTCCCTATTTCCTTCTCCCTTCATTCCCTTTTGCGTTTTTCATAGTAGTTTGCATAATTCTCTAGTTCTGGGCATTTTCAGTGTAGTTAATTTTTTTTTTTTACTAGTACTGTATGTAACTTGATGTCTTTACTACTGAAAACATTTTTATATAGTCAGATTTATCTGTTTTGATGACTTCTTTTTTTTAAAATATTTATTTATTATGTATACAATATTCTGTCTGTGTGTATGCCTGAAGGCCAGAAGAGGGCGCCAGACCTCATTACAGATGGTTGTGAGCCACCATGTGGTTGCTGGGAATTGAACTCAGGACCTTTGAAAGAGCAGGCAATGCTCTAAACCACTGAGCCATCTCTCCAGCCCCCTGTTTTGATGACTTCTGAGTTTTCATAGAATGTTTTGCAAGAATCTGTTCGAAGATTATGCACGTATTTATCGTATTTTCATGTAGCACTTTAAAACTCGTTTTTTGCATGTGGGGTTGTGACAGACTTAGCTGTGCTGTCATGCTGTCCTGGAATTCACTCTGTAGACCAGGCTGGTGTTGAACTCACAAAGATCTGGCAGCTTCTTCCTTCTGAGTGTTGGGATTAAAAGCATGCACCACCACGTCCAGGTGGTTCCCATATTTTTTTTAAACTTCTTCCTTGTTTCTGAGATTATAATTACACCGTTTGTTCCTTCTTTTTCCAAAGCCTCCAATGTTTTTTCTATTTTGCAAATTCACGACCTCGTTTTCATTAATTTTTGTTACATGCATACACATCTCCCTAAATACAAATTTCTCTGTGTGAATAATGCCATTTATATGTATAGTTACAGTACTGACTATTTGGTATTTGATAACCTATTTGTGTACTCTTTAGGAATAAATGCATTTCTTTTTCTTTCTTTTTTTTTTTTTTTTTTGGTGTATTTTTGTTTTTCGAGACAGGGTTTCTTCGTAGCTTTGGAGCCTGTCCTGGAACTAGCTGTTGTAAACCAGGCTGGCCTCAAACTCACAGAGATCCGCCTGCCTCTGCCTCCCGAGTGCTGGGATTAAAGGCATGCACCACCACCGCCCGGCTGTACTTACTATCCTTAAAGCATTTAACAATCTTTTAAAAATAAACCAAATGCTGTCTAGAAGTGGTATTCACTTTAGTCCGGTCTGTCTTTAGGCTACCTCTTGAGCTTGCATTCTAGGCCATGTAGACAAAGAGGGTTTGCGCCATGTGAAGCCATAAAAAACTGTCCTGCTAGGGACAGACAGCTAAGTGGCTAGGAGCGCTGGCTACTCCTCGTGGACCTGGTTCTGTTCTCAGCACCCGTATAATGACTCACAGCCGTCTGTAACTCAGTGTTAAAGGATTTGACATTCTTTTCTGACCTCCTTGGGGACCAAGGACACAAGTGGTGCACAGAAGTACATGCAGGTAAAATACTCATATGCATAAACAAAATGAAACAAAAGGCTCATTAAAGCTGTAAGGGACAGGAACATCTTCAGAGTAGTGCATGACTGATGGTAACAGACTGATTCAGGCTTTGATGGTCACAGCTTGCCAGTTAGGTGGCAGTTGTCTTTTTTTTTTTTTTTTTTAAAGGTTTTTTTTGTTTTGTTTTGTTTTCTTTTTTGAGACAGGGTTTCTCTGTAGCTTTGGAGCCTGGCCCGAAACTAACCTTATAAGACCAGGTTGGTCTCGAACACACAGAGATCCACCTGTGTGAGTGTGAATGTTTTGCCTGCATGGGTGTATGTGTACCATGTGTATGCCTGGCACCTACAGAAGCCAGAAGAGGGTGTCAAAGTCCATGGAACTCATTACAGATGGTTTTGATCTATTATGTGAGTGCTGGGCCTCTGTAAGAGCAGCAAGTGTTCTTAGCCTCTAAGTTATCTCTTAGCCCCACCAGTTCTTATCTCACTACTGGGAAGGCTAGATTAAAGTCAGCCTAGACTGTAGCTTCTGGTACAATAAGACCTGTTTTTACAAATAAAGTTTATTTTATATTCACTCCTGTGGTTCATTTAGTACTTTGCTTTAATTGGCTAGACATGGAAAAAATACCTTCTGGCTCTTCTGATTTTACAGGCATGCTCTTTAAATAAAAGTCCTCTGTCTTTTTTTTTTTTTTTTTTTTTTTTGTGGCACTATCTAGCCTTTTTGGGTACATTGTAAATGATTATAAGTGAGTGTTTGAAGTGTAAATCACATAGGAAGAAAATACTGAGCTGTAGTTGAGGGACATGAATTGTAGTCTTTGAATTGTTCATTACCTCTTTGGTTTGGATTTGTTCTGTAGCAGTTGGGTGTATAATAGATTAGTGATAGGTTTAGTCCTAAAGGTGTATTTTTTTTCTCCTTCATTCTGTAAGTTTCCTTAAAGCAGACCTTTGGGTTTGTACAGTACACTTACTAAACACATTGGATCTCAACTAGATTTTGTAGTGGTAAATAGATGATAGAGCTGGAGAAAGGAAATAGTATCATATTCCCATGTATGTTCAGTCCCTGCAGAAGCCAGAAGATGATGTTGAATCACCTGGAACAAACTGGAGTTTCAGGCAGTTGTGAGGTGCCTGATGGTTGGTGGGTCCTAGGAACTGAGCCTGGGTCCTCTGCATAAGCAACAAGTACTTTTAATCTCTGAGCCTCTTGATACTGTTTTTGTTTTTGTTTTTCCCCCAAAACTGGGTTTCTCTGTAGCTTTCGAGCCTTCCCTGGAACTAGCTTTTGTAGGCTAGGCTGGCCTTGAACTCACAGAGATCCACCTGCCTGTCTGGAATTAAAGGCGTGCACCACCACCACCTGGCCCTTGATACTGTTTGTTTTTCGATCACAACTAATAGTATTTAATGACTTCATGATAATTGCTTAATAGGATAGTTTTTTCTATAGCATTTTTCCTCCTCTTTGATGTGTGCTTCTCCATTTATGAAGTCTATTGCACTTAGTGTTGTAAAACCCAACTTTTTGAGGTCTGACTTTGTAACAAATTGTTAAATGGTATTTGCTGCCTTTTTCGGGCTTCTTTTTGGACAGACTTGGTGGGCTTATGCTGGAGAGTGCTCTCGTGGATATAACAGCAGCTGTTCTTTTCTTCTACAGGTTAGACCAAAACCATTGCTTTTGAAGTTGTTAAAGTCTGTTGGTGCGCAAAAAGATACTTATACTATGAAAGAGGTGAGCAGAACCGAGAGATAGAGAATTGATGTCTTTTTTTCCTTTTTTGATTTTATTATGTATACAGTGTTCTGTCTGTATGTATACCTGCAGACCAGAAGAGGGCGCCAGATCTCATTACAGATGGTTGTGAGTTACCATGTGGTTCCTGGGAATTCTACTTAGGTCCTCTGGAAGAACAGCCAGTGCTCTTAACCACCGAGCCATCTCTCCAACCTGAATACTTAATAGTTAATACTATTAATAGTTAATAATAGTCTTAATAGCCATATGTAGTATTTTTTTCAAGTTTGTGGGTAAGATTTGTTATATAGAAAGATTTTGTAATAAGGAGGGACACTGTTTTGTGACCATTTGAACTATATTTTGAAGCTAAAAATACTAATTTGTATGACTTTCTTTTTTTGAGACAAGGTTTCTCTATGTAGCTCTGATGTCCTGGAAATCTCTTTGTAGACCAGACTTGGCCTCTAACTCACAGAAGTCCACCTGCCCATGCCTCTGAGTGCTTGGGGTTATAGAATTCTTAGCATTTGTGCTATGAGCTCATTTGGCAAATTGGTAAAAGTCTCAGATTTGTAATTTCTGAGAATCATTTAAATACATAACAGTAAACAAATTTATGATAATGTACTTTTAGTTACTTTTTAATTTTTAAAGCTTTATTTATTTTGTATATATGTACATGTATAATGGAGATTAAAGGACATTTTGAGGAATCAGTTCTCTCTTACCCGGTGAATTCTGGGTCATCAGACAAGGATCATCTGGCTTGGCAGGAAGCACCTTTACCTTTTGAACCATCTTATGTGCCCAGTATAAACCTTTTACATTAACAAAATATGGGGCTGAAGAGGTGGCTCAGCGGGTAGGAACACTGACTGCTCTTCTAGAAGACCCAAGTTCAATTCCCAACTTGCACATGGCAGCCCACAGCTGTCTGTAACTTCAGTTCCAGGGCACCCTCAGCCAGGCATACATTCAGGCAGAACATCAGTGTACATAAAAACAAAACAAAATACTGACAGTAAGTTTGAATTTAGTGTAGTAAGGAATGAAATAAAATGTTAATGTATTTGTTTTTAGGGATAGCACAGTACAAAAACTGTTTATTGGTGACAGAAATTACAAATATTATCATTTGTTGCCTATATTCATAATTGATGAGAAAACTAAATTTCAGTTCAAATTTAGTGAAAATGAAGATCATACCCCCTCCCCATCACAATTGTTGAATTCCCTTAATTTTATCAAAGGACTTCTTGGGTATCCCTGGGTCCCGGGTTGGAACTTGTGCTCTAGAGCTACAAAAGTACAGCGCACTGTACTGAAATCCCGGGTGAGCTGATTCCATGAGCCTGTGGTCTGTGTCATGGACACAGCATTGTACTGTTGTTTACCTTAAAGTTGTTTATGAAGGTACGGTTTTCAGTGAGTGCTGGGCAGTTGTAGACAATTTCAGTGTGAGAGATACAAGTGTTATCTTGTTTACCTAAAACACTGAAGTTTTGTTCTTAGGACTGGTCAGTAGGACAGGAAGAGAGCTGTACTGTTAGAAACCTCTCAGAGGATTCTTTGTAGGAGGAACCTGTTTTTCTTGTCCCACTGTCTGTCAGCAGCGTCTGTAATCATGGACATGTAGGCACATTTCTTTAGTATTGATTGACTCACTGGGTGGTGATGGCACACATATTTAATATCAGCACTCGGGAGGCAGGGGCAGGTGGATCTCTGAGTTGAAGGCCAGCCTGGTCTACAGAGCAGGACTGTCAGAGCTGTTAACAGAGAACCCTGTCTCGAAAAACAAAACAACAAAAAAAGTTGACTGATTCCTGCTTAGCTACTAAAACTGCTAAGTCTCTTAAGTGTTAAGTGATGTTTTTAGGGTCATTAACTTTTTGGGTTGACCTTTATAAAATTAGTTAAGGAAATAAACAAAAAAGTATGGATTTAGCAGTAGACAGAGTAGAAAATAGATCAAAGCCATCAAAAAGATGTTGGGTGCTTGTATTGAGCTGTATGCAGTGGCTCAGTGATGTTCTTCTGTTCTCCACAGGGCATTGCCTTCCAAGTCCCTTACTTTAAAACATAAAACTTTTAATGCAGTGTATGTACAGTTTTCCTTATGCTTTGATATCTCTGTATTACCTAATACATGATGTAAGCAGTTGTTAATACTGTATTATTTAAGGAGTATTGACAAGGAAAAACATTTCCTTGTTTAGGACAGATCTCTGGAGTTAGTTTAGACCCAGAGTTGGATGGACCGTGGATGTGGGACTTATAGCTCTTTATATTGTCTGTGCCTGTTTTCAGTTCTTTCTCCTGGGGCATTTGAGAGAGTAGTGAAAACCAGTATGGGATAGTAGAAAGTGCACTGGAATAGGGGTCAGTCCTAGGGTGGTTTCCTCATCCGTTTTTATGTTTCTTTCTATTTTGGCGGTGCTCAGTGTCAGACCAAGGGGCGGCCTTTTCATTTCCATCCCGTGATAACAATTGTGTTGGGACAATGAGGCTGTACTGACAGCTGCACTGTGCACTGTAGTATGCTTACAGACTTACCTTGTTGATGGGCTGCTTTTGGAATAACAGTGTGTGCTAAAACTGATTTAATGGAGCACAGAGCACTACTATTTAATTTAATAGTAGTGATTGGGTCCACGAACTACTCAGGTTGATTGCAGTAATAACTGAGACTGATGGGAGATGTCATTGTGATCTTCCTGTTCCTCTGGGATGACTTCAGAGCTGTTGAATTGTGGGTGATTGTTTTCTTCTTCTTCTTCTTCTTTTTTTTTTTTTTTGCATTTTTGCCTCCCCTTTCTTTCCTAGAATGTTAGTATCCAGATTTCTGAGCAGAATTTAAGTTGATGAGAAAAAAGAAAAGAAACTCAAGTAATGTGAAGGAAAGAGTTACTTCTGTTTTCATCAACTTAAAAAGAGCTTCTAGACACAAAATGGTCTTGTATAGGATTGTGGATGTGGTTGTTTAGATAAGGGGGTATTACTCAATGTATGCAAAACTGATATTTAGTTTCCTTTAATACTTAAAAATGACATTTCTATTTCAGATTATATTTTATCTTGGCCAGTATATTATGACTAAACGATTATATGATGAGAAGCAGCAACATATTGTGTATTGTTCAAATGATCTTCTAGGAGACTTGTTTGGAGTGCCAAGCTTCTCCGTGAAAGAGCACAGGTAAATAAGTCAGTAAGCTGCAGCTCGCCTCCATCTCTGTCAGAGAGAAACTGTGGCCATGCATACAAGATGCTTTACTGCTGCTGGCACTCCTGGCCCTGATACTTCTTTGGGGAGGGGTAGTATATTGTTTGGGAACCTGAATTCCTGGAGTATTACAAGCCCGTTTGTTGATATTTGTTGTTGTTTGTTTAATTGTGTGTGAGCATGTTCCTTGTGAGTGTGGCGTTCAGAAGATATCTCCCTCCACCGTGTGAGTTCTTAGGATTGAACTCAGGCCATCAGGCCTGTCCAGTCTTTGGTTGTTTGGGCGTGTAAGGGATCTAACTTTACTCAGCTCTAGGTTCTCTATTTATAATTTCTCTTTTCCTTACAAGGAAAATATATACAATGATCTACAGAAACTTGGTGGTCGTAAGCCAGCAAGGTAAGTTAATTTTGAATACTCTGAAAATACTGTAACTCTGAAGACAGTTCTTTCTGATTCAGGGTCTCATGTATCCTAGTCTAATCTCAAACTCACTATGTAGTTGAGAGCCCTTGAGCTTTTAGAAAGTGTTTGAGTATCTTGGTGTGTGTATGATACATGTCTGTGGGTAGGGCACGGGCCATGGTGTCCATGTGGGAGTCATGTGGCGTTCTTTTTATGTGGGCTCTAGAAATCCTCCTCAGACTTTTAGGCTTCCGTGCAAGCGTCCTGCCAGTCCCTCTAATCATGTTTTAAGGATTGGAGACATACTTAGAGGAAGAGTGCTTTCCCAGCCTGTGTGCGGTTCTGCTGCAATCCCTAGCACTGTAAAGTAAAAGGCAGAACAAAACGGTACAGAGACATTGCATGTATCTATGTGCTATCTATGTGCATGTATTTTGTGTTTCTGGTTCTCTTATTTATTATTTTAGTCACCTCTTTCAGTGCTGACTAATTTTTGTTGTAAATTATTACTTATTTTTATGTGTGTCAGTGTTTTGCCTGTGTGTATGTCTGTGTACCATCTGTGTGCAGTGCCTGTGAGGACAGAAGAGGCCATAAGGTCTAGAACTGGAATTACAAACTGGAGTTACAGACAGTTGTGAGATATCCAGATTTGTCTGGAATAGTAGCCAATGCTCTTAACCACTGAGCCATAGTTCCAGCCTCTGTTTACTTTTTTGCTTTGTTTTGAGATTGGATCCCTGTAAATTTTCTAGGCTGGTTTGAAACTCAGTCTTGCTGCTCTCCCAAGTAGCTGGGATTACAACCCACATGGCATTCATTCATTTATTCAGCACTGCTGGGAATTGGACCCAGGGACTCATCTGTGCTTGGAAAGTGTTGTTCTAGCTAGCTGCCTCAACAGCCCTGCGGCCAGTGGTGGCACACGACTTTAATCCTAGCACTCAGGTGGTAGAAACAGGTGGATCTCTTGAGTTGAAGGCCAGCCTGGTCTCCAAAGTGAGTTCCAGGACAGCCAGAGCTCTTACACAAGGAAACCTCCCTCCCTCCCTCCCTCCCTCCCTCCCTCCCTCCCTCCCTCCCTCCCTCCCTCCCTCCCTCCCTCCCTCCCTCCCTCCCTCCCTCCCTCCCTCCCTCCCTCCCTCCCTCCCTCCCTCCCTCCCTCGTGTGTGGGTGTTTTTTGTTTTGCCTGTATGTATGTTTGTGCATCCCAAATGGGAAGTACCCACAGAGGCCAGAAGAAGGGAATTGATCTCCTAGACTATTTATTGTAAGTGAGCCGCTACCTCTTGCAAGGTACAACCATTACTACAACCCTCTTTTGAAAAAAAATTAATTATGGAGTCTGATGTGGTGAAGCATACCTTCAGTTTCAGCACTTGGGAGGCACAGGCAGATGGACCTGTCTACATAATGAGACCCTGTCAAAGAAAAAGAGAAAAGTTTGTATGTCCCCTGTATGTGGGTGTGATGTGCACATGAGTGCAGGAGTCCACAGCAGCCAGAGGTGTTAGATTCCCTAGAGTGGAGTTACAGGGGGTTTTGAGCCACTTGACATGAGTGCTGGGAAACCGAACTTAGGACCCCTGTAAGAGCAGTGTGTGTTCTTACCCACTGAGCCATGTCTCCAGGCTCATGATTTTCCTAAAAAACAAACAAACCAGAAAACTCCACCTACATTGACTTGTGCTTCTGTGAGCACTTTTATGTGCTGTGATGTGCGTATGAAGTCAGCTGACAGCTTGAGGGAGTCACGTGGGTCCTGAAGATCAGACTCTGGAGTGAGCTCAGGTCATAAGGTTTGGGCAACAAGTTTCCTTATTTCCTGGCCTGTCTTGCCAGGCCCAGTGATTCTTTTTAAGAATTACTTTATGCATAATTATAATAGGAGTATAAACTTGAGTAGGAAATGGCTATGAACTAAAACTATTATAAAAAGTATAATACAAAATGTATCATACAAAGTTGAATGCCCTGTTCATGTTTGTTGAAACCTTGGGTTATCAGTTAGAATTTCTTTGAAAAATAAATAATATTAAAGGCTACTAGAAGTTGATCAGACCTTGCTCTTTTCTTGCCTCCCTTTCTAGTCTTTCTTGAATAGACAATCATTTTCCATTTTTTAAGTAAGCAACAGTTTAGCTCTGCTTGCAGTTGTCTATTTGTGGTGGTTAACATGCACACTGACACTGAGCTACACGCTCAGACTTTAGTAAAGGTGCTTGGTTTTCATTCTATAAAGATACACACACGGAATAGTGTTTTGATGCTTTTTTTTTTAAACATATTTATTTATTATGTATACAATATTCTGTCTGTGTATATGCCTGCAAGCCAGAAGAGGGCACCAGACCTCATTACAGATGGTTGTGAGCCACCATGTGGTTGCTGGGAATTGAACTCAGGACCTTTGGAAGAGCAGGCGATGCTCTTAACCACTGAGCCATCTCTCCAGCCCCTGTTTTGATGCTTTTTAAAGAAAAGAGTTGGTCTTTCTTCTTCTTAAACCCTCCTTCCCCCTTCTCCTTCCTCCCCCGTTCCTTTTTTTTTTAAAGACGGGATATCACTACATAGCCCTGGATGGGCTAGAACTCACTATATAGACCAGGCAGACCTTGAACTCACAGAGATCCACCTGTGTCTGTCTCTTAAGTGCTGGGACTATAGGTGTGTGCCACTATGTCTGCTCCCTTGATCCATTTTTAACAAGTCTTTCCAAGGGGGGAAAAATACTGATTTGTAGTAGTTGCTGGTATAAATGATATCATTTCTACAGTATAAAAACACTTAAGTTGGGAAGACCGATAGCATCTCCCAAACCTTTAAAGATGTTTTGAGACAAGATTTCTAGTATGCATCTCAGACTATTTTGGAGTTAGTGATTCTCCTTCTCCAGCCTCTGAAGGACCCTAGGATTATAGTATTACGTACCACCATATTTGGTTAGTAGTGTGTATTTGAATATTGGTAGGTGTAGGCTTCAAAACACTATAAACCTTAAAAAGTTTGTCCTTAGACTGGGCGGTGGTGGCACTCACCTTTAATCTCTGTGAGTTTGAGGCCAGTCTGGTCTACAGAGCAAGTGCCAGAACTGGCTCCAAAGCTACAGAGAAACCCTGTCTTGAAAAAACCAAAAAAAGGGGAGGAGGGTTATCTTTAAACTGTGTTCAGAAACCTGTTTAGTTTGTAGACTGAATTGACCACTCTTGTAATCCACTACTCCATTCTGTATTCAGGGTGTATTGTGTTATGTGTTATTGTGTATACTGCACTACTACATACCTGTTTCCTGTGTACCATTGAGATTTTGCATATTGTATAATATAGTATTTCATTGAATTGTTATATGTTTGGGTTTCAATACCAAAGTAGTGTCTATAAAAGGCACCAGGATCTTATCTTAACCCAGAACAAAGTAATGACTAATTTGATAACTGAGACTTTTTTTTGAGAGAGTATCTAGGTTGGCCTTGAACTTGTAATCTTTTGGCTTCTCCCTCTTGAATGTGCTGGGATTACTGGTGACCTCTAAGGCTCTTAATAAAAGTCAAATGGTGACACAATACACAGTTATGGAATCTGTGCTAGTACTTTGAATTTTCTCAAGTATTTTTTTTTAAATCCTTGCACAGGGCCATGCTAATCTTCTTTGTATTGTTCCAATTTTAGTGTACGTGCTGCCGAAGCGAGCACTCAAGTATCTTTTTTTTTGGGTTTTTCGAGACAGGGTTTCTTTGTAGCTTTGGATCCTGTCCTGGAACTAGCTTTTTTAGACCAAGCTAGCCTCGAACTGACAGAGATCCAATTGCCTCTGCCTCTCTAGTGCTGGGTTTAAAGGTGTGCGCCACCACCGCCCTGCTAAAGTATCTTAATAGTCATTCATTTAAATAAACTGACAGGTTACTAGAAGAATTAAAGGGTCAGCTGTAAATTACGTATTTTCATTTTTGTATTTTAGTTCAGTTAAAGTAATTTTGAAAATTCTAGATTAGTTGTCAACCTTGTCACACTTGGCACTTTATTAATTTGTCCTGTAATTTTTACACATACTAAGGCAAATTCCCAGGTAACAAACAGCCTGTCTCTGTATTCGGTTTATAATCTGTGTATTTCCATAGAATGCAAGAGTTTTTATGGTACTACATCATTTCAGAGTGCTCAGAGCCCAGGCCTGACTACACTGTTGATGGAAGTGCTTCAGGGTGGCAGTGAACGGTATTTGACTATGATTTTGAGTAATTTTGTCCTTCCCAGTTCTGGAATTTTGATGTTTTGAGAGCTTGAACTGTAAAAGTAAATACCAACTGTAACTGCCTACCTGAGTAGCTCATTTAAATTAATTATTTTGCAATCTAAAGCGTCCACCCTCCTACAATCTCTTGTTGGGTGCTATCACACATTTTTTCATAGTTAGACTCTTGGTATTCTCTTTATCAGCTCCTTCTACACTGCATTTCAAACTTCTGGTCTTTTGGTTTTTTTCAAGACAGGGTTTCTCTGTGTGGGACCCTGGCTGTCCTGGAGACCAAGCTGCATTAAACACCTGGTCTTACCCAGTTTCTAGTCTTAAGTTTGCTTGCCTCTGTGTTCTTTTATTTGTTTTTCCATACTGGACTTTGGGCTCAGGATCTCACACATGCTAATTGAGAACTCTTATTTAGGCCTCTGAATTACCTGCAACTTTTTTTTTTTTTTTTTTGGTTTTTCGAGACAGGGTTTCTCTGTGGCTTTGGAGCCTGTCCTGGAACTAGCTCTTGTAGACCAGGCTGGTCTCGAACTCACAGAGATTCACCTGCTCTGCAACTTTTTATTTTGACAAGAGTCTCACTGAGATGCTCTGGCTGGCCTCAAATTGTAATCCTATCTGAATCAGCCCAATAACTGGGGATGATTGGTGTATATCATGCCCAGTGGTTTGTTGTATGTTTCTATGGGTTTTTTTTTTCCTTCTTTTTAAATTCTGTTTTGTCAGTGATTTGCTACTCCTTATTTAGGAGTTTTATGATTGCTCCCTGGGGAGAATAGTTCTGTGAGCTAGGAAATTTATTTCTTTTCTTTTTTTGGATTTTTCGAGACAGGGTTTCTCTGTAGCTTTTGGTTTCTGTCCTGGAACTAGCTCTTGTAGACTAGGCTGGCCTCGAACTCACAGAGATCCGCCTGTCTCTGCCTCTCGAGTGCTGGGATTAGAGGTGTGCGCCACCACCGCCCAGCTGAGCTTTATTTCTTGAACTAAAACCCTATTACAAGATGGCCTTAGGCAAGTTTATGGAACTGCTCAGAAGAATGATATGTTGTGCTGTCTGGCTGAACACACATGACTCTTTGTACAGTGACCCTGCTTCCGCTCCAGTAAATGAATTAGTTTAATTTTGTGCCACAGTAACGGTGTGTGTCTGGATGCCTTCTCACAATACTGGTTTTTGTCTCTGGAATGCCTGTCATACACCAGCTTCAGCATAGGCTATTACAAAATGTGTCCCGACAGTTTCCGTCCCCCGTGTCCCCCCCCCCCCGCATCTACCAAAAGATGCTTCTTTGTTTCCTCTGCTAGTATATTCTCTTTCCCTCACCCCCAAGACAGGGTTTCTCTGTGCAGCCCTGGCTGTCCTGGAACTTTTCTTTGTAGACCAGGCTGGCCTTGAACTCACAGAGATCCACCTGCTTCTGCCTCCTGAGTGCTGAGTGCACTACCATGCCCGGTATCTGCTAGTATATTTTAAAATTTTGCTTATTTTACTTTTTATTAATTATTATTATTATTTTGGTTTTTCGAGACAGGCTTTTTCTAGCTTTGGAGCCTGTCCTGGAACTCATTCTATAGACCAGGCTGACCTCGAACTCACAGAGATCTGCCTGCTCTGCTTCTGCCTTCCAAGTACTGGGATTAAAGGTGTGCACCACCACTGCCCGGCTTATTTTACTTCATGATCACTGTTTTAAAGTTGAATTTATGTCCATGTTTTAGCATGCAAATGACACTTGGGACATACATGGCTAATGCTTGTTGAAAGGTTAAATTTTGTACAGGGTTGGGTTAAACTGGTATATGTTGAATTCTTATTCTTTGTTTTGAGTCAGTTTTTCCTTTCTCTTAGAGTCTTCAGACTCCGGCACATCAGTGAGTGAGAACAGATGTCAGCCTGCAGGTGGGAGTGGTCAGGAGGTAATAGTTAATTTATTTCTTACTCTACTACAAGGTTTCTTTTTAAAACTTTCTATTTGTGTGTATTGTCCTTGAGTGCTTGCATTCCTGGGCCAGTAGCGGATGCCGTATCACCTGGAGCTGGAGTTACAGGTGGTAGTGAGCTGCCCCAGACGTGAGTGATGGGAGCCAAAGTTATCCAGTCCAGAACAGCACATGTCTTAATCTCTAACTCATCTCTCCAGCTTCATGACAAATAGTTCTTGAAAATTGGGAAGGTTATATAAAACAGAGCTCGAAGCAGCCTGTGCTGTCTTACTTTGTCATATTTTACGTTTTCTTGTGTGTTTAGGACCCTGTGCGAGAGCCACAAGAAGAGAAGCCTTCATCTTCAGATTCATTTTCTAGACCGTCTACCTCATCTAGAAGGAGAGCAATTAGTGAGACAGGTATATATGAGTCATTATTTGGCATATTACATAGTTGTTTGGGGGTTTTTCCTTTAATACTGTGGTTTTGGGGTCAGATGACCTTTTCACAGTTGCCTAAGACCATCATAAAACAGACATTTGCATTTATGATCCCTAACAGTAGCAACAAAAATAACTTTTTCGTTGGGGTCACCACACCATAAGGAACTGTATTAAAGGGTCGCTGCATTAGGAAGAACCATTGCTCTAGACCCCTGGTTTTGGTTCTATAATAAAAGGAAGATAAAGTCTTGTTTTCTATTTTATTTTAATTATTTTTTTGAGACAGTATCTCTGCAGAGACCAGGCTGGCCTCACTCACAGATTGACCTGCCTCTGCCTCCCAGGTGTTAGAATTAAAGATGTGCACCACCATATCTAGTATACTCAAATTTTTAACGCTTAGTGTTGACAGAAATATTGTATATTGTTGGGTTAGTAAGAGCTCTAAATGGATCCAGTTTATTGTAACTTTTGGAGGTAAAGTTCAGAAAAAACATTGGAAACTTAGTGTTTTTAGTTGGACAGAGCCAGTGAAACACAGACTTTAAGAATGTAAATGGTTGACTTTTGTTGCAAATAGGAACTAAGACATTACGGTTTCTGAATCAGCCACAGCACAGGAATTTAACTACCTGTTTCCCTTTAATACATAGAAGAAAACTCAGATGAACTACCTGGTGAGCGGCAAAGGAAGCGCCACAGATCCCTTTCCTTTGACGGGAGCCTGGCTTTGTGTGTGTTGAGAGAGATATGCTGTGAAAGAAGCAGCAGCAGTGAGTCCACAGAGACCCCCTCGCATCAGGTACGCGTCGGTTTGATTATTTAAGAAATACTTTAGATTTGTTTTATTATTATGTATTATTTATATATTTATTTAGGTACATATGTCTTTTGGACACGGGGTTTCTCTGTGTAACAGCCCTGACTATCCTGGAACTTGCTTTGTAGACCAGGCTGGCCTCGAATTCAGAGAGATCTGCCTGCCTCTGCCTCCCAAGTGCTGTGATTAAGGTGTGTGCTGCCACTACCACCACCGCCAGGATTATTTTTTATGTAAGGGTTTTGTCAGCTAGTATGTTTCACATGCATGTGCTGTCCTTGGAGGCCAGAAGAGGATGTTGCATCCCCTGGACCATAGTATGAGGGTGGTTATGGCCTCTGTGTGGGTGTGGAACCTGGGTCATCTTTGAGAGCATCAAGTGCTCTAAACTTCTGAGTCATCTCTGTAGTCCTGTTTTCCAGTTTTAATTTTTTTTTTCCCCAAGGTTTAGTCCTTAAAGTTCTTTTTTTGGTTTTTCTAGAGAGGTTTCTCTGTAGCCTAGGAGCCTGTCCTGGAACTCACTCTTGTAGACAAGGCTGACCTCGAACTCATAGAGATTCACCTGCCTCTGTCTCACAAGTGCTGGGATTAAAGGCATGTGCCACTACCGCCCAGCAAGTCCTTAAAGTTCTAACAAACTTATAAATAGAATGCCTGTTACGGGCCCATTGAGAGGAGCATTTTGGTTCAAGAGGTGGGGTTTTCACTGGGGATAGACGTGACTGACATGACTGAGAGAAGAGGCAGAGCCAAGGGATGTGCTGCCAGGAAGCTAGGGTGGGGCTTTTTCTTTCTTTTTTTCCTTCTTATTTATTTGTTTGTTTATTTGTTTATTAAAGATTTCTGCCTCCTCCCCGCCACCGCCTCCCATTTCCCTCCCCCTCCCTCTATCAACTCCCCCTCCCTCAGCACCCCGAAGAGCAGTCAGGGTTCCCTGCCCTTTGGGAAGTCCAAGGACCTCCCACCTCCTTCCAGGTCTAGTAAGGTGAGCATCCAAACTGCCTAGGCTCCCACAAAGCCAGTACGTGCAGTAGGATCAAAACCCAGTGCCATTGTTCTTGACTTCTCAGCAGTCCTCATTGTCCGCTATGTTCAGCGAGTCCGGTTTATCCCATGCTTTTTCAGACCCAGTCCAGCTGGCCTTGGTGAGTTCCCAATAGAACATCCCCATTGTCTCAGTGTGTGGGTGCACCCCTCGCGGTCCTGAGTTCCTTGCTCGTGCTCTCTCTCCTTCTGCTCCTGATTTGGACCTTGGGATTTCAGTCCGGTGCTCCAATGTGGGTCTCTGTCTCTGTCTCCTTTCATCGCCTGATGAAGGTTAATATCCAGGAGGATGCCTATATGTTTTTCTTTGGGTTCACCTTCTTATTTAGCTTGAATTATAAGCTCAATGTCCTTTATTTATGGCTAGAAACCAATTATGAGTGAGTACATCCCGTGTTCCTCTTTTTGGGTCTGGCTCACCTCACTCAGGATAGTGTTTTCTATTTCCGTCCATTTGCATGCAAAATGCAAGAAGTCATTGTTTTTTACTGTTGAGTAGTACTCTAATATGTATATATTCCATACTTTCTTCATCCATTCTTCCATTGAAGGGCATCTAGGTTGTTTCCAGGTTCTGGCTATTGCAAACAATGCTGCTATGAACATAGTTAAGCATATACTTTTGTTGTATGATAGGGCATCTCTTGGGTATATTTTCAAGAGTGGTATTGCTGGGTCCAGGGGTAGGTTGATTCCGAATTTCCTGAGAAACCGAGGGTGGGGCTTTTTCAACAGTAGCCTGCCATCCCCCTCAAGCCTTTATTTTGTTCCCTAGTTTTATAATAAATAAACATAAAAGAAATCTTTAACAAGTGCCCTTGTTTGATGTGAGATTGATGCTGAACACGGTGGTAAAATTTAATCTTCAATCTGTATAGAGCCCCTGCTTCTAGTCCTATGTTTGCAGAGAAGAGGGAGAGCAGAGTAGCAGTGCTCCTGACGTCATCCTTAGGTGTGGACCCTGTACTAGTGGTCAGCTCAGCTGTGTTGGGGCAGAAAGCAAACTGAACATTTAGAAGTTACACTTTTTAAATAAACGAAGGAAACTGAAATTCAGCTCGGTTACGTACTGTAGAAATCTAAGTTTGCTTTGATTGCTTCCTTGTTCGTTCTCCTTGCCAAAGATCAAACCCAGAAAGAAGTTCGCACATGGTAGGCAAGCACTGTACCACTATACACTTCAGCCTTCTGTGCCCCACTGAAGACGACTTTGGGAAGTTTAGCTTTGTTGGAGTTCTGTATCAGTAAAGATGACACCAATATTCACTATCCATGTACAAACCTACATTGCACAGAGCTAATCAGCAAATAGGCTTCTGATTTCTAGGTCTGTGTATGAGAGATATTAAATTTAGACTATGGGGCTGGAGAGATGGCTCAGCGGTTAAGAGCATTGCCTGCTCTTCCAAAGGTCCTGAGTTCAATTCCCAGCAACCACATGGTGGCTCACAACCATCTGTAATGAGGTCTGGTGCCCTCTTCTGGCCTGCAGGCATACACACAGACAGAATATATGTAATAAATTAAAAAAAAATATATATATATATATAAAATTGAGACTATGCTGGTTTATTTGTTGAGAGTTGAACTGTAATAACAGCTTTTTTTTTTTTTTTTTTAAATTTTGAGACAGGGTTTCTCTGTGTAACCCTGACTGTCCTAGAACTCTTTTTATAGACCAGGCTGGCCTCAAACTCACAGAGACCTACCTGCCTCTGCCTCCCAAGTGCTGGGATTAGAGGTGTGTGCCACTGCCACCTGGCTTCAAAACAGCTTTCTATATTGCATTTGAAAACAGCATGTTTGTTTATGTGCATGCGGATTATGTCTGCCACAGTGCATTTGTAAGGGATGTGACGCGGTCAAAGGACAGCTCGAGGTAATCGGTTTCTCTTTCCACCATGTGGTGAAGTTTCAGGGGTAGAGAACTCAGTGCCTCAGTCTTGGCATTGTTATCCGTGAGCCATCTCTGGTCCCCAACAGTGTTGCATTTTTCATGATACTGTAGAACCAAAGGGTTGTCAAACACCATGTAGTTAACCTTTTGGGTCCGGTTCGCTTTGGTCTCTGTTGGATCTTCTTAATTTGGAAAAGCAACCATAGATGTGTAGACACACATGCATGGCTTTGTTCAGGAAAGATTTGTTTATAAAAATACACTGGTGTTAAGATACAGCTTGCAGACCACTGCTGCAGAAAGTAAGTCTGATTCTAGAGTTGAGTGAAGGACCACTGTTGGGTCACCAGAGATGGGATCGACTCCTAACCTGTGTCAGTGGAAGTTGTTTAGGAATTAGAGCTAGTCCTTGGTGAGTTGCTTTTTCTACTGCTTTATCAACATCACTTCAAGTCCCTATTTTGAAGTTTATAAAATAATAACACTATTTTTGTTGATTATATTAATTCAGACTCCTTTCATATCTCAAGGGACTGTATTCTCTAGAAGTTAAATGATGGATCTGAAGTTGAGTGGATTTTTGGCAGCAAACTGACCTGTACCCTGACTCTCAAAGTACTGTACTCTTCTCAGTTATAGCTCAGGATCCAGTTTGTGATCAGTTTAGTGTAGGATTTTAAGTTGAATCTCTTTTATGTTTTTTTGAGACTGAACCTCTCTAGTCCTGACTATTGGCTGTCCTCTGTAGGCCAGGCTGGTCTTGAACTCACAGATATCCTCCTGCCTCAGCCTCCTGAGTGCTGGGATTAAAGGTGTCCGCCACCATACTCAGCCCTTTAAATTGAATCTCTTGATTGAGAAGATTATAGCCTTGGTATGTGTTCTTACCCTTAGCACAGACAAATAACATTAGGTTCTGAAGCTGTAAGTTATTAAATCCTAAAACGTGGGGTCAGTTGAAAATACACAGAATTGTAAAAATAAATTTAAAAATTTGTCTTGAAGCTTTTCAAATCAAGTTATTCTGGGCTGGCAGCACAGTCTTAATCACAGTATTCAGGAAGCAGCGTCCAGTTCTAGGCCAGTTAAGGCTACATAGGTAGATCCTGTCTCAAAAACCCAAATACCAGATTTGTATTTGTGCAGTAACTAGCATTCTGACACGCTAATAGTGTAATTAAGGTAAGTCTTAGCCTTTTTTGTATTTTATAGAGAAGCTTGCAGTTACGCTTCATCTAATTAATAGGTGTGTATCAATAATTGTATAAATAGGAAAGGTTATTAAATGTGGTATTGTTAGAGGTTTAGCCAAACAAAGGTGACTGGGATTTAGAAGCTCAAATCACTTTAGGGAGGGAAAGTTAGTGGAAGAATTAGGAAACAGAATCTGAGCGGAGTGTGGGTGCTGAGTAGGATGGAGGATGTGTTTAGCTGGGGGCCTTTGGGAATGTTAGTGCCGTCATGCTGAGTGTAACGTCAGGGCCAAGGGCCTTTGACCTTTTTCTTTCATGTAGTAGAATTTTGAGCAGGGAAGATTAAATATTAATGTAATAGCCTTGAACCTTAACCTTGCGCCAGTCTGTGCAATATGAACAGGAGGAGGAATAGTGGCCCAGGATCAATTAGGAAGCTCTTTTTTTTTTTTCGTTTTTCGAGACAGGGTTTCTCTGTGGCTTTGGAGCCTGTCCTGGAACTAGCTCTGTAGACCAGGCTGGTCTCGAACTCACAGAGATCCGCCTGCCTCTGCCTCCCAAGTGCTGGGATTAAAGGCGTGCGCCACCATCGCCCGGCTAATTAGGAAGCTCTTACTGAGGCCTAGAGGCAATGTCTTTAAGTTCACTTTATTCTTTTCCCATAGGATCTTGATGATGGTGTAAGTGAACACTCAGGTGATTGGTTGGATCAGGATTCGGTTTCCGATCAGTTTAGTGTAGAATTTGAAGTTGAGTCTCTTGACTCCGAAGATTACAGCCTGAGTGAAGACGGGCACGAGCTCTCAGATGAGGATGATGAGGTGGGTTTCCATGGTTGCTAGCTTTTTAATAAGATTGGATATGTGATATGTTCAGAGTCACTTGAAATTTTTGCTTTTTCATTTGTGAGCTTAAGGCAAAATATTACAGCTTCTGGTTTATTATAATCTCATATTACTAAGTCAGAAACTTAGGCATTAATGGACATTCTTGTAATGGTATGCCCATAAACTTCTCCATTTGGTTCTACTATTTGTTTGTTTGTTTTTCTTGAGACAGAGTATCACCATGTAGCCCTTGGCTGATCCTGAACTGGCTGTGTAGACCAGGCTGACTCTGTGTAGACCAGATCTGCCTGCCTCTGCCTCCAGAGTGCTCGGATCAAAGGCAAGCGTCATTACTCCTATTCCTCTCTTTTAATACTAGCTTGTTTTTCACAGATATAAAACATGCAGCAAACAAAAGTGTCAGATGGTGCCTGTATATCTCTTTCTTGGGAGTGACTATACTTTTAACATTTCTAGTTTTTTTCTAGTTAATAACTCGGAATTTGTAAAATAGGTTTTCTTGAATATTTTGTTTGCTAAGTATTAACAACTCTGGGCTAGAGAGATGGCTCAGAGGTTAAGAGTGCTGGCTGTTCGTCCAGAGATCCTGAGTTCAATTCCCAGGAACCAGGTGGTGGCTCACAATGATCTGTAATGAGATCTGGCACCCTCTTTTGGTGTGCAGACATGCATGAAAGCAGGACATTATAAATAAATAATTCTTTTTTTTAAAAAAGTTAAACAACTCTTGCCATGGTGGGTGAAGAGTTTACTCTTCTACTTTGTCTACTTTATTGGAACTGCGTTTGACTTGCCCTTCAGATCTCATGGAGAGTTAGTGGCTCTAGCTATTTGTTTAGGACTTATTAAGAATTCAGCCTTCTTGGTTGAGAGGTGGTAAATTGATGCTAATGAATTTGTCTTATTAGGTCTATCGAGTCACAGTGTATCAGACAGGAGAAAGTGATACAGACTCCTTTGAGGGAGACCCTGAAATCTCCTTAGCTGTAAGTATACAGATACTTCACAGAAATAAAGACGGCTCTGAGATGAGGATTGGGAAAAGTTAGCTTAATTTACTCTGTAAAGTGAGTTAATTCTATACAATTAAAACTTTTAAACTCTTATGACTTATTTTTCCTTCTTTGTTGTAGTAGAATCTGTTGATACATTTGTTTGGTTTTATGGGATGCAATTTAACCTTGAATATATTGGACCCCTGAAACATCCATCCTCGTCTAACAAGACCTTTTGGTTTTGGTTTTGGGGATGAGTGGAAGTCACATTTAGCCAGAATCAAGGAATCGATGTGGGAGAATAAATGGACTTTACCCCCATTGCTTCTGCATTAGTCCACTTGCCAGGCAAGGTAAACTGGATATATTTATCTAGGGTTCACTAGGAAGTTCACCCTTCAGTTTATGCAAGGATACAGGACATGTTCAGTGATGACTCAGGGATGCGGGAGAGTGTGCTTCTCCAGTTGTGTGAAGAGAAATTGGGATAAGGAAGACACACTGAGCAGTTAAGAGTCCAGGAGAACATTGACAAGGCTGGATTGTGATGAGAATGGTATATTGGAGCTAGCTGACAAGAATGGATTTAGATTTCTCTTGTGGATGAAATTGGGATGTTCAGTTTGTTTGTTTGTTTGTTTTTTAAATAGTGCTAGAGATTGATCCCAGGCGTGCAGTCAAAGAGAAACTAACAGTTATTATTTCACACATTTTTCACACATATTTCACACATGTCTCCATTTTTGTGTATACATGCAGGGAAAGTGTCTAACATCTGTTCTCTTAGCTAATTTCTGGTATAAGCATTAACTATTTCTCATGGGCTTTTTACCTATTTTATGTAAAACATGAAATGCTGAAAATTAACTATGTGATAGACTTTTACCTCAGGCGTACTGTGACGGTGCTAGCCTCGCTGTGACTAATAACTAAAGAGTTAATGTCTTCCTTTATTGAAGGACTATTGGAAGTGTACCTCCTGCAATGAAATGAATCCTCCCCTTCCATCCCACTGCAACAGATGTTGGGCCCTTCGTGAGAATTGGCTTCCAGAAGATAAAAAAGATAAAGGGGAAATCTTGGAAAAAGCCAAGCTGGAGACCTTGACTCAGGCAGAGGAAGGCTTAGATGTGCCTGATGGGAAAAAATCTACAGTGAATGATTCTAAAGAGCCCTGCACCGAGGAAGATGATGATAAAGAGGTCCATGCCTCCCCGTCACAGGAGAGTGAAGACTACTCCCAGCCGTCGACTTCTAGTAGTGTTGTTTATAGCAGCCAGGAAGATGTCAGAGAGGTGGAGAAGGAGGAGACACAAGACAAGGAAGAAAGTATGGAATCTGGCTTCTCTCTTAATGCTGCTGAGCCATGTGTGATTTGTCAAGGGCGGCCTAAAAATGGTTGCATTGTTCATGGTAAAACCGGACATCTCATGTCATGTTTCACATGTGCAAAGAAGCTTAAGAAGAGGAACAAGCCCTGCCCAGTCTGCAGACAACCAATTCAAATGATCGTGCTGACTTATTTCAGCTAGCTGACCTGGCCATAGAAATAGAATTATATATTTCTAACTATATAACCCCCAAATTAGATAACATGAGTTTTTATTTTTTCTGCATACACTAAAGCAAGAAAAGCGTCTCAGTTCATATAAAATTTGTTGTATGATTTATCTCCTTGAGGGTGATAGTGTTTCCTTCCTTTTAGGAGAACTTCACTTGATTATATTTACATTTGGGTTTCAATGTAATCTGCATTGGCTGTGTAGCTACTTTTCCATTTTCCTTATATTTTAAGTACATTCTACCTGGAAGGACTGTTGGAAGTTCTCTCCAGCTGCAAATGATGGGTCCGTTCTGAGAATTGACTGCATAAGAAGTATTTGATTTCCTTTTTTTTCCCTCTGTGAATATAGAACATTTAATTTATTTAATACCTCTTATATAAGGAGTTAAAGCTGTGTGAAGGATTGAATATTTAAGTTACTAAATTCTGAAACTCCTTAGTTCTCCAGCTGCTATGGGTGTGGGCTGGAGAGAGGATGCTGGTAAGGCACTTGGCTGTGTAAACCTGATGGCATAAGCTTGATCCCTGGAACCCTTGAAAGGAGAAGGAGGGGACCAGTCCCACAAAGTTGTTCTCTGATCTCCACACGTGCCCCCAGTGTGCACACTCTTAAGGTACGAGTTGTATCTGGTATCTGGTGCTGTGTCTGTAAAAACATGCACCTTATTTTCCAGCTTTTGTCAGGAGGAAAGGGACAGGTGATGCACTCTTGTCTCATGTTGGAAATTCTGAAGCACCTTCTTGGGCTCAGCTCCATGGTTCCTAATGTTGCCTAAGTTTCAGGCTGTACTTAAGGTTTAGAAACCATTCAGAAAGACTAATTCAGAACTTGGATAATGAGAACTCATTTTAAAACATGCATCCCTGTAGATTAACTTCTTGGTTCATAGTCTTTGATTGAAGGGCCCTGTATTTTTCACATGTTCAAGTGTAGAAAGTAAAATCATCTGGACTGTAAGTTTAGAGTAACTAGAGGATGGTTTTGTACTAACCTGGTTGGCTAAAGGAATCAAACAGAAAACCACTCCTTATGCTGAGTCTATGACATCTACATAGGAGAACAGGAGGAATGATTGCTTCAGCTTTGGTATCTGGTGACTAAGTGAAGCTTCACCCTTTCAGTTTGTAATGCTGAGGTATATCCTTGGGCAGTACTAGATCCTAAATATTTAGGTTGGTATATATACATTATTTATTTGCTAATAAATGGTTTATTAAATAAAGGATTGTTTTAAGAGGTTCACTGACTCTTACATATTTTTTCGTAACAGTCTATGTGGCTGACAAGTCTGGATGTCTGCGTTTGACTGTGCCTGCTCACTCTGCCATGGGCAGCCGGATGCTCTTCTCCCTAGACTAAAGTGGCCATCAGCGAAAGGCCACTTTAGTACTCTTCACTTGGTTGTAGTGAATGGTATTGCCTTATTGTAGTTGCTTTTTTGTTTTCTTTGAAACTAAACCCTAGGAAGCCAGGGATGTCTTCTCATTTTTATAGGTGCTCAACAGGAATTGACTGAATGGGGCTGGTGATTGAGTTCAGTGCACTGGGGAACAAAGTAATTTAGTTTTGCTTGGGACCTGGGTCTTGAGGCTAGCTACGCAATAGCCACATGCAAACTTCAGAGCCCCAAACTCAATGCTAGGAAGAAAGTAATTGCATCAGTCTTGGGGCATAAGTCCTGAGGCTGACCACAAAAAGCAGCATGTGGACCTCAGACTCCAAAGCTAAGTGGAGCTTTAGATCTCTGTTTTTGTTTAAATTCAAAATTCCTTGTGTTCTCATTTAAAGATGATGTTCTGTAGGTTAGGAAGGCTCATTGTATTGTGAATGTTCTATAGTCCAGTTTCTGCCTCCCAAGTGCTGGGATTAAAGATGTTTCTACCATTGCCCAACCTCAACTTTTAGAGGGCTTTTTCAGTTTATTTACTCTTTGTGTGTGTGTGTGTGAGAGAGAGAGACAGACAGACAGAGACAGACAGGATACCACAGGGCACATGAAAGTCAAAGGACAATTTCCTGAGTTGGTTAACTGGTTATATCATGTGGGTTCAGGGAGTTGAACTCAGATCATCAGGCTTGGTGGCAAACATTTGATGAACTGTCTTCCTAGCTCCTGAATTTGATTTTGTAGTTTGTGGTAGTTTGAATGTAATTGTCCCCCATAAGACAAGGGAGATGTCCTTGTTGAAGGAAATGTGCCACTGTTGGGCACACTTTAGGTCTTCTGTGCTCAAGCTACGTCTGGATCAGTTCG
Source organism: Chionomys nivalis (assembly GCF_950005125.1). Lineage (NCBI taxonomy): Eukaryota > Metazoa > Chordata > Mammalia > Rodentia > Cricetidae > Chionomys > Chionomys nivalis. Next base: position 39,085,275 of record NC_080110.1, read on the forward strand.
CTTCCTGTTGCCTTCCAATCAAGATGTAGGACTCAGCTCCATCAGCACCACGTGTGCCTGCATGCTTCCATGTCTTGCCATAATGGTAACAGACTGAACCTCTGAACCGTAAGCAAGCCCAATTAGATATTTTCCTTTATAAGAGTTCATGTCATGGTGTCTCTTCACAGAAATAGAAACCCTAAGACATATTTACAAAAAAAAATTAATATTTCTGATTGGGGATGCAAAGTCCATCTGGCTGTGACATTGAGCTGATGTGACTTGCTAGGTCCCCTGTGTGTCCTTCTGATAGAGGAGGGCCATTCTGGGTTCGTTGTTTGTTTTGCTGGCAGTGTAGTCCTTTGGTAGATGGGTTGACTGGTGTGTGTGAATTATATTCCTCTGGATTCCTCTGAAATGGTTGCTTGATTTTCACATACTAAAACTTCTTTTTCCCCTGAAATACATGTTTCCTTTAGTGGGAGGTCAAAATTAAGGCCACAGATAGTTTAGTGACCCTTGAGAGCTAAGTGTAGAGACTAGGAGAGGCTTGGCACAGCCACCCAGAACTGATTTTAGCCAAGAGGACAGGCCTCAGCTTAGCAGGATTCTATTGGATTCATTCATGACTAACCATCTCCAGAACCCAGCTAGGCAGCTCCTGTTCCATCTCTTTGAATACATGGTCACAGGTCCCTTTGGATTTTCTCTTCCTGGGTAGATGGTTGCTTCCTTTTGTGCCCGCCCTTAAGCTGTCAAGTGCACTGTGCGTACAGTTGGGCATTCAGGATGTTGACGGCAATGCAAAGAGCTCTGCAGGTCTGTCTGATTTCAGAGAAGACGTCTTAGCATGTGAAAGGAACACTACTGGTGTACAGATTGCCCCGTTGTGAGGATTCGTCCCACCCACCTGGAAAGGTCTGCGAATTGTGGCAGAAAGGATCCCCGTCTTTTATATTCCCTCTTCCCGTTTCCAGACATCTTTTTATAAAAACGCATTTTCAGAGTTAGCATGGAACGGTGACTTGGAAGCAGAGTGTCGGGAAGACAGCCCAGGTGTCCATTAGCGATAGACCTAACTGCTCAAGAAGGGAAGTTGCTGGCCGACAGAGCAGAGTTCGAGTCCAATTTCACTTAAGAAATACTGGGCATACAAAATACGATGCTTTATTGTTGGGCAGAGGCCTTGCTTGGTTAATACTTTAATTTTGACATAGCTAGTGAGTTGCCTTTTTTTCCTCATTATAGAAGCAGCATGGCAAATTTGGAGGCTGGGGTTTCAGCTCTGGAGAGAATTCAGCTCTCTCACACTCATGAAGGAAATAGGGAGAGAAAACAGTTCTGCTATCTAGAAACTGTTCATACTTTCATTTTTTCTTATTTCCCTTATGTCTAATGTTTTAAAATTCTAGTTTAGGGCTGACTTAGTAGGCAAAAGTGCCTGCTGCTAAATCCTGGGACCCCGGGTGGAAGGAGAGCATCTGGAAGTTGCCTCTGCCACGTGTGTGCCACGTGTGTCCACGGAATGTGGACATGCATTGTGGACGCAAATGTGATAAAAACATTTAAAGATAAGTTCATCTTAAATCTTTCTCTATGAGATGGGTTTGTGACGGATGTTTCAATAGTGGCCCTGCCCTGATCTCTACCTTCTGTCCAAACAAGAGCTTTCTGCTATTACCAGCATGTAATTTTTTTCTTTCTGAGACTGGGTTACTTTGTGTAGTCCTGGCTGCCTGGAACTCACTCTGTAGACCAAGCTGGTCTTAAATTCACAGAGACCCATCAGCCTCTGCCTGTCAAGTGCTGGGATTATAAATGTGTACCACCAGCACGTGAATTTTAAACATTGTTGGGTTGGTAGTCCAGATCCATCAGCTCATTCAACTTTAATAGCTACACATTTAAATATGTAAGTCCAGGCAAGATGTACCATGGAACTTCTGCCTAAGGCCTTCTAACACATTATATTGCAATTTTCTTTTGAAAGTGGAGAAATATTTGCAACTTAATTTAAAATTGAGATATTTGGGCTGATGAGATGGCTTGGTGGTAAACGAGCCTGGTGACCTGAGTTCCATCCCCAGGAACCATGGGGAAAGCTGGGTGCAGAGGCACTCATTGGCAACTCCGGCATTGGAGAAGCTGGAGAGGCAAAAACAGAATCATCGGAAGCTTGCTGGCCAGCTGGCTGGGAGCACATCATAGCAGAAACGAGAGACCGCTTCAGCAAGGTGAAAGTCAGGGGCAGTTCCCTAACCCTCTGACAACGTACGTCATACACGTGCTAATTAAATGTTTATGTTTAAAATATTTACTATTTTTTTTTTAAACTGGTAACTACTGTGTAGCCATTTCCTACTTAGGGACTGAAAAGATGGCTCCTCAGAGTGCTGGCTGCTCTTGATTCCCAGCACACACACATGGTGGCTCACAACCACTTGTAACTCCACTCCAGTTCCAGGGAATCAGATGCCCTTTACTGACCTTTGTGGGACCAGGCACATTAGTGGTAGGAGAACATGCATGCAGACAAAACACCCATATACATACAAAAGGGCCATGTGTAGCAGGTTTTTTTTTTTTTGATTTTTCGAGACAGGGTTTCTCTGGTTTTGGAGCCTGTCCTGGAATTAGCTCTTGTAGACCAGGCTGGTCTCGAACTCACAGAGATCCGCCTGCCTCTGCCTCCCAAGTGCTGGGATTAAAAGTGTGTGTCACCACCGCCCGACTGTGTAGCAGTTTTGAAGGTAGACCTGCACTCAGGCCGACCTGTCCTTGACCCAGCTCCCAGGACGGAAGCAAATCCTTACAACTCTGCTGTGTGTTTGGGAGCCAATAAAACTTGTTGCTTGGGGCACTTTTTTTTTTTTTTTTTTAAGGTCAGGATTCTTAGATTTGGAAATCTAAGATTATAATAGGCTGATGACTTAAGGAATGGTTCCACAGCTAAGTGCACTTGGGAAGTCTGTTTCTCTCCTGCATGATTTCTCAGATCCTTTACTGGGTCAATGTGAATCTTCCCAAAGTGTTTTGTTTCTGTGGTGTTGGAGATTGAATCCAGGCCTCGTGCAAGCTTGATGAGTACACTGAGCTGCGCCCATTGCCCCAGATTATTTTTGGTCAGGGGCACCCTTCCCCATCTTGTCCACGCAACACATAGCCACAGATATGTCACAGATAGCATGCCCTGTCCTGGAAGGACCATCTGGACTTCAGGAGTATTGCTGAGACATTCTTGTCCAAGATCTTAAATTTGGTCTCTCCTGGAGTATATTTGATGACAGGGTTTTCTAGTTTGTGGATTTTGTTACGTTTGCAAACAAAAAGTAATGGAAAGACACAGCATTCAGTTCATGAACATTCCTTATTGACAAACAATGTAAATTTAATAAGCTCAGAGGTAGACATGGCCCCTCCACAGCAAATGTTACAATCTTAGACAATCTGAGCATATTTTTTACTTTTTATTTTCCAAAACACATTTTCTCTGTGTAGCCCTGGCAGTCCTGGAACTAGCTCTGTAGACCAGACTGGCCTGGAACTCCTGGAGATCTGTCGCCTTTGCCTCCCAAGTGCTGGGATTAAAGGTGAGCCACCACCACCCGGTTCAACCTGAGCATCTTGCTACTGGTCTTTTAATGCTAAGAATCACTGAGATGTTTTAAATAAAAAAACAGCAAGAAGCTGCTGAGGGCTGTGGGGTGGCCTGTGTGCTAAGATATAAAATGGTCTGTAACACAGTACAGTGTCTGCTTATTAGTGACGTAAGTCTAGAGTAAGCCCAGGCATGTGAACTCTGTTGTAGGGTACCCAGAACAGTGTTCCTTACCTAATCTAGCCACCGCCCCCACACACCCAGGTCACAAGGAAGGCAGGCGTGAGCTCACAAACATCCATTAGATTGTTGCCTCAACCTGCTGCTGCGGTAGAACAGCCATGCCATGCGGACCTGTACACACTCCAGGGAACCGACTGCACCCAGCATCAGAGTACCGCTGATGTGCACCACTTCCAGAACAAAGCATGGCATCGATTCTTGAAAGACATTGAGAAATGGAGAGAGGAGGCCAAACATGTCTGAGTCGCTCAGCAGTTTATTGGGTGAAAAGCAAAGCACCAGATTGTGTTTCTCTAGATACCCCACCATCCACTCATCTTCGTGTGTGTGTGTGTGTGTGTGTGTGTGTGTGTGTGGCAGGGTCTCTGTTATGTAGCTCTGACTATCCTGGGACTCCGTAAGCCAGGATGACCTTAAACTCAAGAGACCCACCTGCCTCTGCCTCCTGAGTGCTGGAATTTCACCCATCTCTCTTTGAATAGGCACACAGGTGAACTTGTGAGTTTCCTTGAAAATGACATGATTCTTGCTAACCAGTATTTCAGTTTTCAGCTCGCCTTTAATAAGGTGTACTGCCTTCAATGTAGTTACTTACCCAAATACTAGCTGTGCTTTCTCTACCTGGAAGAGCACCGAAATGTGGTCTGTGTCAGGAGTACGGTGGAGCATGGGTCCCCATCACCCTGCTCTTTCACGTCTCTGTGCAGGGGTTACACCTGAATTGGGAACCTCAAAGCGTATCCACCAGGCTAGAGGACACACAGGGACAGGCGCTGGGATACCTGAAGACCCAGACCAGGGAATAATTTCACGGTCATGTTTTGTCTTGAGAGTGGGAGTGAACCCAAGACTTTGTATCTGCTAGGCACACTGTCACCAAGCTACACCTCCTCACTCTGTTTAACTGACTCTATGCTGGGTTTTGATACAGATTTCTGATTTAAATAATATTAAGAAAGACGTAGTGGTCCAGACTATAATAGCTGCCCCGGAGGCTGAGGCAGACAGACTGAATTCAATGCCAACTTGGATTACAATGAGTTCCAAGTCCAGCCTACACAATTTAATGAGACCCTGTGTCAAAATGGAAAGTAACAGAACAAAAAAGTAGCTGTGGCTCAGATCACTTTCCTCGTGTGTGCCAAGCCCTGGGCCAGTCAGTCTCCAGTACTACATCTGTGTGCAAGTTATTTCGGTAACAAGTTTTCTATTTGGCCCATGAGCCCATTCAGAAAACAGCTCATTTCCTTTAAAAACTTCCCAGGGAAAGGGTGTCTGCATTTAGAACCACCCTAACCCCATGGCAAACCAAGTCTGCGCATACAAATTTAATTGTTTTTGTCTTTCTAAGATGGGTCTCACTTATAGTCCAGGCTGGTCTTGACTTTCCTCCCAAGAGCTGGGATTACAAGCATCACCTGCCACACCTGGCTTAGTCTTCTCTACTTTATATGTGCTATACCAAACCACTTTCTGAACTATTAATATATGCTTTCCAGATATTCACGCTATTTTCAAATTTTGAAGTGATTAAAAACTACAAATACTATTGATATTAAAATATAGAATGTTTGGCACCAAGAAAAGGCCTCAAGATGCCCATGTGTCTGTCTCTTCAGTCTGTTAGATCTAAGCCTTCACCCATGTGCCAAGCCCCACAAGGTCTCACCATGGAAAATGCACAGCATCCAGGAACCCGCACACCAGAGCTGCTGCTTGGTTTTTCCGTTTGAGCTTTATCCTTATTCATCTACTTATCTGTTTTCGAGACAGTGTCTCTTGCTGTGTAGCCCTGCTGGCCTAGAATTCAGAGATCCCCCTGCCTCTGTCTCCTGATCCTGAGTGTTGGGATCTCTTAATTCTTGTAATGAGTTAGCATAAATTTACTTCCATAGGTGGCATTTCTACTTCAAGCTGATTGTATGAATTTTTTCTTTCTGGTCTAGAAGGCAGTGTGCAGTGCGGATAACGGTGAACAATCGTCCTTACAGTGCGCTTACTCACGTATCTCTGGAATGTTTTTGACGTAGCCATGAAAAGTCTCTCTCTCTTTCTCTCCCTCTGTGTGTGTTTGTATGTGTGTGTACACACAAGTGAGCTGGATGTTGTGAAATATAAAACTTAATTTCATAAAACTGCTCAAATCCCTACAGTTCTGGTAAGGTCTGAAACACCTCCCCCAACCATTTATTTCCTATTTAGTGTTAGGCTCTGAGGATACAGGAGCGGACTTTCCCAACAAGCAGATCCTGGCTTCAGAAAGCTCATGCTGTCCTAGAGAAGCAGACGGCTGCTGTAAAGTGGTAATCAAGACAACCAGCGTGTTCGAAGGGTCCGGAGGCCTGGAGCTACGCGGTCTAGGAATGGCAAGGCTTTCAGGGTGATGATGCGCGGAATGCGGTTTTACTGAGTTGGAAACAAGATGTGGCCCCTCCTCCAGGGCTGTGTGGAAGATGGACCTGGTAAAAAGATATCCAGGAGCAAGAGACCGTGAAGCTGGGTCATCAGTGAGGGAGAGGATGGGATGGATCCATACAGCAGCTTTCAGTGATGAGGTTCACACGGGTCATACCCAGGTGCTGTGTCTAGTGAGCAGCCGGGCACGCATCTGGGACTCAGGCAAAAGACTAGGATGGTATGGGGCGTCATCTTAACAGGACTGCGGCACCGGGTGCAGGGAGGCAAGGACACTGGCATGGGAGACAGAGGCCACCTCATGTGTTCCGCTCAGTACACACACTTCCTCTCTTCTCCCCTTAGAACACCGAAGAGTAGACGTCCTTAGTTCTGTTATCTAGAAGTTTCTTCCTTTGGGGAAAACCGCTTATACGCAGCACCAGCTCTTTACAAATGGCACCATGGGAAGGTCGTACATCGTGGGTAACCAGGAAGTGTCCATTCATTTGGGTTTCTGTGTACAAAAATTAACTTTTTTTTTCCTTCTAGGAATGTTTGTTTTGCTTCTCACGTTTCTTACAGATTTCTGAGACTATGTCTGGATGGCGTGTATGTGGGCGGCTCTTGCGAGGCAGCGGCCTCTATTCGTCCAGACTGAAGATCACCTTTGTCATCACTGAGCTTGGAAACATCCAGTTTTCTTCCTCTTGAGGAAAACAGTGGAGTTTATCCCACTGCGGTCTCACAAGAGGCACAGTTGCCCTAACCCGGAGTAACCAGTCCCTGATTCTAGGTGGTGATGGGGCTTGAGTTTCACAGTTTACTTTATTTGAAAAATATGTGCCAAAGTGTCACGAAGAATAGGAACAAACTAGGCTTTGTTGCCGCTGAGCGATTTGGCCTTAGTTTGTACAGAGGAATCGTCGGGCATGAAGGCTCTGATACGAGGATGGGATCCAGATGCCCTCGCAACCGGAGGTGAAAATCCTTTTTAAGAGCACTGAAGGTCTGGGATTTCCTTGGAATAGTCAGCTTTGTGAGGTGTGGTTCATGTCCAGGGACTGTCACCTGAGCAGGAACACAAACAATTGCATGAGTGATTTCGGATGCGTGGGGCCAATGCGGAAGACCCGATCTGCACCACTAGCATGACGCCTGCCAGGTCTGGGTGAGCGAGGTGGTGCCTGCGGAATCTGCCAAGTGTCTGCTGATGCCAAGAATTACAAAACAAAGTCAGGACAGATACAAGGTTAGCATCTGGCGATGCGAGGCAGGAGAAAGGAGGAAGCAGGGGCTCATTCTGCCACAGTCATTTTCCCAGAGTGCGAGGTAAGATGGCTTCCTTTGTACCAAGCCTACACTAGTATCCTTATTGGTTATCACGATTGTGAGCACTCTGCCCAACTTGCTACCCTTCGCTTTGCCGTTGACCTAAGTGTACAGTTCTACCCCCTTTTTTGTATGCATGGGTATTTTGCATGCACCACTTGCATGCAGTGTTCACAAAGACCAGAAGAGGGCATCAGACCTCCTAGGGTTGGAGTTACAGATGGTCATGAACTGCTGCCATGTGGTTCTGGGGTGGGGGTGGGGGGGTTGGGGTGGAGGTGGGGTGCTTCTTAACTGCTGAGTCCCTCCAGTGTTTCCTTCAAAACAAAACAAAGCAAAAAAACAAAACAAAACAAAAGCCTTGAGGTGTTCTAGCTTTGTTCTTGTATATCTTCAGCTAGATTGTGATTGCATTGTATTTTGAGGCCCTGTCTGGCGTAGAACTCGCTGTGTAGATCAGGTTGGCCATGAACTGAGAATCCACCTGCCTCTGCGCCCTGAGTGCTGGAATGAAAAGCTTTCTTCTGAGTCCCTTATGGACCCTAGAAACCAATCTCTTAACAATTAAGTTTGCAGACCCTTTCTCCCAGCTCTGAGGCTGTCCCCGAATCCGCTGACTGGCTCCTTTGCCATGCTTCTTAGTTTATCTCCTTGTCTATCTTAATTTTTTGTACCTTTGGGGCCCTATCTAAAAAACTGGGCCACGGTTGCAGCCGGAGTCCAGGTTGGACTACCAGTTCCTACACCAAGATGGTGTCTGGTAGTGACAGTAGAATGGCAATAAAGAGTTTGCAGTGACAGCCTTCTTCAGAGCAGCTCCCTGGACTGGCTCTGAAGCTTGGGATTCTTTATTCATGGTCTCTGGCTCGCTGATGCTCGCTGGCTCTTCCCTGTCTCCCTCACACAGTGCTGGTTCTCCTGCAGGCCTTGGGGTGGGGGTGGGGGCAGGGCGAAGATGCCAGGTGCTTCTTCCTTCTTTCCTCTGGGTTCCTTTCCAACCATCCCTGTCACCCCTTTGCTAACCTGAGTTCTCCGTCACTCCTTCTGACAATATAGCATCTCCTTTGCTGCCCTGGCCTCTCTGGCAGGGCCACCTTGGCTCACCCTAGCTTGCTTCTAGTCTGAATAATGTGACTGATGTGTTTGTTAGAATAGCCATTTCGAGCTGGCAGGATGGTTCGCCTTGCAAGTCCTGGCTCAGTTCAATCTCTGGAACGTTTGCTGGAAGGAGCAAACAGACTCCCTTTCCTCAAAGCTGCCTTCTGACCACTGCACGTCTGTCATAGCACACACGCATGCACATGAAAAATTGAAAGAAAAATAGTACTTGGCTTCTATTAAGAATTATTTGCCAGTTAGGGAAACATGACTTTTCTTCCTGGTTTGCTCCTATCATTCCTTCCTTCTCCACTCCTTTCCCATCTCAGGTCTGATGCTGTCTCTTCTTTCTGCCTTCCTGAGCCCACAGTTAGATTTCCCCCTACTCTGGGCCGTCCTAGGTGAGCAGTGTGCACTCTGTGTTTTCACAGTAGCTGGCCCTGCACACTTACGTTGATGACGTAGGACCCCGGCAAGAGAAGCAGGTAGTATTCTCCAAGTTTGTTGGTTCGAAACGGGCAGATGTGTTTCCTGTCTTGGACTTCCACGATAACATTCGGCAATGGATTTCCACTCTGATCAAACACTTGACCCTTTATACCTGCAAGACAAAAGGAAAACTCAATATGAATACCAGATTCTGGGCCAGGGAGATGACTTTGTGGGTAAAAGTGCTTGATGGGCAAAACTGAAGACCCTAGTTCAATCCTTGGGTCCCACAGTGGAAAGAGAGAAGAAGAGACCCCCTAAAAAGCTGTCCACTGGCCTCTGCATGCACCCTGGCACAATACTAATAAACTTTAAGAATTTAAAAGTAAATAAAATCTTTTATGGCTCATGGAAGAAATGTGCTCTTTAGTGATTTAGAAACATATTTCTAGTACTCATCTGTACTAACAGTGCTAAAGACAGGAGAGTGATTTTGATGCCTGTAAGTCACAGTTGCGCTACAAGCCTGGTTTGTGGCTATTCAGTCTATAGCACACATTATCAGAGTGGAAGACCAGAAGCGAGAACCCACTCCTGTCCTTCCACGCAGTTTACTCCTTCATCAAACTGTGCTGACACATGATGGTGGCGAACCCCACAAAATCCCAAACAAAGCTCCTCACTCACCTAAGAGAACTTCGAAGGCTTGTCTTCACACCAGCAAACTGAGCGGCAGCAAAATTGTGCCTGCACTGTGGCTGGAGCTCTGGAAGTGACTGAGGGCTTTTAATTTTGGTAAGAGCAGCCAACATTTATTGAGCAATTACTATATTCCAGGCTATATACCTGGGACTCTGGGTGCATGTTCTCAACAGATCTTCACACCAACGCCGCAGGATGGCAATGCTATTATCAGAATTTCACAGGGCCAAAGGAGGAAGCAAGTGGTAAAATTCTTGCCTAGCATTAGGCATCATAACCATGGCCACAAAGCATGAGAAGCGATTGCCAAGACAAAAACAAAACGAAATATTTATTGAAGATGTGAAGAATAAGCCGCTTTGAGTGACTAAAATAACTTCCTTTGTGTGGGGGGGTTCATGGAATCAAATTCATGCCCCAAATAACCTCGTTACTCTTATAGCCAACGAAGTGGCATAGCCAGACCTTGGATGCCAGTTTCTGGAATCCCCATGAAACCTGTTATGCCCCCCCACCCAGGGTCTCCTGCACCCCAGGAAATCCTCTTTCTGGAACTACACTAGACACATACTGCAGTTTGTCCCTCCAGTGACAAACCAGGGCATCTTAAAGTGAAGCCGTTTATGTGTAAGACACAGATGAAAAGCCACCATGCCAAGCCCTTGGGCTATCTCCAAATAGCTACACTCAACCATTATTTGTCTTGGAAGAAAAACACCAGGCACACATTAAACAGTGTCCTCTAGAAAAGATAAAGGGGAAAGATGGAGGCTTTGACATTTAGCAAAAGAGTCCTTATCTTGACCACTAAGCAAACTTCTGACCCAGATAGCCTTCTGGTACCTTTCCTGTCCAGTTCCTAGCTCACTTCGCAGGGAATGGGCTGTCAAAGGCCGCGTTTCCTTCCCATGGTGCCTGTGGAGGGTAGCTCCGCAAACCTATTTTCACATGGCTTTCTCCTCTTTGCCTTTTTATTCAGAGTCCCTTATATTTGTTCTTACTATTTACTCAGGGTGCTGAGTTGAAAACTGAAAAGAGGCCAGTGGACCCAAAGGTTCAGAAAGACTTATGATGACAGGAGAGGGGAAAGCCAACGATTGGAAAAAAAAAAACCCAAAACCACAGCAGCTAGTAAGCAAAGATAACAAATCCTGCTGTCAAACCCGAAGACGGTAGGAGGGGGCAAGCTTTGCTCGGAGACACACAGCCTCCTGAGTTCCCACGATAGAAACTGGAATCGGGTCATTATTCAGAGTGGAGACCAGAAGAGTCCCCAGGAGAGTGTTCCTTCAAGCTGTTGATCATGGGGCACCCTGTTCTGGATCCAACCTGATTCTGAAGCTTAGGTACCTCTCCAATTCCTTAGAGCCAAGTTGCTTAATTTTGGGCGGGTACTAGGGAGTGCAGGAGGGGGGTCGTGAGCCATTCCTCAGCCTCTAGATTCAGATCCACCTTAGAGTCTGGAGAGGGCCAGGCCTGCAGCTGATCACACTGAAATCCAGACTTACGCCTGAGCTACTGTGGTCTTAGCATCGTTAGGTACTTTTCTAAGCCCACACTAAGTACATCATCTATAGCCACACACATACATACAGCCCAGGTCAGACCAAGGTCTCCTGTGGGTCCCAGCAGCCCCTCTGGAGCCACAGAACAGGCTGGCAGGAAGCAGGGCAGATGTGTTATTCCAGACTCTCAACCGGCCACACTGACGTCCTTGAGCCCTCAAACAGTGTGGGGTCTCCACTGGCTCCTGTCCTCTAGGCCAGGCTTGTGCTAGAGCGGAGGCTTCCAGATGAGTCATCAGAAGCCCCCTAGCACGTGGAAGAACCCAGTGTGACAAAGCCCAGGGGGGTGCCTGCGTCACCTACAAACGAAAGTGCAAAAGTGTGCTTTGACCTCAGGCAGGGCACTATTAGGGGCTGAGACTTTCTAAGTAATAACAACCACACATCAGTAATTTGAAAGTTTCATTTTTTTTTTTTAAATCAGAAAAAAAATTCTGAAAATCAGAAAAAACATTACTCTCTTAAGCCCCTAGGGGGCAGGGTTGATTTGTTAATAAACATACTGTTCTGTGAGTTCACATCCGATTAAGGGGATGGGCAGACAGAGTAATATTCTTGATACAACCCAATTAAATGGGCTTGTATTATTACTTCTGCATTACTATTAACAATACCGACGCTACAATTTGTGTGGTTGCCCAGCTCCTTCACGGTCATAGGCAGGCAAATCCCGCCCTGATTCAGCACTCTGTGAGTCACCTAGATGCCAGATTAAAAGTCTGCAGGGAAAGCAGTGAGGTGTGAGCCATATCATGTTCTGTTGATTTCCCCAAGGATACTGACTGAGGGTGATCTCACAGGAGTTCTGAGTAACATACTAAAGCATCAGTGTTAGGAGAGCTACGATGGAGGGGATGATCACGGGACTCGTGGGGTAAGGTCAGGGAAACAGGAATGTCAGACTAACAGCAGAGGACCCAACAGAGCGAGCGTCTAAAAGGGCGGAGGAAGAGCCAATAAACGTGTTTGTAATGTTGTGCAGATGCTGGTAAGATTGGGTCTTATTTTAAAGATTTTTACATTTATTTATTTGGTGTCAGAGGCGTAGGTGTGTGGAGGTCAGAGGACAATCTGCAGGGGTCAGTTCCAGGCTGATCGCAGGTCGTCAGGCATGGTGCAGACACGCTGACCTGCTGAGCCATCTGGAGGGCTAAACTAGGCTCCTGATTGGAGATGTTGTAAGAATACGATCTTGCTTTCCTGCTCTTTTGCCAGATTTACATATCAGTCCATGTGTAAAGTTAGGGATACTCTGGGCTTTTACACCCTCGAATCAAGTGAACACGAATCATCCTGTTTTATGAACAGCAAGGCGCAGCATTCCTGCACAGCGCAGATAATATGCATGTCGGGAGTTCAAACGCTTAGTCCAGCACTGAAAATAAAGCCCTGCCACAGGTCCCCAGGAGGTTTTGTGTACGCTTGATGCAAAGATTGTACGCATGCCGCGTATTAACAAGAAGTAGGAGACACAAACCTAGGTGCACCTGTCTTATGTATTCAATCAAAGAGGCTCTGTTATCATTCCAGAACAGCGGCAGCTTCTCTTCCCGAGGGTATTTGCAGCACGACAGTTCCAGCGTGATCTCGAAACACTGGGCCCAGACGTAGTTGTAATCTTGCATTCCACCTAGAAGCAAGCACACCTCATTTGTGTTAGGGTTGCACGCTGGAGGGGAGCCAAGCGTTGCGTGCCTAGGAGATGCCAACTGTTTTCAATGATGCACCACAAACAAGTGAGAGGTAGAAAGGACCCTTTTTATCTTCTGAAAGCCGACATTTCAGAGTTTTCCCCTAAATTGCATTTGAAGTGGAAAGTACGGGGGATGTGGCTGAGGGCAGAAGTTACATTGCATGTGGAGATGATGCTAAGAGTGCTTGCTTTTCCTTTGTAGGAATAGTTTATTCGGGAGGGGAGGACTAGAGATGATATACGTACAATACTCATGTTCTCAGAAACATTTTTAATTAAAAATACCACAAAAAGATAAAAAAGAATAGGTTCTTGACTACATCACAAAAGACAGTGGAGTGAGCAGCCATACTGCCTACAGTAAAGGGCAAGGGGCTGCCTAGGACAGCAGAATAATTATTCTTAAAAATATTTCCATAGGGCTGGAGAGAACGCAGAGCAGTTAAGAATACTTGGCACTTTTCCAGAAAACCCCGAGTTCAGTTCCCAGCACACATCAGGTGGATCAAAGTCACCCATAATCCAGCTTCAAGAATCTGATCCCAGCCGGGCGGTGGTGGCGCACGCCTTTAATCCCAGCACTTGGGAGGCAGAGGCAGGCGGATCTCTGTGAGTTCAAGACCAGCCTGGTCTACAGAGCTAGTTCCAGGACAGGCTCCAAAACCACAGAGAAACCCTGTCTCGAAAAACCAAAAAAAAAAAAAAGAATCTGATTCCTCCTCCTAGCCTCCACACACACTTGTACACATGTGGCACACACACCTGTACACATGTGACACACACCTGCACACATGTGACACACACCCGCACACATGTGACACACACCTGTACAATGTGGCAACACACCTGTACACATGTGGCACACACCTGCACATATGCGATACATGCCTGTACACATGTGGCACACACCCGTACACACGTGGCACACACGTGACACACCTGCACACACGTGACACACCCGTACACATGTGACACACACCTGTACACATGTGGCACACACCTGCACACATGTGGCACACACCTGCGGCGCACACACACACCTGTACACACATCACACACACACCTATACACATGTGGCACACACACATACACACACCTGTACACATGTGGCACACACACATATACACCTGTACACGTGTGGTGCGCGCGCACACACACACAAAAAAGAAAAATCTTTAAAAATTCTGTCAGTCTACTGGGCAGTGATGTTGCCCAGCACTCAGGAGGCAGAGGCAAGCAGATTTCTGTGAGTTCGAGGTCAGCCTGCTCTACAGACCAGTTCCAGGAAGTCAGAGATACACAGAGAAACCCTGTCTTGAAAAACTAACTAACTAACTAACTAACTAAATAAATAAATAAATAAATAAACATCTCTGTAAACTATAAAATTAAATAAAACCAGGAACACTATTTTGAATTCAGAGCGCAGCTTCCTCCCTTAAGGTAGCAGTCATTGATATCAAGTCATGCAGGTCCAGGGACTCTTGCCTGTGAGTGGCAGAGACTGGGGCGCAGCCATCTTGCAGGAGCCCTGTGACTTTGGTCCTCGTTACGGCAAAATGTTTCTACAGCTCGGAGAAAAGAGACTGCTGGTTTCAGGGAAGTTCAGACTCGGGTCCTGTGGCTTCCAGCTGCCACTGCTCATGTTCCCCTTCCAAGTCTTTGACATTAGGAGACCCTAATCAAAAGGTTATAATTCCAGCATGTTTTGTAAGGCAGGAAGCTTCATATACTACATCTCCAGATTTATGTGTCTTATAGTTTATGCTTGAAAAACATGTATTTAACTGAGGCGAGTTGAGAACTGCCTTCCCTGGTTGCAGCATGTTGTATTTTATGGGAATGATCTAGATTTGATGAAATGCAATCCTTTTTTCCTTCTTCTCCTGTACTGTGGAGGTCTCATCATACCTACTTAAGTGGCCCACTACTGAGCCACATTACCAGCCGGATGGCAGCTTTGGAGGAAGTAGACTTCTTGATACCTGGTATGGTTTGAATAGGAAATGTCCCCCTGCAGGCTCATGTGTTTGAGCACTTCACCTTCAGCTGGTCCTGGCAGAGGCAGGGCCACAGTGACAGGGCTAGGGGGTGGCATCGGCCCGGGTCTGGCCAGCGGCCTCTGCTTCCTGATCTGCCACTACCTCCACCCCGTCTCGGAAGTTTGCATCTGTCACTCTCAGACAAAAGACACTACCACAGTGTCCGCCTGAGGAAGTGCAGGAATGCATTCTCAGTTCCACCAGTGTCGGAGAAGCTCAGTTTCAACAAAATGGTGGTGGGGGGGGAGGTGGAGAGATGGCTGGCTGTGTGTTGGAGGGGTGGGTGGGGTGGTAAGAGCGCTGTCTGAAATTACAGAGGACCCAGGTTTGGTTCCCAGCACCCACACGGCAGCTCACAGCCCTCTGTAACTCCAGCTTCAGGGGAGCTGACGCCCTCTTCTGCCCTGTGTGGCGTAGCGCACACGTGGTTCACAGCCACACATGCAGGGGGAACATTCACACACAGAAAATGGATAAATAAATAAATTAATAAATGTAAACATAAAAAAAGAAAACCTCACAAAGAAAATGTCAAAATGTCAAGTAATCTGTGTAGACCCAGATTCTAGTGACAAAGAATTTCTCGTCCTTTCAATTCCCTTTTTTGTAAACCTTACGGATTTTTTATTTCTCTCTGAATCCATTTACACACACACACACACACACACACACACACTTGTAAAAAACTTGCATCAAGTTTGGAAGTTTCCACACATCTGGACATCTGTCTGGGCAGTTACAGTGATCAGGAAGGGCAGCTGTGCCACAGAACAGAAGGTCCTTTGTAGCGATGAAGGGGGAGCACCAGGACTACGCTGGCGGCCTGAGGTGGGGGACTGATCTCGAACGGCAGAATGAATTTTAGGGTGCCTCCATGTCTGGCTGGGCCCACTGCCTGAACCATCAGCTGTGGTCTATGCTTATTGACTTCATCTGGAAAACTGGCAGTGGGCCACCCAGACACAAAAGTACCAGTTTGTGCTAGACTGCTAGACAGCCCTGCACCCAAGTGACAGCTGGGGAAGGCGCCTGTGCAGAAATGCACACTGCAGCTTGCTACTGGTCTGGGAGGAAAGGCCGCTCATCTCTAGCTATGAGCTCACACCTCGTGTCCTCCCTCCCTGCATCTCTCCTTGTGTTTTTCAGTAGCTAGACTAGTCCCAGTTTCTATACCCCCTGGGCTTCTGTTGACATTACTCTTTCTGGTACATATGAGTTAAGCCACACAGTGCAGGCCTGAAAATCCCAGCTACTTGGGAGGCTGAGGCAGAAGATTTGAAAGTTCAAAGCCAGCCTATGCAATTTAGGAAGCCCTGTCTCAAACTGAAAGTAAAAAGAGGGCTGGGGACAGTTCAATGACAGAACACTTCAAATCTGCACTTGCTCGTGCAAAACTCTAGCTTCAATCACCAGTGCTGCCAAGAAGACCAAAACAGCAAAGGAACAGCCCTCCTTCTGAGTCCCTTCCTCCCTCCGTCATCGCCCCTCCTTTGTGTGGCCATCTTATTCAAGGGTGGGGAAACAAGAACCCACTCCCTGGTCCAGCCTGAAGAGCATTTCCTCACCATCTCCAGCTTCATCTGTAAAAGTTGGAAGGGGAAGCCGGGTGGTGGTGGCGCACGCCTTTAATCCCAGCACTCGGGAGGCAGAGGCAGGCGGATCTCTGTGAGTTCGAGGCCAGCCTGGTCTACAAAGGGAGTTCCAGGACAGGCTCCAAAGCAATAGAGAAACCCTGTCTCGAAAAACCAAAAAAAAAAAAAAAAAAAAAAAAAAAAAAGTTGGAAGGGGACTAGCCGCGAGGGCTCCACTACCCCAAGGTCATAATCAGTGGCAGCTGACCTTGTAGGAGAGCCACCTTCCTCCAAGGTCTGCACTGTTTCCTGCAGGTGCTGGCTATGGCTGCAGACCCCTTCGCAACACCTGCGCGTTTTCTGACGCTCTCTTCCGACTCTCAAGGCACGGTAACCCAATTCCTGATTTTCATCCCCCAGAGGGCGAGAGGCCTTTCATCTTTCTTGGCATTGTTCCTGGACTCAGGAAGCGCAAAGTCAAGGAACGAATGCCAGAGTGAATGAGGGAGGCCGTGGGCGTGAGGCACATGTCTCCACACCCTCCAAAGCTCCAGGTCACCTCCACGCTCCTGTATATTCCGGGATGGTGACCTGGCTGAGGGACTGCATTGAGACTTGAGGCAATGGCTGGTGAGCTCACCTTGCAGCGGGTACCAGGAGTACCCGTTAATGATACCGTTGGGGAAGTGCCGCTTGTTCTTACACTGATCTCCCTTCGTCATATTGGGATTCCGGGAAGCATATGTATATGCGAGGTGTTGAAAAACGTCATCATCTGGAGTTAGACTTCGGGACAACAGTGTCCCCGTAGCTGTGTTAGAAAGACAAAGGGACACGTACAATACACGAAAGAACATCAGTTGACACAGTCACAGTGCATGCAGTTTCAGTCTCCACTTCTGAACATGCCCTGTGGTAGTTTGAATTAACAGCCCTCTTAAGACCATAGCAAGCGGCACTATTAGCAGGCATGGCCTTGTCAGAGGAAGGGTGTCACTGTGGTGTGGACTTTGAGGTTTCTTGTTCAAGCTATGCTCAGTTTGACACTTGGTTCACTTCCTGTTGCTTGTGATCAAGATGTAGAACTCTCAGCTCCTTCCCCAGCACCGTGTCTGCCTGCGTGCTGCCACGTCCCACCATGATGATAACGAACTGGACCTCTGAAACCGTAAGCCACCCATAATTAAATATTTGCCTTTATAAGAGTTGCTCTGGCCATGGTGTCTACTCATAGTAATAGGTATCCTAACTAATATACACCCATCTTCTTTCCACTCATTAACAATCAAGGGTGTTATCTCACACAATAATCAGTCTAGAAATGACGTCAGCTCTTCATCACGCTGGCCACATCTGGAGTTAGCAGCTTCCCTTAGGTGCTGCCAAGGGTTAATAGACACCACTGCTTTAGTTTCAGTTCTTTTCAGTTTGTTTGAGACAGGTTTCTCTATATAGTCCTGGCTGTCCCTGGAACTCGCTATGTTCACAGGCAAGCCTTCACCCGCCTGTCTCTCCCTCCCAAGTGCTGGGATCAAAGGCCTGCACCACCATGCTTGGCCCTTCAACACACCTCACAGGGTAACAGACTCCAAAGCAGGGTTCTCAACCTTCTAATGTTGCAATTCTTTAACACAGTTACTCATGTTGTGGTGACCCCAACCATAAAATGATATTTGTTGCTACTTCATAATTATAATTTTGCTTCTGTTATGAATCACACTGTAAATATCTGATATGCAGCCCCTGTGAAAATGTGAAAAGGTCGTTCAACCCACAAAGGGGCTGCAACCCACAGGCTGAGAACCACTAGAGTCAACACCATTCGTGAGATTAAAAAATAAAACAAAACAAAAAACGGTAAGTCATTTGGTCTTATTTTCTTCTGTGATGCCATGTGGACCTGGCTGTAGGATTTCTCCCACGGGTGTCTTGTTACTGGCTGTCATTCAGCCACACTGCACATCCACTGTTTAGGAATTATAGGAACCCAGGGAGTGGAGGCTCATACCACCCAGCACTTGGGAGGCAGAGGCAGGCAGATCTCTGTGAGTTTGAGGCCAGCTTGGTCTACAGAGGGAGTTCCAGGACAGGCTCCAAAGCTACAGAGAAACCCTGTCTCGAAAAACCAAAATAAATAAATAAATAAGTAAATAATAATAACAACAATGGAATACAGGAAAAGCTGGCCATGTGGATCAGGCTGCCAAGTCCGCAAAAAACTCTGGGTTTGATTCCCAGTATTTCATAAACCAGACCTGGTGGTGCAGCCTGTGAGGGTCAGAAGTTCAAGGTCATTCTCAGCTACATTGTTCCAGGTGTTCTGTTACACACGAGCTTCATTCTTACTCCGTTTCCTCCACAAACAAACAACAACAAAACAAAAGAAAACACCCCAACAACAGCAAGAATCGCTCAGGATTAGGGAAAATGAGGCGTTTTCTGGCCAGCCAGAGAAAGTTAAAGACAGGTTGCAGAGCTCATTCCGCTCCAGGGGTGGAGCTGGCAGCGGTCTGCCAGAGCGGGGCCACATCACCCACCTTGCACGCCGTTATCGAAGGGGTAACTGGCCACCAGGGCGCCCCCATGGAGATTCGCAGAGAGGACAAACGTCTCGGTTTTCAGCCACTTCATGACTGCCAGTGTCTCTGGCTGCTTTGACACATTATTACTTTCAAAGGCATCAGGGAAGTTTCTGTTCAGGTCATAATTGTTGAAATTTTCCCTTTAAAAGAAAGGATTTTGTTTATTGGGGAGTGTGAGTGTGGGGGCCTGAGACTCAGGCTCCAGGTGTTTCCCAGATGTGGATACAAGTGCAGTGGATGGTTGGTGTGGGGCCTCTCATGAATTAAGTCCCAGTCCCCTCCTGTGTGGTTTGCTCTCCCGAGGGGACATTAGCTACCGTGACACAAGCAAGGGTTGGACAACTGTTTGCCTTCTGGGACTTCTTGTTCTTGGAACACTGCCTTTAGACATGGAGGCTACGTAGAACAACGAGGAACCCAGGTGACAGTCAGAATGCGGCCAGACACTTGGCTCTAGGCTAACCGTCTCAGACAGACCTGTGCTGAGGCCCCAGAGGGAGCAGGGACTGATATCCATCCGGCTTTGTCCCCTTTTAAATTCGGGACTTCTAGAACCAGCAGTCAATAAAAAGCTCCTGTCATGATGTTGGCAGTGGCTCCTCACACAGCACCCAAGGGCAGAAGCAGGTCACTCTATAAACATGCTTCGCATTGCTGGCGTGGTCACGCTTAGCCCTGCTAGAAAAGTTAAAGATGAAGGGAATCCAGTCCTGAGAGATTCCTTAGTTATTTTTGGTAAACCCAACAAATTTATAAACTGCAAATATATGTGTCTATTAAGCATGGAGAAGCCCTAAACTCCCTGAGGGACTTTGAAACAAAATACACAATCAGACCATGCTGCAGCATTCACACTTCTTAGGGTACTGGGTTAATAAACCAATGGGTAACGTTGGAGGGGCTGGGTATGATGCTACGCCAGTAGTTCTCAACCTGTGGGTCAGGACCCACTTGGGGAGGCTGAACAACCTGTTCACAGGAGTAGCCTATCAGGCACCCTGCATATCAGATATTTACATTATGGTTCATAATGGTAGCAACATTACAGTTGTGAAGTAGCAATGAAAATAACTTTACGGTTGGGGGTTGCAGCGTTAGGAAGGTTGAGAACCATGTGCTAAGCCAATGCCACGCTAACAGTGATAAACACAATGATAAACTGCCCTTGGTAGCTCACAGATTCACGAAGAGAAAAATATTAAATAAGAAGTTAGACATGGCCGGGCGGTGGTGGCGCACGCCTTTAATCCCAGCACTTGGGAGGCAGAGGCAGGCGGATCTCTGTGAGTTCGAGGCCAGCCTGGTCTACAAAGGGAGTTCCAGGACAGGCTCCAAAGCTACAGAGAAACCCTGTCTCGAAAAACCAAAAAAAAAAAAAAAAAAAAAAAAAAAAGAAGTTAGACATGGGGCCCGTGTGATGGGTTAACAGGTAAAGGTGCCTTATGCCAAGCCTGGAGACCTGAATTTGATCCCCTGGACCCACCCACACGGTGAAGGGTGAGAATTAATCCCCACAAGTTATTCTCTGATATCTACATCCATGGCAGGTCCTAGATCATGCCCCACAAATAAATAAATAAACATAATATATTAAATAAAAATTGTACCATGAAGGTACAGTGTCGGAGGATCAGAAAGCATACAGGCGACTAAATGCAGGCCACACGTTTGGGGAAAGGGTTTTTACAGTAAAGCGAGTTGGGTTGCTGATGGGGATGAAGAATGGAAATGGACGTTTGCAGTACCTGAGCTGAGAGCTCCAGGAGGAAGATTAGAGAGGCCGAACGAAGCAGGGAGGATGAGAAGTGGTCAGCAGAGGCACCATGTACCATCCTACAAGATGGAGGCCTGAAGAGGCTCAGGGCACCTGTGCCGGGCACAGGCGCTGGGGAGCTTCACCGGGAGACCAAGCCCTCTTTACCTCCCATTGCTGTAGTAACAGTCGGGCTTCTTGACGGCTTCAAATCCATCTGGGTTCATGGAAGGCATGATGTGGATCCGAGTGCTGTTGATCAGATGTGTGATGTCGGCATCGCTCCCGTGACTGCTCACCAGATAGTCGATCAGGTGGAGCAGCAATTCTCGCCCCACAGTCTGTGTGCCAAAGAACGGGGCTGTTAGCAAGTCAGGAAAACAAGGAAAAAGTTCCCCAAAGCACAGATCCCCTGTGGGGGTCTCACATTTGCTACCTTTGATATTTGTGAGGCTACCTGTTTTCTTTTCTTTCTTTTCCTTTCCTCCCTTCTTCCCTTCTTCCTTCCCTTCTCTCTCTCTCTCTCTCTCTCTCTCTCTCTCTCTCTCTCTCTCTCTCTCTCTCTCTCTCTCTCTCTCTCTCTCTCTCTCTTTCTGTTTTTCAAGAAAGGGTTTCTCCCTATAACAGCCCTGGCTGTCCTGGAACTCACTCTGTAGACAGACCAGGCTGGCCTCAAACTCAGAGATCTGCCGGCCTCTGCCTCGAGAGTGCTGGAATTAGAGGCGTGTGCCACCACCAGGTGAGACCGCTGAGTGTCAAGCATACAGTGACAATTGTCAGCTCACAGCAGAACGCTGAAAAGGATTCTTTTGTGACAGTTCTGGAGCTCATTTGTAAATCTGCTCTTTGTATGTGTGTGACCAAGTGAACGCGGAATAATCCCGACTGGAAGAAGAAATAGAGTAACGGTTCTTGTTTTCATTCCCTCGCCTTCCAAGAGACAAGAGGACGGCACATGAAGCCCAGCGCCAAGTCAGACACTGGATTTTAATGTGGTTAAGTTTATTAGCTGAGCTCAGGATTTGAGCAGGTTTCAGCACTTCATCGTCTCCTTTTACAGTCTCTGCTTTTGCGTGTCTGTTATTTTTCTGTGTATTTCTGATTTTCATGTTCTTACGGCCACGGGACTTCATTTGCCCACCATCCACACACCGTTCACAGCGTTTGCCATATGTATATGTTCATATGCACCGTTATTTCCTCAAACACACTCATTTTTTTGTTGACATGAAAAGTAAAGCTTCGGGGCTGGAGAGAGGGATCAGCGGTTAAGAGTGCTGGCTGGTCCTCCAGAGGACCTGGGTTTGAGTCCCAAACTCCAGTGCCAAGGTTCAGCGCTCGCTTTGGCCTCCGCAGGTACCAGGCACTAATGTGGTACACAGCCACATATGCAGGCAAAACACCCACACATAAAATAAAACTAAGAATCAAACATTAAAAATGAAAGCAAAACCGACTGATTCCAGCAGGTTGTCCTCTGACCTCCACATGTGAGCCCGTGACACATGTGTGCCCAAACACATACACACGTGCGCACACCCCCTCTCAAGTACACACAATAAATAAATAACATATAATAAAAATCCAGAATATCAAGCTCTCTGTCTAGTTTTATTTCAATTTTATATATTAATATATATTAATATTATTACATTTGACACATTTTACATACTGAATGTGCTACACATTTTATTCTAGATTTTTAAACTTTTTGTTTAATTTCAAAATTTTGTTTTTTGCAAAGGGCTGTTTCTCTTGCATGTGTCTGTGCACCATGTACATGTCAGGTGAGGCCAGAAGAGGGCATCGGATCCCCTGGAATTGGACTTGTGAGCTGCCATTAGGAGCTGGGAATTGAAACCTGGTCCTCTGGAAGAGCAGCCAATGCTCTCAACCGCTGAGCTGTCTCTCCAGCCTCTTCCTGCCTCCCCCGCCAGGTTATTTTAATTTCTCCTATTCTCTTACCACAGAAAGATATGACTTTCTAGAAAGATTTTTGAAAATATTAATAACAGTCAATCTGGGTGATAGTTCCTGGGTTGCTTCTCAATGCTTATTTTTCTAGTATTAGTTTTGAAACAAAAGAAAACCCATGTTGTCATAAAGTAATACAATAGTGTTTCTTTCAGAGGAAAGCCATGTGGAACCAAAGAAGTACCTGTATTAATCATCCAAAATAAAAATTCTTAGTGCTTAACTATAGAAGATTAAAAAGAAATCTCATGAATGCGAAGAAATGGCCACGCAACATTTAGTTTTAAAAGGCTGAGAAAACACACGACGTCTTAGAGGGAGTTAAACAAAATCCTGTCATTTTTTTTTATTGGGCCATATTTGCTGCCCCTGTGATTTATGACAAATATTATTCAAATGTCTTCTCCCCAGCCTGAATGTAAATGCCTCAAATACTCATTCATGTTTTAAGTATAAACCTCCCCTTTTTCCTTAAATTTAAGGCTTGGAGTATGAAGCCTCGGGGTGCTCGAACTTTGAGAGTTCATGGTGAAATGGCCCCTCTCAGCCTAACTGGCTCCACACCGACTTTCCAGAGAATGTAGGTTTCTCAGCAGGGTCCCCAGGAATGAAGGTGGGCCGGAGACACAGCTGCTGGGACGCCCACCCCCACTCCACCCCAGCCCAGGTGACTCAACTCAGAAAGCAGAAAAAAATTCCACATCAGTTTAGTTCAACTCAGCCAAGTGGGAACTGACCAGGCAGGTAAAAACGAGTCTGGGTCTCATTCTACAAAGAACGCTTAGGAACAGTGGAGATTTTTGAAAGAATCCCCATGGCAGGTGCCGGTGAGAGAGCAAGTGGGAAGGACAAGAGCAAAAGCTTGAACTAGCGAGAGTTGTGTTTTTTTTTTTTTTTTTTTTTTAAAGATTTATTTATTTATTATGTTTACAACATTTTGCCTCCATGTATCCCTGCAGGCCAGAAGAGGGCACCAGATCTCAGTACAGATGGTTGTGAGCCACCATATGGTTGCTGGGAATTGAACTCAGGACCTCTGGAAGAGCAGTCAGTGCTCTTAACCACTGAGCTATCTCTCCAGCCCGCGAGAGTTGTTTTTAAATTGCTCCCTGGGTGTGGTGGTGCCCACCTTTAATCCGGATACTCCCAAGGCTGAGGCTGGTGGGTCTCTGTGAGTGCAAGGCCAAGCTGGACTACTGAGTTCTAGACCAGATTGGGTGGCGTAGCGAGACGATTATCTCAAAAAACAACCAACCAACCACACTGTAAGACGGCAGCTGGGGGTGGCAGTGGCAGCAGGGCTGTCAGTTTGGGTTGACTGATTGGTCAAATGTTGGCCTACACAGTGTACCATCTGGCATGCTTTCTCTGGTCTCCACATCTAAGCTGTGGTCCCATTAAACTTGACGTCTCTGTTACTAACACAGATTGTAGTCCCTGAACTAAACCACCTTCCCATTCTATATATGCCTTTTCTTCTTGACCCACAGGTCCTCTGGACTTCATGCCTAGCTTCTGGCATAGCATACATGTTGTGGAATATTATTTTAATTGAACAAAGATGTGCTACATTTGTTTCTGCTGCCTTTGTTAATGATGTAAAGATGTGTTATATTTGTTTCTGCTGCATTTGTTTAATTATGAGAAGATGTGTTTCTGTTTCTCCTCACCTGCTTAAGACACCTGATTGGTCTAATAAAAAGCTAACCGGCCAATAGTTAGGCAGGAAAGGCCTAGGTGAGGCTAGTGAGCAGAGAGAATAAGTAGGAGGAGAAATATAGGCTAGAGAGAGAACAAGAGAAAAGAGAGAGGAAAGAACGAGGGAGAAAAAGAACTGGAGACTCAAGACACAGAAGAATCAGGAAAAGTAGAACAGACAGACAGACAGACAGACAGAAAGAGAGAAAGAAAGAAAGAAAGAAAGAAAGAAAGAAAGAAAGAAAGAAAGGTCAAAGGTCCTGTGGCAAAATGTAGATAAATAGAAAAAGGATAAAATAAGAGCTAAGGCCAAGCGCCCATAACTAATATTAAGTCTCCATGTCATAATTTGAGAGCTGGTTGGTGACCCAAAAGAAAAAGCCTGGTACACAGTCATCTAATGAACAACTGCTAATAAATTACTGTTGACAAACCCATTACAAGATCAGGACTGGGGGACTGGAGAGATGGCTCAGAGGTTAAGAGCATTGCCTGCTCTTCCAAAGGTCCTGAGTTCAATTCCCAGCAACCACATGGTGGCTCACAACCATCTGTAATGGGGTCTGGTGCCCTCTTCTGGCCTGGAGGCATACACACAGACAGAATATTGTATATATAATAAATAAATAAATAAATAAATAAATATTAAAAAGAGATCAGGACTGTTCTAAGGAAGAAACAAGAGGGCCTAAGGCATGGGAGAGAGACGGACACTTGATAAATTTAGTCAAAAGACTTTCAGTGTTGAGCAGACTGCAGAGTGAGAACGGATAGCTCCACTATGGCAAGAACTTGGGATACCTGGCCCCATTAGCCCCAGGGAGAGGGAGAAAGTGCTGCACTCAAGCAGTCTACTAACACATACTCCAAATCAGTTAGGTACTTCGTCTGGAATTATCATTAGTTCTGTCCAAATCCCCAAATGAGGAGTTATCCAAACCTGTGGGGGCCAGTCGTGATAAGCTAAGTCTGGGCAGGTCACCCAAAGGAAGTTCTTTACTTCCAACCATTATCACCTGGGACTCTGGCCATCGATAAATTTAATAAGAGGTCTGAGTCTCAGTAGTTTACCCTGAGACAATGCCTGGCTGCAGGAGGAACCACAGATTGCCCCATCCCCACCCAACAGCAGACCATTCAAAGAAATGCCTGGCATTCCAAGAGCTGTAGATAAAGTCACCTGCCAGTGCACCTCAATAGGACACCCATATACAAATGTCAGCCAATTAGGGGGCCCTAAACCTCAGAGACCCTTCACCCCCACCTTTACTACTATAAAAACCCAATTCTAATTGAGCTCGGGGCTGTCCGGTTCACCCCCACCTTTACTACTATAAAAAACCAATTCTAATTGAGCTTGGGGCTGTCCGGTTATTCCAATACATTGGATGTGCAGAGAGACCGAGTTTGCAAACTTGATTAAAATAAAAGCTCTTTGCTTTTCATATGGGACTTGGTTTCCTTGTTGGCCTTGAGGGGACTTCGTGGATTTGGGCATAACAAACTCACATTGCCTACATGAGCGTGCATGACAGTAATAGGAAAAAGATCCTGGAAGTGACATTTGGAAGGACAAAGTTTACTATTTGGTTGGTTTTATTAATGTGGAACCCTGACCACTGAACTACACATCTTCCAGGCTGTCTCAGTTTATTTTCTACTGTGGTGATAAACTGCATGACCGAAAGCAACTTGGAGAAGAAAGGTTTTAATTCATCTTAGAGCTTGTAATCCATTATGAAGGAGGCCAGGGCAGGAACCTAGAGGCAAGAATGAAGCAGAGGCCGTGGGTAGCTTGCCCAGGGGTGGCACCATCACAGTGGGCTGGACCCTCCCAAATCGATCATCAGTAACATAAGTAATGGTATGAAATGTGATGGTGTTTTTAAGTCTATAGCAAGCAAACACCATGGTAAAAAAATTCATTGCTGTGTACTATGGACAGATATGATATAAACTTCAGAAACAAAATAAATAAAACTCTCGTGACCCACCCACCACTAAAAAAAAAAAAAAAACCTGCAATCTAGTTAAACTTAATGAATATTCACCGAGTATTTATTTCTACAGTAATTAGAGCATAGGCCCTGAGGTCCAGGGAACCTGAGCTAGTTCCCTCTCCTCTGTTGCTGGGTTAGCTGAAGGCTTGGCACTGGATTTTTCAGCACAGTGGTGACCTGCTTGGTCTCTCCTCCTAAGAACAAGTAGAGATGGTTTATGAAACAAGAGATTGTGTATCTCAATATTGTCTATAAAAATTTAAAAAGCACAGGCTAGAAAATCGGAACCAAACAGTGAAAGGAACTTGTGGAAGGCACAGGGGTCCCTTCCAGTGCTTCTCTCTGGCAACCCCACTGAGGCTAAGGATGCTAGACACCCTGGTGTCAGGGTGTGGCCGTGGCTTGCAGGCAAGCTTGATTTTAATTGGTTGTCCTTTTCTCCAAAGAAAGCCAGTAGTAGAATGAAGTGCATGCATGTTAAGTTTGCATTAGTTCAGGCGTGTGTGGTAACGGTGGGCAAAGTATCGCCCCTGACATGTCATGCATGCACCCCACACGGGTGCGTGTGTGTGTGGTAATGGAGGTAAAAGCCCCTCTGACAGTCTCAAGGTGCCAGGAGAGTAGAGACTGGAGAAATCTACATCAAGATTAACATCTGGAAGAAGCCAGTTGGCAGGAAAAACAGGAAGTCCTTGCCCTTCTGGGCTACATGAAAGGAACAGAACAAAACCTACCGTCTGCAGAGGCAACCAGAGATCTTAGTGAGCTCATGCCCAGTCAGTGTTAGCTGCTGCTCTGCCTTGTAAAGATCTGTAAAGAGTTAGAGCTAGGCCGGGCGGTGGTGGCGCACGCCTTTAATCCCAGCACTCGGGAGGCAGAGGCAGGCGGATCTCTGTGAGTTCGAGACCAGCCTGGTCTACAAGAGCTAGTTCCAGGACAGGCTCCAAAACCACAGAGAAACCCTGTCTCGAAAAACAAAACAAACAAACAAACAAACAAAAAAGAGTTAGAGCTAACTGGTTAGTTAGAGCAGCACTCTGAGCCAATGTCACAGAAAAGACACGAGACAATGGCACAGTCACCGAAGACGAGCGAAACATACACACTTGGGGCTCATCTCAAGTACATCCATCTGAACTTTGCAAGGAGAGACAAACAAAGGAACAAAATGAGAATGGGCTTTATAAAAACCTTACTTCCTATGTAGCAACACCCGTCTGCAAATGGCTATTTTAAGTTCCGAGTGAAAGCTAGCTCAGCTCAGCATCAGCTGAATTAGGCCTGAACAGTCCCTAAGATGCATGTCAGCCAAACATATGTCACCTGCGTTGGCAAATGCTTGTGTTTTAGTCTCACTTCACTGCTCTGATAAAACACCCTGACAAGAAGCAACGTAGGGAAGAGGGGTTTAGTAGGCTTCCTGATGGGGGATTCCCTCTGTACGCTGTGAATACCATTGGTTAATGAATAAGAAACTGGCTTGGCCTATAGCAAGGTAGAACTTAGTTAGGCGGGGAAAACTAAACTGAATGTGGGGAGGAAGAAGGCAGAGTCATGGAGAAGCCATGCAGCCCTGCCAGAGGCAGACACCGGTTGGAATCTGGCCTGTAAGCCACAGCCCCGTGGTGATACGCAGATTAATGGAGATGGGTTAATTTAAGATATGAGTTAGGCAGAAATACGCTTAAGCTATTGGCCAAACAGGATTGCAAATAATATGTTTTCTGTGTTATTATTTCGGGGCTCAGCAGCTGGGAACAAAGAAGCAGCCTCATACAGCGGCTTACAGTTCCAGGCTACAATCGTTTTGGGGAAGACAAAGCAAAGGACCCAAGGAGGCTGCCACATCACATCCACAGCCAGGAGCAGAAAGCAAACATGCACACACACTCGCTTGTTTGCTTGTGCTTAACTTGGCCCCTCCCTCTGTAGCCCTAGCTGGGCTGGAACTCAGAGACCAGAGGTTAAAGGTGTGAGCCACCCTTCCAGTCACTTCTCCATTCTTACATAGTTCAAGACTAGGGAATTGGTGCCATCCACAGTGGACAAGGTCCTCCCTTATTAACTTAACACAATCCCTAAAAACACGCCCACAGGCTAAATTAATGAACACAATCCTTAAAGACACACCCACAGGCTAACTTTATTAACACAATTCTTAAAGACACACCCACAGGCTAACTTAATGAACACAATCCTTAAAGACACACCCACAGGCTAACTTTATGAACACAATCCTTAAGGACACACCCACAGGCTAACTTTATGAACACAATCCTTAAGGACACACCCACAGGCTAACTTTATGAACACAATCCTTAAAGACACACCCACAGGCTAACTTAATGAACACAATCCTTAAAGACACACCCATAGGCTAATTTAATGAACACAATCCTTAAAGGCACACCCACAGGCCAACGCAATGTATCCAATCCTTCACTGAGACTCTCTTTCTTTTTTTTTTTTTTTTTTTTTTTGGTTTTTCGAGACAGGGTTTCTCTGTAGCTTTGGAGCCTGTCCCGGAACTCCCTTTGTAGACCAGGCTGGCCTCGAACTCACAGAGATCCGCCTGCCTCTGCCTCCCGAGTGCTGGGATTAAAGGCGTGTGCCACCACCGCCCGGCTCGAGACTCTCTTTCTAGGTGATTCTAGGTTGTGACAAGTTGACAATTAAAGATAACCATTACAGCCGGGCGGTGGTGGCGCACGCCTTTAATCCCAGCACTCGGGAGGCAGAGGCAGGTGGATCTCTGTGAGTTCGAGACTAGCCTGGTCTACAAGAGCTAGCTCCAGGACAGGCTCCAAAACCACAGAGAAACCCTGTCTCGAAAAACCAAAAAAAAAAAAAAAAAAAAAAAAAAAAAAAAAAAAAGATAACCATTACACCTTGAATCTTACTTCTAGAATTAAGTAACCAGGTGACAAGGGCCATAGTAACACTGTAAGGAAGCAACCCCAGAATGTGGGTTCTGCAGAGGAGACCATTAAACTGCCTCTTCTTTAAGCCTAGTATCATAAAAAGATTTTTTTTAAATTTTATTTTTTTTAAAAACAAACTATTTTTTTTTCATTTTACATACCAATCCCAGTTCTCATTCCCTTCCCTCCATCTTCTCCCCCACCCCACCCCCATCCACTCCTCAGAGAGCGTAAAGCACATGACTTTGGGGAAGGTCCAAGGCCCTCCCCACTATATCTAGGCTGAGCAAGCTATCCCTCCAAAGAGAATGGGTTCCCAAAAGCCAGTACAAGTAGTAGGGATAAATCCTGGTGCCACTGCCAGTGGCCTTACAGTCTGCCCCAGCCATACAACTGTCCCCCACATCCAGAGGGTCGAGTTTGGTCTTATGCTGGTTCCTCCATCCCCCCCCCCCGGTCCTGAACATTATTATTTTAATGTAAAGATACACAGTTTTCAAAGAAGGTGTTAAAGACACAAGGTGGAAATTCATCGGGAGAATGGACGGACACAGAAATGGGCCCTGATGCTGCAGCTAATCTCCTCAAATACACAGACCTAATTATGAACCACCCTTCCATGTGGTGGTGTCTAGAGGAGAGGAAATGTCCTCAAAAAGTCATGTGGTACATTTGTTTTGCCGTGCTGCTTGGTGTATATATACCCCCTCCAGGAATTCACCATGAGGTCCTGAATGACGGGAAACGCTAAAGATTCTGGGGTCAGGACCAACTGCCCAAGATGTTAGGTATGCTGCTTTTCAGTAAGACTGAAGTCATCAAGAATAGAAAATACTTTCAGTCCCAAAAGTTCTAAGAGGGACATGGTGGGGCAGGCTCAGCTTTATGCTCAGAGTGAGTCCTTGGCTGCCCGGTCTCCAGCTCCTGGAGGCATCAGGAGGGGCATCAGGAGGAGGGCAGAATACACAAGACCTCAATACATCTCTTTAATAGGCCCGCAGAGCCCACAGCCAGGAGCCAGGATGTAAACGGCATTCACAATTCTTCAGACCCCCACTCAGAACACACGAAGGCTTTCTCTGCTATCCCTCCACCCCAGGGAGGGCCTGGGTTAGATGGGACACAGTGATGTCCTGGAGAGACGATACTGAGTTTATGAAGGCTCACAGAAAAGGCAAGCATAGCCAGGCAGGCAGGGCTGAGACCAGCAGCCTGTAACCTCTGAATCCTGGGGAAGCCTGTAACCTCTGAATCCCGGGGAAGCCTGTAACCTCTGAATCCCGGGGAAGTCAATGAATAACTTCCTGGAGTCAATGAGTGCCATCTGTCTCTTATTAAAAAAGGATTCCAGGAGCCCTAGATCGATAGACTAGATAGAAAAAAAAAAAAAAAAAGAAGAAGCCTGAGCCACTCTGTGTAACGAACAATTTTGGGCAGATTCCCAGCAACATAAGGTCTATTAAAGAAACAGACCATTATGATTAAACAAACAAACAAAAAGTAGTTGTATTGTTCTTTATCCATCCCAAGCCAGTTTCCTCTCTTGCAAGCATGTATTTGCATCCTCTCAGCAGGACGGGTTGGGTGACATGCTTGGCGAGGGTTGGCCCTGTGTGTCATAAAGGGAGGAGCCCAGGTCCTATGGAACCAGAGCTTGAGGAGGTTAAATCAGGTCACAGGGTCCAGCCTTGCTGAGAGCATCCTACCCAGCTAGTGCAAATGGTTTGGTAACAGCAGCCTGTGCTTCCGGCCATATGCACAGACTCTGGAACCCCTAAAGGCTAAATATGCTCTTAATATAGGAAATTTTATTTATCCCCTATTAATTTCCTTTACTGCGGCAACTGGGAGCTCCCCTTCCTTCCTCATTTGTGTGGAGTCCTGGTATACAGAAACAACAAAAGTATCCAAGGTGGAAAGAGGTAGACATCTTCAACAGTCCTGCTGGCCTGGGTGGTTTTCGTCAACTTGATACAAGCTAGGATCACATGGGAAGAGGGAACATGAGTTGAGCAAATACTTCCATTTGATTGGTCCGAAGGCTAGTCTGCAGGGCATTTTCCCAAGTGAAGACTGATGTGGGAGGTCCAGCCCACTGTGGTGGGTGCTAACCTGTAGTGGCATTTCACTTGTATTTTAATAAATAAAGATTGCCTTACAGACCAGGCAGCAATGACAGACACCTTTAATCCCAGTAGCCACACTAGCTGCTATAGAAAGCAGGCGGTAGTGGTGCCTGCCTTTAATCCCAGAACTAGAGAGGATTATAAAATGGGAGGAGACAGCTCTCAGACACAGTCTCATTCTGAGATTCCTGGAGGCAGGGTCGCCATTTCGAACTGAGGTCAAAGTAAGAGCCAGTGACTGGCTGCTTTGCTTTTCTGATCCTCAGACAAGATTTATTTAGTTATTGGTCTTGGGACATAAGAGAAAGGGAGCTGACTGTGAGCTAGAGAAACAGACTGTTGCGGGGCAGTGGTGCACATGGCTTTAATCCCAGCACTCGGGAGGCAGAGGCAGGTGGATCTCTGTGAGTTCAAGGCCAGCCTGGTCTACAAGAGCTAGTTCCAGGACAGGCTCCAAAGTTACAGAGAAACCCTGTCTCGGAAAAAAGGAAGGAAGGAAGGAAGGGAGGGAGGGAGGGAGGGAGGGAGGGAGGGAGGGAGGGAAGGAAGGAAGGAACAGGCTGCAAGCAGCTTTCCTTCAAGATCTCTGCTTCAGTTCCCGCGCTGAAATCCTCCCTGACTTCCCTCAGTGACCTGGAATAAACCTTTTTTTTCCCCCCTCCAAGCTGCTTTTGGTCATGGTTTTCATCACTGCAAAAGAAAACAGACCAAGGCACCAGTCATTCTTGTAAGAGTGGTAGAAAGGCATTGTGTGGAACAAAATAAAAACAGTGTTCATCTCCTCTAATCTGGAAAAGATTATACTAAGGAGTCTAAGCGTGATCATCGAATGGTGGGTTGGAAGGAACGCTCTGTGTACCTAAGCTCGCTCCCTGAAAGCCTGGAGCGCTGACAGACAGCTTCAAACACCACGCTCGTGGGCTGGAGGAACAGCTCAGGCATGAAGTAGCTGCCTAGAAAGCATGAGACCTGGTTTAAATCCCCAGCACCATAAACGAATAAAGATTAAAATCAAAAATTAAAACTAGAAATGCCAGATGCCGTGCGTCTGGATGGCTATTGGTGTCTTCTTATTGCTTTGAGTTCAAGTGCAGCAGAACTCTGTGCTGGACTTGCTAAATGTCGACAGGAGATGGGCAATCAACACAGAAAGGAGCTGAGGGACAGGGCTGGAGGCAGCTCCGAGTCCCCACGCAAACATCTCTGGTTACTCTCTCCGGAGACCAAATGCACAGCCACACTGATGCTGCAAGAACTGGCTCCTCACAGGCCTCCCTCCCAGAGAAGACCGCTCGGGCCCTTGCAGCTCCAGCACGACGCATGATAGTTGTCCAGGTTTCTTGTCAGTGTTGACACAGACCACGAGAAACCTGAGGGGAAGTTTCTTGCAGATATTCACACCGGGTACATACCTCATCCCCATGCATATTAGCCACGTATTTGAATTCTGGAATGCCAACTCTGTGTTCCTTTGGAGACTGCCCCACAACGAGAACCCACAGGTTTCTACCTTCAGAGAGAAGGAGAGAAAAATAAGTTATCTTGTAAAATGACAAATGAACTCTGAAAGGACGAGAAGGGAAGTGCTTCTCCCCCCTGGCGACTTTACAATTTCATGGTGACTTATGTTCGTGTGACGAGCGTTTCCACGCTTCAAATGCTCATTATTCACTGCCAGAATGAAAAGAAAATCAACTTATTAGAAACATTTATTATTGTAGAATGTAATTTAAAAGAGCAGTATATTACGTTACATTGATCTTCCTTTCCAAGTGTTTATAGACTGCATTCTGGGATCCTAGTGCCTTATAGCAACAGCCTTGCTAAAACACACAATTATACCAGGAAGTCACAGTTGATGGTTGACTGGAAGGGCACCATAACTTATCAGAAAAGAAAGTAAAGACAGAAGGAGCAGTGAAACTTGTAATTCAGGAGGGAGAGTTGTTGTTGTTGTTTTTTTTTTTTAAATAAGTCTTGTATTCAAGTGCTGATGCGGCCTTGGCTGTACCTTCTGTGTTGTCTTTGTTCTTTTCAGTGGTGGAGAATTCAACTGAACTCTCTCACACCACCAAGGCATGTGCTTTGCCCGTTGAGGTACATCTCACCCTCTCCTTGTTTACGTAAAAGTTTTATTTATTTTTATTTTCTATATATTGGTGTTTGCTTGTATGTATACACACAGCATGCATGTATGTTTACCTCATGTATGTATACACATGTATGTATGTATACTTCTTATATGCGTATACATTGCATGTATGTATACCTCATGCATGCATGCATGCATGTATTCCTCTTTTTTTTCTTTTCAAGATAGGGTTTCTCTGTAGCTTTGGAGCTTGTCCTAGAAGTAGCTCTTGTAGACCAGGCTGGCCTTGAACTCACAAAGATCCGCCTGCCTCTGCCTCTGGAGTTCTGGGATTAAAGGTGTGCGCCACCACCGCCCGGTGCATGTATTCATCTTGTATGGTGTTGGATTCCCTGAAACTGGAGTTACAGATAGTTGTGAGCTGCTGTGTGGGAGCTAGGAGTTGAATCCAGGTCCTCTGGAAGAGCAGCCAGTGTTCTTAACTGTTGAGCCATCTCTCTAGCCTTTCTTTTTGGTGTTTTTGAGCTCAGTCTGACCTTAAACTCCCAAGTCTTCTATGTAGGTCTCTCAAGTGCCAAGATGACGGGCATGCATTGCCATGCCTGACTTTGGCTGTGCCTTTGAGTCTATTGAGTTCTGTCAAGTAAGCCAGAAACCACAGCCCAAACTAACAATGCCAAGGAAAGCTTGCGAGTCCCATTTCGACCACAGACTGATATTTAGGCAAGCAAGGGCAGAAGCAAGATCACCGAGGTTGTGCATGTGGC
Source organism: Chionomys nivalis (assembly GCF_950005125.1). Lineage (NCBI taxonomy): Eukaryota > Metazoa > Chordata > Mammalia > Rodentia > Cricetidae > Chionomys > Chionomys nivalis. The sequence goes on from NC_080110.1 coordinate 39,119,837, forward strand.
AGGCATAGCTGGTGCTCTGTGTTATGTAATATTAAATGCTTTCTTGTCATGAACCACGGAGTTAAGACTGCCAATCAAACTTTACAAATGAGAAGCTATTATACAAACTGCTATGACCACAGCCAGTAGAGACGATGACTTGACTCCCAGAGTGAAGAACTGAATCCTGGACATTTGGACTTCAATTCTAGTACTTCTCCAAGCAACAAAAAGACTCCTCTTTAAGGGGATTAATTTCCAAGCTGGTAACAAAATTAAGAAGTCAAGCCAGGCATGGGAGGTGCATACCTGTAATCCCAGCATTCAGAGACTGATGTAGGAGAACTGCCATGAGTTCAAGGCCAGCCTGAGCTACATAAGCAAGTACCAGGCCAACCATGGTCATATAGCAAAAAGCACTGCCTTAACCTGCTTTCCTACCAATAAGCCCAGATTAAGAAGTCTCTTTTGATTAAAATCGTCTAACTCTTTTAATACAGATAAAATAATATGAAAAGTGCTTCATATTTATGCACATATACATAAGCATAAATACATCTATATATACACAATTCACGTGTCTATGATAACTGCGATATATGCAGAATTTAAGAGCCTAGGGAAGGAGTTAAACAGCAACAAGTGGGCTAACACTGAGCCGCTGTCTGCAGGTTTTCATAGCTAGTCCTTCAGGCAGGGCACCGAGGCCTGAGGATGCTCATTGTCCTGAGGGACTAAGGGGAAGCACCATACTGGACTCAAGTTTTCGGGATTTACTCATAATTAATTGGAATAAAACCTTGAGGGAAGTCTGCCGTGACAGGGCGATGCTTTAAACTCAGTAAAACTGCAATTCTTAGAAAATAGGTAGAATGTGGATTAGCTGATTAACAGTTCCCATGCTATGCAGAGTTCTCTTCATCCATCCGTCCACTCCTTCACCGACTTAGCGAGGCCACTATATCAAGCCATCTATTTACCCTAATTCAGGGTGAACAAATAAGCCAGGCTGTACATCATTTGTTTTCACAAGGGTGCCAGGATGCCAAGTCCTTGTTTTCCACTGAGTTATATTTGCAGGCCTAAATTTCTGACTTAGTGAAGAAAAGCAATAAACAAACATAATTCCAGCAGTGTGGTTTGTATAACATTAGAGATCCGTGTAGGGGCTGCTGTGTGTAGAATGAAGGCAGCAAAGGCAAACATACTCTACAGGGCTTAGCGCAGGATGCTTCTGAACACAGTTCTAGAGGATGACTCTGGGTTTGCCCTGTGGAGAGGAACAAACCCATCTCATCTTTTCTCCACCTGAAATCAGTTAACTAGAACTTCTCCATTCCCACTGGTCATCTGGAACTTCAATCCTACAAAGTTGACATTTTTATAGGAAATAAAGTTGTTATTTATTTATTATTTATTTATTCGATGAGGGCGCTGTTAATCATAGTTCTTGGAGTTTGTTCTGAGAAATGCTTCTAGGTAATCACAGATTTGTATTGAGCAGTAAGGGGAAAATTCGGTACCATCTTGACAACATATTTGTCGGCTGTTGTTTGTCTCTGGCTTGTTTCATACACGACAGTGAACAACGACAAAACTCTCATTCTTGAAATGGACACCCAATATTATTTAGTACAAAAGAAAGGAAATCAAATTAATCAAACGTAGAGAAAAAAAATACTTCAGTGGGAAACTCAATCCCACTTTTGGTGTGGATGACCTCTAAGTGAACTGCAAGATAAGAAACTGCGAGCGACTTCAGCGGCTCCAAGTCTGAGAACGAAGAGCAAGCAATCAGTCACCTGGAGAATGCGTAACCCTTCCTTGGGAATGAGGTCCCTCTCTCTTTTTTTTTTTTAAAGAGCATCAGATTTTTTTTTTAATCATAAGGAAATCAGAAGGTGCAAAAGGAATAAGGAAAATTAACCCTGTAGAGGCGTTACAGACAGCCACAAGATAATTTTGAACACAATGGGGCCTCAGGGTCAAATTGATATTATGAATGACATACTTTGAGCCTATCGGTTATCCGGGAAAAGAACTGGGTCCAGTAAAAGGTTATCTGGGCAGGGTACCCTGTTTCTATACCCTAGCAAGTAAGAAAGATATCTAAAGTAGGAATTTCAGAAAAAGCACTACAAGAAACAAAAAACAAGGTGTAGGGTGGGAAGGCGGATGAGGTCCCTCTTAAAGGGCTTCAAGTACCCTCCTTCCCAACACTGGGCCCTCTAGGGTAGACTCAAGTAAGCAAACAAAAGACAAAACACTTGCTTTTAACCATATAGTTTCCAAAGTAAATAAGAAAGTTTTTTTCCCCTCGTAAGGTTGGAAATACTTTATTTCCCAGTTCTAGAAAATAACAGGGGTACGCAAGAAATCTGAGTTAGCAGGGAAAAATATTTCCATGAGTAAAAAAAAGTGCTTGAGTGTAATCCTGACCTCAAGTCATGGTGGAAGGAAAGAACCAACACTTTCTCCTTACCACCGAGGACATGAAACATGGATTCAAATGTCTCAGTATTTGATTTACTAACTTGCATTTGACAGAAATCCTGGGCTTGTGACATGGGTGCTCAACTGGATTTGTATGGAGAATCAGGAAAAGATTTTTTATTTTATTTTGTGTGTGTGTGGGGGGTGCTAAGAAGTTAGAGCTAATGGCTAAGCAGTGTTTTAATGAATACAATTTCTATGTGATTATTTCGGGGTTAAGCTAGCCGGGTGGCTGGGTCAAATAAGCGGGTCCCTCCCTACAACAGGGGACAGGGATTCTCTGTGAAACAATGCTGGTTGTCCTGGAACTCCATAGACCAGGCTGGCCTAGAACTCACAAAAGTCTGCCTGCCTCTGCCTCCTGAGTGCTGGATTAAAGGTGTGCACCACCACCGCCTGGGGGATCAGGAAAATATTTACAGTTTAGAAACAGTCATTGAAATATAGAAGTTGGGCCAGGTGGTGGTGGCACACACCTTTAGTCCCAGCACTGGGGAGGCAGAGGCAGGTGAATCTCTGTGAGTTCGAGGCCAGCCTGGTCTAAAGAGCAAGTTCCAGGGAAGGCTCTAAAGCTACTGAGAAACCCTGTCTTGAAAAACCAAAATGAAGTTGAGATGGGAAGATTCTATCAGTGGATAGAAGTGCCTGCCACTAACCTGATGACCTGAGTTTAGTCCCCAGAACCCACAATGGAAGGACAGAACCGAGTCCTAACAGTTGTCTCTGACTTCCGCATGGATTTCAGGACACATATGTGTCTATGCATATTGTAGGAGGTCGCTTGTTCGTTTCCTGGCTGCCCAGACTCCCGAAAAAAAATCACACAGAAACTATATTATTTAAATCACTGCTTGGCCGATTAGCTCTAACTTCTTATTGGTTAGCTCTTACATCTTAATTTAACCCATTTCTATTAATCTCTTTATTGCCACGTGGCTGTGGCTTACAGGTAAGGTTCAGCGTATCTATCTCTGGAGGGGCTACATGGCTTCTCTTGACTCTGCCTTCTTTTTCTAGCATTCAGTTTAGTTTTCCCTGTCTAGTTCTATTCTGCCCTATCACAGGCCAAGACAGTTTCTTTACTCATAACCAATAAAAGCAACACATAGACAGAAGGACTTCCCACACCACATGCACACAGAGATCACATATACATGTGTACACATTTTAACAATGAATACTTATGTGTATGGTGTGTTTGGCCTGCATGTATGCTTATGCATTATGTGTATGCCTGGAGGTCAGAAGAGGGTGTCAGCTAAAACAGTGACCTGCATGTAAGATATGCTGGTGCAATAGTGGCATAAATGTTATACAGGGGTAACCAACAATTTAAAAAAATAAAACTAGATTTAAGGCCCACTCAGTGTTGGAGACCATACCTTACACTGCTAAAATGGCCAAGAACCTGAGACTAGACAGGTCATAGGCCTAAAGGGAAAACTTCACTAAAGGAACATAGCCATAAATTAACTCCCAATGGCATATTGCTATACCATAGATCAGTATCTCACTCAACCCACATCAGAGAAGCTTCTTCTCTCAGGAGATGTGAATTAACACACAGACTCACAACTAGACAATGCACGTAGTGAGGGACTTTGAAGCACTCAGTCCTAAATGGGATGTCTTCTTCAAACCCTTCCTCTTGAGACTCAGGGCTCCTGTGCAAGAGGGTGATGGGTGACTCCAAGGAGACAGTGTCTTCCAGACACAGGATGCACACATGAGCTCAGAGACTATGGCGACATGCACAGGACCTGAGAGGCTCAAGCCAGACAGCGTCGCAATGCTGAGATGAGGCAGTGGACACCGTGTCCCACCCCTAACCAAGATGCTCTTTGCAATTGATACCTTCTGGGAAAAGAATATCAGGAGTGCCACTGGGCAAATCTCCTGCACTCAGGGACAGACCCCAGGCCCAGGAGTAGTTGACCAACACAAAATGAAGTCGGTGTTGTTTTGTTTTATAAAATTTTTTTGAATGGGGTTTTTTGTTTAATTTTATTTTGGTTTTGTCCATTTTTGTCTTATTGGCTCTTTTTTGATTTTTGTTTTTTGTTGAGAGAGACAGAGAAAGAGAGAGAGACAGAGAGACAGAGAGACAGAGAGAGAGAGAAGAGAGACTAGTTTATAAAAGCTTTAAATTAAACAGTACAGTCACTGAGAAAGGAGCTAGGTGACAACATAAAAATACCAAAAAGTTTATTTTCTTTTCTTTTTTTTAATATTTATTTATTTATTATGTATACAATATTCTGTCTGTGTGTATGCCTACAGGCCTGAAGAGGGCACCAAACCTCATTACAGATGGTTGTGAGTCACCATGTGGTTGCTGGGAATTGAACTCAGGACCTCTGGAAGAGCGGTCAGTCCTCTTAACCGCTGAGCCATCTCTCCAGCCCCAAGCAGTTTATTTTCATGCTTTCATTTTTCCAATTTCTAACTCACCAACATATTAAGACAGCACTTGTTAAGCGCAGCTATCAGTGTCAGGCTCTATGCCAGGTTGACACTCTACGCTGTCTGATTCCCACAGCCTCTGTGAGGTAGGTGACGGTCACAACTTACAGTGAGGAAACCGACTTACAGCTGACCCGGGGGCTGTGCTCTAGGGACCTTCCAGAGTGGTGCTGATGTAACAATCTGACCAGATGACCTCCGCACGTCTCAGTGGACACATCCAGAAAGGAGCAGAGAGAGCTGCAGGTGCAGTTTGTCACAAGTCTGTCTAATGTAGGATCTGGTACCCAGAGTACTGAAGCAGCTTCCGGTTTCTCAGACTTCCACATTTCTCTGTCTTTACAATCACCCTTTGGCCTAAGTCAAAGCTTGTGAGCGCTCACCCTGTGTGCCAGGTTTCAGTTTCCTTAAAGATCAGAAGTAAATTGGCCCACTGGGAAAGCTGCTACAAGGGTGCCCAGGAACTAGTTATCAACTCAAAGAGTTCTTTTTACCCTTCCTTGAAAAGATCTTGTATCTGACAGTGACTCTTGTATTCCCTTATGTACGATCCAATTACCACATGCACTGGTAGCTTATCACATGCAACACGCAAGTAATAGTGAGAGCTATATACTGTCTGTCTAGGTCAGTAGAACGCCAGTCTTCAATTTAATCCATCACCAAAGTTCACATGTCCTCTGCACGTGAAGTAGAGAAAAAGAAGTCATTACAAAACCAAAGCAAGACTAATACACACACACATACACATACATACACACAAACACACACATACACACATGCACACACATACACACAAACACACACATACACACATACACACAAACACACACAAACACATACATACACACACATACACAAACACACACATACACACAAATACACACATACACACACATACACACAAACACACATACACACAAACACACACATACACACACAAACACACACATACACACAAACACACACATACACACACATACACACAAACACACACACATACACATACATACACACAGGCACACACACACAAAGCTAAGCAGACAATAACAAAACAGGCAAAAAGCATGCAGAAAATGTCATGTCTGCTCAGTGTCATTTCCAGCTAAGAGCATCTCACACGCACACACTCATTCACTCAGCACTAATCGCCACCAGCAGTAGGCATTAGTGTAGTAGTCATTCACACCCAGGCCTCAGAGGGCAGGGATTCTCAAAGTATAGACCCAGGGCAGCCCCTATCCCCTGCGAACTGGTTAGAAACCCGCATCTCCGGACCCCACCAACATCTGATGGGAACTCTGGGCTCTGGGGTGGTTTTTGTTTTTTTTTTGACAGTGTTTCTGTGTGTAGCCTTGGCTATCCTGGAACTCTCTCTGTAGACCAGGCTGGCCTCGAAGTCACAAAGCTCTATCTTCCCCTCCTCCTGAGTGCTGGGAATCACCAGCAGGCTTCTGTGATGATTTTGATAAGCTCTCCAGGCACACACAGGGCAAAGGGTCACTCCAGCAGAAACTGTGTGCCTGCTGTCCAGCATCCAGCACCCTTGCTGTTCTGCTGTGCTCCAATCTACTGCTCAACAAGATGATGTATATGTATATATATATCAAACAAATATGACAATAACAAAACACCCACAGAAATGAAGGTTGTGTACCCAACTTCAAATGTGAGACTTTCAGCTTTCCGACCCTGAGGAGAACTGGAGCGGGAAGAGGGAGGGGAGGGGCTCGGTGGGGTAAGTTGCGAGGTTACAGAGAGATACTGCTCGGTCTTGACTTTCTATTTCCCACTAGGCTCTGCTGCAGTTGCTGTTGTCTGCCCAGCTTCCTCTTACTCTGGGCCTATAGGGAAGCACAGTGACGGTGTGCTCCAAAGCCGTGGACTCTGGTCTGGCTGGGCCCGTTTCCACTTGTGTTGTTCCCAGCACAATAGGGCAACCACTAGATTGTCTCTTTCCATGTACTGTGAATTCCACTAAAAGAATTCTAAGAAATTTACCCCAAATAATTAACTCACAGATATTGCAACTCAGATACCAGTTTAGACACACACATGTACATACACATAATCTCTCTCTCTCTCTCTCTCTCTCTCT